>NW_022589781.1:5496682-5651520 GCF_004348235.1 Phoca vitulina | reverse complement strand
TCCTATCTTTCAATAGTTACCCTGAATGTAAATGGGCTAAATGCCCCAATCAAAAGACACAGGCTATCAGATTGGATGAAAAAACAAGACCCATCGATATGCTGTCTGCAAGAGACTCATTTTAGACCCAAAGACACCCCCAGATTGAAAGTGAGGGGGTGGAAAACCATTTACCATGCTAATGGACACCAAAAGAAAGCTGGGGTGGCAATCCTTATATCAGACAAATTAGATTTTAAACCAAAGACTGTAATAAGAGATGAGGAAGGACACTATATCCTACTTAAAGGGTCTATCCAACAAGAAGATCTAACAATTGTAAATATCTATGCCCCTAACATGGGAGCAGCCAATTATATAAGGCAATTAATAACAAAAGCAAAGAAACACATTGGCAACAATACAATAATAGTGGGGGACTTTAACACCCCCCTCACTGAAATGGACAGATCGTCTAAGCAAAAGATCAACAAGGAAATAAAGACTTTAAATGACACACTGGACCAGATGGACTTCACAGACATATTCAGAACATTCCATCCCAAAGCAACGGAATACACATTCTTCTCTAGTGCCCATGGAACATTCTCCAGAATAGATCACATCCTAGGTCATAAATCAGGTCTCAACTGGTACCAGAAGATTGGGATCATCCCCTGCATATTTTCAGACCCCAATGCTTTGAAACTAGAACTCAATCACAACAGGAAAGTCAGAAAGAACTCAAATACATGGAGGCTAAAGAGCATCCTACTGAAGAATGAATGGGTCAACAAGGAAATTAAAGAAGAATTAAAAAAAATTCATGGAAACCAATGAAAATGAAAACACAACTATTCAAAATCTTTGGGATACAGCAAAGGCAGTCCTAAGAGGAAAGTATATAGCAATACAAGCCTTTCTCAAGAAACAAGAAAGGTCTCAAGTACACAACCTAACCCTACACCTAAAGGAGCTGGAGAAAGAACAGCAAATAAAGCCTAAACCCAGCAGGAGAAGAGAAATAATAAAGATCAGAGCAGAAATCAATGAAATAGAAACCAAAAGAACAGTAGAACAAATCAATGAAACTAGGAGCTGGTTCTTTGAAAGAATTAACAAGATTGATAAACCCCTGGCCAGACTTATCAAAAAGAAAAGAGAAATGACCCAAATCAACAAAATCATGAATGAAAGAGGAGAAATCACAACCAACACCAAAGAAATACAAACAATTATAAGAACATATTATGAGCAACTCTATGCCAGCAAATTAGATAACCTGGAAGAAATGGATGCATTCCTAGAGATGTATCAACTACCAAAACTGAACCAGGAAGAAATAGAAAACCTGAACAGACCTATAAGCACTAAGGAAATTGAAGTAGTCATCAAAAATCTCCCAACAAACAAAAGCCCAGGGCCAGATGGCTTCCCAGGGGAATTCTACCAAACATTTCAAGAAGAATTAATACCTATTCTTCTGAAACTGTTCCAAAAAATAGAAATGGAAGGAAAACTTCCAAACTCATTTTATGAGGCCAGCATTACCTTGATCCCAAAACCAGACAAAGACCCCATCAAAAAGGAGAATTACAGACCAATATCCCTGATGAACATGGATGCAAAAATTCTCACCAAAATACTAGCCAATAGGATCCAACAGTACGTTAAAAGGATTATTCACCACGACCAAGTGGGATTTATCCCTGGGCTGCAAGGTTGGTTCAACATCCGCAAATCAATCAACGTGATACAATACATTAACAAAAGAAAGAACAAGAATCATATGATCCTCTCAGTAGATGCAGAAAAAGCATTTGACAAAGTACAGCATCCTTTCTTGATCAAAACTCTTCAGGGCGCCTGGGTGGCTCAGTTGGTTAAGCGACTGCCTTCGGCTCAGGTCATGATCCTGGAGTCCCTGGATCGAGTCCCACATCGGGCTCCCTGCTCCGCGGGGAGTCTGCTTCTCCCTCTGACCCTCCCCCCTCTCATGTGCTGTCTCTCTCATTCTCTCTCTCTCAAATAAATAAATAAAATCTTTAAAAAAAAAAAAAAAACAAACTCTTCAGAGTATAGGCATAGAGGGTACATACCTCAATATCATAAAAGCCATCTATGAAAAACCTACAGTGAATATCATTCTCAATGGGGAAAAAACTGAGAGCTTTCCCCCTAAGGTCAGGAACGCGGCAGGGATATCCACTATCACCACTGCTATTCAACATATTATTAGAAGTCCTATCCACAGCATTCAGACAACAAAAAGAAATCAAAGGCATCCAAATCAGCAAAGAAGAAGTCAAACACTCACTCTTTGCAGATGATATGATACTTTATGTGGAAAACCCCAAAGACTGCACCCTAAAACTGCTAGAACTCATACAGGGATTCAGTAAAGTGGCAGGATATAAAATCAATGCACAGAAGTCAGTGGCATTCCTATACACCAACAACAAGACAGAAGAAAGAGAAATTAATGAATCAATCCCATTTACAATTGCACCCAAAACCATAAGATACCTAGGAATAAATCTAACCAAAGAGGCAAAGGATCTGTACTCAGAAAACTATAAAATACTCATGAAAGAAATTGAGGAAGACACAAAGAAATGGAAAAACGTTCCATGCTCATGGATTGGAAGAACAAATATTGTGAAGATGTCAATCCTACCTAGAGCAATCTACACATTCAATGCAATCCCCATCAAAATACCATCCACTTTTTTCAAAGAAATGGAACAAATAATCCTAAAATTTGTATGGAACCAGAAAAGACCCCGCATAGCCAGAGGAATGTTGAAAAAGAAAAGCAAAGCTGGCGGCATCACAATTCCGGACTTCCAGCTCTACTACAAAGCTGTCATCATCAAGACAGTATGGTTCTGGCACAAAAACAGACACATAGATCAATGGAACAGAATAGAGAGCCCAGAAATGGACCCTCAACTCTATGGTCAACTAATCTTTGACAAAGCAGGAAAGAATGTCCAATGGAAAAAAGACAGTCTCTTCAACAAATGGTGTTGGGAAAATTGGACAGCCACATGCAGAAGAATGAAACTGGACCATTTCCTTACACCACACACAAAAATAGACTCCAAATGGTTGAAAGACCTCAATGTGAGACAGGAGTCCATCAAAATCCTAAAGGAGAACACAGGCAGCAACCTCTTCGACCTCAGCCGCAGCAACTTCTTCCTAGAAACATCGCCAAAGGCAAGGGAAGCAAGGGCAAAAATGAACTATTGGGACTTCATCAAGATAAAAAGCTTTTGCAAAGCAAAGGAAACAGTCAACAAAACCAAAAGACAACTGACAGAATGGGAGAAGATATTTAAATGACATATCAGATAAAGGGCTAGTATCCAAAATCTATAAAGAACTCATCAAACTCAACACCAAAAGAACAAAGAATCCAATCAAGAAATGGGCAGAAGACATGAACAGACATTTTTCTAAAGAAGACATCCAAATGGCCAACAGACACATGAAAAAGTGCTCAATATCGCTCGGCATCAGGGAAATCCAAATCATAACCTCAATGAGATACCACCTCACACCAGTCAGAATGGCTAAAATTAACAAGTCAGGAAATGACAGATGTTGGTGGGGATGTGGAGAAAGGGGAACCCTCCTACACTGTTGGTGGGAATGCAAGCTGGTGCAGCCACTCTGGAAAACAGTATGGAGGTTCCTCAAAAAGTTGAAAATAGAGCTACCATATGATCCAGCAATTGCACTCCTGGGTATTTACCCCAAAGATACAAAAGTAGGGACCCGAAAGGGTACGTGCACCCCGATGTTTATAGCAGCAATGTCCACAATAGCCAAACTGTGGAAAGAGCCAAGATGTCCATCAACAGATGAATGGATAAAGAAGAAGTGGTATATATATACAATGAAATATTATGCAGCCATCAAAAGGAATGCGATCTTGCCATTTGCAACGACCTGGATGGAACTGGAGGGTATTATGCTGAGCGAAATAAGTCAAACAGAGAAAGACATGTATCATATGACCTCACTGATATGAGGAATTCTTAATCTCAGGAAACAAACTGAGGGTTGCTGGAGTGGGGGGTGGGGTGGGAGGGATGGGGTGACTGGGTGATGGACACTGGGGAGGGTATGTGCTCTGGTAAGCGCTGTGAATTGTGCAAGACTGTTGAATCTCAGATCTGTACCTCTGAAACAAATAATGCAATATATGTTAAGAAAGAAAAAAAAGAAGAAGAAGAATGTAGCAGGAGGGGAAGAATGAAGGGGGGGAAATCGGAGGAGGAGAAGAACCATGAGAAACGATGGACTCTGAAAAACAAACTGAGGGTTCTAGAGGGGAGGGGGGTGGGAGGGTGTGTTAGCCTGGTGATGGGTATTGAGGAGGGCACGTTCTGCATGGAGCACTGGGTGTTATGCACAAACAATAAATCATGGAACACTATATCTAAAACTAATGATGTAATGTATGGGGATTAACATAACAATAAAAAAAAATTAAAAAAAAAAGAAAGAATGATGGGCTAAGTTTCCATGTAAATTGAAGAAATCATTCACATGGAATTGCTCAAAGTGACCCTGGTTATAGATCATGGTGGGACAGGGATAGGAGCTCTGTTTCTCTCATTCAGGGGTTCTATACTCAAGTGTCTACGGGGACAAGAAGACAAAAGGAAAGAGTGAATGAGTGCAAAGGGGCAATGGGGATGGTGAGGCTGTGAAGGGGCACAAGGTTTGTCTGTGGAGGCCAGCTGGGACTAATTTCTGTCAATGGCCATTGGGTGGGAACACAAACCAGTGTTGCCAGGTCTTCTGAGTTTCCAGAATATCATAGAAATCCACATTTCCTTGTGAGATGGCCCAGTGTTTAGATGACTGTCCAACCCTTCTTATAACCAAGTACTTCTGGTGGGCCATATTGTTCTCTGAGGGTCTTGGGTTTACCACTCCTGCCTAGGATTCTCTCTCCTTAGACGTCTTGTGATAAGACTCATCAGAATGTACCAAGGAAATATTTTTATTCCGCCTTTACATGCATTTTTTTCATCCATCTTTCTGTTTTATAAAGTTTATTTGTACAGTAGCATACATAAATACACATAAGTTATTTTAAACTTGTATTAAAAGTGCAAGCCCATTTTTTTTTAAGATTTTATTTATTCATGAGAGAGAGAGAGAGAGGCAGAGGGAGAAGCAGGCTCCCAAGGAGCAGGGAGCCCGATGTGGGACTCAATCCCAGGATGATCATGACCTGAGCCGAAGGCAGACGCTTAAACATCTGAGCCACCCAGGCGCCCAAGCCCATTTTTTTTTAACTCAGGATTCATAGTCCTTAAATTTCAAAGGTCACTGCACTAGATCACACACATTTAAGAATGGGAGCTATTCTTCTGTTTCCTTATCTAAAACAAACAGACAAACAAAAAAGGAAACTTCTTTTTACCTGGCCTTCACACATTTTTTTCTCCCTTACTAGCAACAGACTCAGCCTCTGCTTTTATAACTTCTAGGCATAGATAGCCCAAAGAAGAGCCCAGTATTAAATATTAAGAGAACATAAGAAATCATGCTTACAACTGACCAGTGCTAGCATATGTAAGAGCAGTGGATTAGAGTTATAAATTCAAGTTATTCTTTATAAAGTTATTCAACGTACCAGTTACATGATTTTGAGCAAATCAGAGAGTATCTCTGTCTTACCTTCTTCATCATTAACATGAAGATAAAACAGTACCTACCCTAGAAGTTTCTCTTGAGGATTAAATGAGTGAGTTGCTATAAATGCATGCTCAGTGCATCAAACAGTGAGATTAATAGGAGCATTTCTGACTCAGCATCTATGGGGTCTTCAAAATGATCAGACATAAATTTTCTCAACCTGTCTTTAGGATAGCCTCTAAGGTAGGTGCTATTATCTCCGTTCTGTGGAGGAAAGGTCATGTTGACTAGCTTAAAATTATAAACTGGCGAGGGGCTGAAGACGTGGTAGAGGTGGTGAGTCTGAAACCCCTGCTCATTCCATTACAGGGAAGGACTAGACAATTTCACAAGAACACATGGCTCAGAAGGTTTCAAGGGAAATGGAGGCCTCTTCCCTGGATAGAGCCCTGCTAAGATCTATACAAATGATAGCGCCAATCCTTTTTTTTTTTCCCTAAAAAACTCTGAGAAACAAACTGAGGGTTCTAGAGGGAGGGGGATGGGTTAGCCTGGTGATGGGTATTGAGGGCACGTTCTGCATGGAGCACTGGGTGTTATACGCAAACAATGAATCATGGAACACTACATCAAAAAATATATATATACAGAGAAAATACTTAAAAAATACTTATTAAGAAACACTTGAAGGAAAAGCAATACCATCTTCCCAAATGACAAAAGAGCAATGTTGTGTTTCTTCGTGGGTCCTGAATCAACCAACTTGACTTCCCTCTTACTGGCTTAGTTTTTAGTATTATGTTCTCACAATGTGTCATTTTCTTTTACTTCTGAGTAAAACTATTTGGTTCCATTTAACAGCCTTCAAGATGAAAACCACCAGATGGGTCATAATTTTAAAATTACTAAAGCCACTCGCCTTATTTTATCTCCAGAAACAGAACCTCTTGGTCTGTGATCCTATATATTGTTACTAGAGATTCATACTTAGACTTTTGAAAATATCACAATAAAAACTTGCATAAAAATTCATTTAGACTAGATATATTACTTACCACCTGGGGTAATAAGACTATTTTGGAGAGTATGCTGTTTTGAATAATGAGAAAGATAAGAGCTTTTCTATCAAAATTTTTTTACTACTTAATTTATATATTTATCATTTCCAAAGCAATTTTAATCATTTCAGTGGGCTCAACATTTATAGCACCTGAAAGTTATGACTCATCATGTCAGCCTGATATCCTATAACATAATGCACATATTGGCTTAATAAGAAAATCCCGATTTCTAAATAAAGATGCAATGAAAACATACCTCCTGGAAAGAGGCTATGCTTCTACAAACAAAAGACTGAGGACCCACATGATTAATAAACTTATGGTGCCAGTCAGCTGACAGGCTCTTCTGTCATCGAGTAAGTTGGAACAGTTCAAACATTTTAATTAAAATAACATTTTCATTACTAGTTATGCAATCTGTAGGATTGCAGCCAAAGTTCTTATAGGAGATGAAACCCCAAATCTTGTTAAATGAGAGCAGGTAAATGAAAGGCATTTCAAACGACATCTCCAATGTGGTGTAGTACCTTTACTAATAAATTCCATATCAAACTCTGCCATGTTCTCTGGGTACAAGTCTTCCCTCCAGATCTCCTTGGCCAACAATGTTACGCTGTAGCGATCTAGAACATGCCCCATTCTAAAAAGGAATGGAGCTCACCTTCAAGTAAGTTCCTTGTACTTGCCTTTCAGGAGATAATTCAATTGGCAAAGTCAACACTCTGGTATACTTAATAAACTCCTGTTTTTGCTTAGTGATTTGGACATAGCATTCTATTGTTAAACATATTGGAGAAAAAGACAGCTTTCCCAATTATAATTTTACATGTAAGTGGTTGAGTTTCATGAAATTTACAATACATTTTCCATAGGCTTAAGAGTATTTTACTACAATTATTCAAGATACAATATATCCATCTTGATTTGCACATCATTTGGATTCCCCGCCAGACAAAACTCATATTTATTTCTCTGGCTCTCGATGTTCCCAGAAATTCATTTATTCAACAAGCCATCATGGAGGGTCTATGAGGTATCACTCATTCTTTTAGGCAGCAGGAAACTATCAATGACAAAAGCCCACTGACATCTCTACTCTCGTGCACCTAACATTCTAGGAACATGAGGAGAGACAAACAATAAACACAAACACGTTCCATAACATGCGAAAAGGCAGTGACATGAAAATACCAGCTTGCATTTTCAAAATGTGATACGGTCACTTGACACTTAATTCTCGTTCAGAGAATGAAGTTAGATCATAGGAACCTTCTGAGAAGAGAGCTGAAGGAGAACTTTACAAGGAGAGCATACCTATGCCAACAGCCCTAGCTGGAAGCATCCTCCAAGGTAACTCACGCCCTGAGTATAGACTGCTGTTCATCTCTTCCAAGAAGAACAAAGGCTTTTCACTGCCATTCATGTTCAAGTGTACATCCAGGGGCTGTAAACACACAATGCTCTGTGTGTCCATGCTGATTCTGTGACACATGGCAAGAGCACCCAAGGCTGACATCACAGCTGTTTTTCCTTTGACGATGGGGATGCATTTGACAATGTCAACTATATATATATATATATATATATATATATATATATATATATACACACACATATGTATATATATGTGTGTGTGTGTGTGTATATATATATATATATATATTTTTTTTTTTTTTTTTTTTTTTTTTTTTTTTTTTGTAAGCCTCTGTCCCTGACTGCTATCTGAAAAAAACAGTAGTTTCCTTGATATATCAAAGTTTGGAGCACACTGCCAGTATCGCAATGAGAACTCCCATACCGATGCCATGTGAGGTCATGAGCTGGAATGTCTCCCAGGGAAGTAGGAGCTGTCCCCATGCCCCATGCACCTGCCCCCAGCACTCTGCTCAGTCAGACTCTGTGACTTCTACCTCTGACAACATCTAGACAGCGCTGTAAAAATAAAACTTGTCACTGGTCCATGTTCCTTGCAAGAAAAGTATGCTATCCACTTGCAGGAATAAGGCAAACTCCCTTTCAAAGCAGCCTCAACTATCAAACTGAAAACACGATGTTTTCCAAAGTCACTACCTCTCATCACCAAATATGAATTTCCTTAGATAACTGGTTGGAAAACTTTCTTCTCCCTCACCATGGTGGGAAACACCAAAATGTATTCATCACTACAGAGAACAGTTATCACTCCTAAGTATAACCTGATGAATCATCTTTTATTTCTTCATTATATAAACTTCAAAAAAAAATAAAATTTCAAAGATTCTTTCAGAGATTTTCCTTCTTTATAGATCACTTTGTATGTTTTCTCTTATTATAATTTATATATACATTTATTTTAAATATGCATATTTATGTTTACCCCTATACTACATATTTCCATACAATATACATTGTATTTATAAAATAATTTACACTTACATAATACAGAAAATATACACATATACTATAAAATGTATTATATTTATGTATATATGAGATACATAAAGGAATATATTTATATAACTGTCTATTATATTTTTACACATAAAATCTATAGAAATACATTTATATTTTATTTAAATTTATACCATATATAGTTAGCTACCTAGATAAATATTGATGTTGTTTTCATTTACACTTTTTTTAGTCATGAGCTAAGTTCTGTTTCAAGGACAGAAATAGCCAACTTGTAACTAGTTCTATGTAAAAGCAACAAAATAATCTTGTTTTCACAGTGCATTGTGATCAAAGGCACCCCTTCAGCCTAGCCCAGCCAAACCAGGCTTACCTGATCTTTGCTGGGATTTATAGCTTGTTGACATGCTGCAATGTCTGAGTACGCCTTGGCTGTCCACTTCAAAATATGTTTATCTGGCATGGAGTTTCCACAAAAAGTTAAAAATAGGACTAGCCTACAATTCAGCAATTGCACTACTAGGTATTTACTCAAAGGATACAGAAGTACTAATTTGAGGAGATACATGCACCCTGATGTTTACAGTAGCATTATCTACAACAGCCAAATTATGGAGAGAGCCCAAATGCCCACTGACAGATGAATGGATAAAGAAAAGGTGTATATATACATGCAAAATAAGTCAGAGAAAGATAAATACCGTATGATTTCACTCACCTGTAGAATTTAGGAAACAAAACAAAGGGAGAAAAAGAGAGAGAGGTAAGCCGCAAACCAAAAAACAGACTCTTAACTCTAGAGAACACACTGATGGTCACCAGAGGGGAGGTTGGTGGGGGGATGTCCCCCGGAAACAGGTGATGGGGATGAAGGAGTTCACTTGTAAGGAGCACCAGGTATGTAATATGTATATATGTACGTATGTATGTGTGTAAGTGTTGAATCACTAAATCCTACACCTGAAACTAGTATTACACTATATGTTAACTTGAATTTAAATAAAAACTAAAAAGTGTATTTATTTGTTTATATGTTTCTGTGTTTGTGTGTGTGTGTACATACACTCTCAATATGGTGGGAAAAAATAAAGTTGATGAAAGTAATTTCAAAACCTAGGAAGAGAAGAAATCCATGAGAAATAATCTTGCCTGTACTGCAACTGTTCATAGATAATGTCTTGCATTTCAGTTTTAAACATTTCAAATATATACTCAACTGTTGTAAGCATTAAGTGAGACTGATTCGACTCAAAATACATTTCCCAAAACAACACGATATACATAAGGAAAGTCCAAGTTTAGACATTTTTCTTCTGCAAACTTTGGTGAACTTATGGGAATTTCAATCAATACTTGAACATGTCTGGAGGGGTCTATCATTTTTTAAATGTTAGTTTTAACCATAAAGGTCTAAATTTTAAAAAAAAAGAGGAACATTGGTTATCTTTTTGGATAATACTCCCCATTAAGAAAACAAATTACTTTTATACTCTTTAGCCCGTTCTATTGATCTGTATGTCTATATTTGCGCCAGTACCACACTGTTTTGATTGCTATAACTTTGCCGTATACCTTAAAATCTGGAACACTGATACCTTCCATTTTGTTCTTTTTTCTCAAGATTGTTTTGGCTATTTGGGGTCCTTTGGGATTCCAGACAAGCTTATACCATACACAAAAATAAACTCAAAATGGATGAAAGACTTAAATGTGCGGGTTGATGCTAAGTGAAATAAGTCAAGCAGAGAAGTCAATTATCATATGGTTCCACTTATTTGTGGAACATAAGGCATAGCATGGAGGACATTAGGAGAAGGAAGGGAAAAATGAAGGGGGGGGAATCAGAGGGAGAGATGAACCATGACAGACTATGGACTCTGAGAAACAAACTGAGGGTTTTAGAGGGAGCGGGGTGAGGGGATGGGTTAGCCTGGTGATGGGTATTGAGAAGGGCACATACTGCATGGAGCACTGGGTGTTATACGAAAACAATGAATCGGGGACCACTACATCAAAAACTAATAATGTGGGGCGCCTGGGTGGCCTAGTCGTTAAGCATCTGCCTTCGGCTCAGGTCATGATTCCAGGTCCTGGGATCGAGCCCCGCATCGGGCTCCCTGCTCTGCGGGAGGCCTGCTTCTCCCTCTCCTACTCCCACTGCTTATATTCCCTCTCTCGCTGTGTCTCTCTCTGTCAAATAAATAAATAAAATCTTAAAAAAAAAAAAAAAAAAACTAATAATGTATTGTATGGTGACTAACATAATAAAATAAAATTTAAAAAAAAAACCCATTTTCCCATAAAAAAATATGAGCATTGAAACCATAAAACTTCTAAACAAAAACATAGGCAGTAATCTCTTAGACATCACCATTAGCAACATTTTTCTAGATATGTCTCCTGAGGCAAGGGAAACAAAAGCAAAAATAAATTATTGGGACTACATCCAAAAGAATAAAACTTCTGCAAAGCAAACTGTCAACAAAACAAAAAAATAACCTACAGAATGGGAGAAGATATTTGCAACTGATTTATCTGATAAAGGGTTAATATCCAAAATATACAAAAAAAAAAAGCATTACACAACTCAACACCCCCAAAAATAAATAATAATAATCCAGTTAAAAAATGGGCAGAGGACTTGAATAAACTCTTTCCAAAGAAGACATACAGATGGCCAAAAGACACATGGAATGATGTTCAACATCACTAACTATCAGGTAAATGCAAATCAAAACCACCATGGATTATCTCTTCACACTCGTCAGAATGGCTAAAATAAAAAAGACAAGAAGTAACAAGTGTAGGGGCACCTGGCTGACTCAGCTGGTAGAGCATGTGACTCTTGATCTCAGGGTCATGTGTTCGAGCCCCATATTAGGCGTAGGATTTACTTAAGAAAAAAATAATTTAAAAATTAAAAAAAATAGCAAGTGTTGGTGAGGATGTAGAGAAAAGGGAACCCTCATTCACTGTTGGTGGGAATGTAAATTTGTGCAGCCATAGTGGAAAATATGAAGATTCCTCAAAAAATTAAAAAAATAGAAATACCATATGATCCACTACTCCGTATTTACCCAAAGAAATCAAAACCACTATTTCAAAAAGATATATGCGCTCCTATGTTTTTTGCATTATTTATGATACCGCAGTGTATGTCCGCTGATAGCTAAAGAGATAAAAATGATGGTATATAGACGATGAAATGTTACACAGCATGAATGCACATAGAGGGTGTTATGCTAAGTGAAATAAGACAGAGAAAGACAAATACCATATCATTTCACTTCTATGTGGAATCTAAAAAGCAAAACAGACCCTTAAATACAGAGAACAAACTGGTGGTTGCCTGAGGGGATGTGCGGGGGATGGATGGGCAAAATAGATAAAAAAAAAAGATTAAGAGGTACAAACTTCCAGTAGTAAATAAGCCAAGGAGATTTAAAGTACAGCATAGGGAATATAATCAATATATTGAAATAATGTAGTACGGTGACAGATGATGAGGACATTTATTGTGGTGAGCATTGACTGAGAAATGTACAGAGTTGTTCAATCAGTATGTTGTACACCTGAAACTAATATAACATTGTGTGTGAATTATACTTCAATAAAAAATGGAAATAAATTACTGACAAATATAATTAGCCTATTTAATTTCCATTTAAAAATCGTATCATGGGGCACACCTGGGTGGCTCAGTCGGTTAGGCATCTGCCTTTGGCTCAGGTCGTGATCCTGGAGTCCTGGGATTAAGCCCCACATCAGGCTCCCTGTTCATCGGGGAGTCTGCCCTCCCTCTCCTTTTGCCTGTTGTTCCCCCTGCTGCGCTCTCTCTCTCTTGCTCACTCCAACCCTCTCTCTCTCAAATAAATAATAAAATCTTAATATATATATATATATCCCAGTAGGAAAGCCAATACTCTATTTAATCAGTGGTATGTATAAAGAATATGTTAATAATGTAGCCATACTAGTTAGTTTGACCAAATGTGAATAAGCAAAAATTTTAAAGAGAGAGTAGATTTCAATACTTATATTCAATACTGTTATTATATTAGGTATTCTTTTTAGTGTTTATATACACATTTATTCAATAGGAATTTACTGTATATTTAAAGCATGTCAGAAACTCTGCTTCTACTGCAGAAATAAATCAATTTAGTTCCTCACAATGACTTTGCTATCAAGCGAGTACCGTATTACATATATATATATATATTTTTTTTTTTTTTTTGCTTAATACATCATTTCAAAGTGCTTCAGTAAAATGATTCTAAATTAGGGAAATATTAAATTTAATTTCCAATTTTCAGTGATTTTCATTTAATCTATGTTTTCTGAACTATCATATAAATACTAGTCTTAGACATAAATATATTTCCCACAGTTTCTTAGAAAAATAACAGGGGAAAAAAAACTCAGTTTGAAAGGAGCAAGCACTGAAATGGGAAAAGCTCAAGCATTATTTTATCTATAGGGTGTTTAAATTACAAATACAACCAGGTACATTTAAAACCAAGTTTTAAAGCTCAGGCAAATGCATGCGTGATTTTAAAAGAAAATGTGAAGAGGACTTCTGTCTTACGTCGTTCGCTTGCATAGAGAACAGATTATAGCTAACATTTTTGTTTGATGAAGGTTAAACATCCCAAGAAACATACATTAATAAGTCAATTATTATTTTCTTAGAGTAAACAAAAATCAAAGTATTAAGTCAGTTGACAGAGACTGTAATAGAAAGTGTGACAATGTCAGTAACTTCTTTGGGGTATTATAAGCAAAAGTCTTGGCTTTGGGATGAGAGAGACTCATGGTGCATTCCTAGCCCCAGCACTTCTCTGCAACACGAATGGTAAAACAATGAAAACCCGTGAGACTCAGTTTAAAATTAGGGTAACAGAAACCATTTTAGGAGTTAGGGGCACCTGGGTGGCTCAGTCGGTAGAGAGGCCAACTCTTGATTTCGGCTCAGGTCATGATCTCAGGGTCCTGGGATTGAGCCCTGTGTCGGGCTCCCTGCTCAGAGGGGAGTCTGCTCGGGATTCTTTCTTTTCCTCTCCTCTGCCCCTCATCCCCTCTTAAATAAATAAATAAATAAATAAATCTATAAATCTATAAATAAATAAGTAAAATCCATTTTATCCCCTGTTAAAAACATACGAACATGTGATTGATACAAAAATAATAAGAATAGTACTAAGGAATACTTATTTTAAAAATTTACTGCCTAAGTGTTAATTGAGTGCTGATTCTGGGCAGTGTGCTTTATAGGATGCAGAGACTACAGCAGTATGAGAAAAAAAATAAATGAATGGGTGAATTAATAAATGCATGAAGTTCCATGTGCAGTCTTCAGCCTAACAGGGTGTGAAAGTTATACGCTAAAGTGCCCCACTATGAGTCATGCATTTGTGTGACCCCCTTCCACAATGGGCAGGGAAAATCTGTGACTTGCTTCCAAACAAGAGAATATGGTAAAGGTCATAAGGTGTCATCCCCCTGATTCAGTTAAATTATAGAAGGCTTGGCCTTTGGGAGAGACTTTCCGTTTGAGCTTGAAGATGCAAATATCCACGTTGTAAATATTCATGTCCCTGTGGAGGGGGATACATGCTGGGGAGTCATGGGTACCCTGTTGTATCTAAGGGTAGGCTGCTGACAACAGCCCTCAGTCACACAACTGAGTGGGGATGAATTCCACCAACCTTCTCAGTAAGTCTGCAGGGCTACTTCCCTAATCAACCCTACAGATGAGGATACAGATCAGCAGGCATGCGGTTGCAGCCTTGTAGGATGCTGAGCAGAGGTCCCAGCGAGGCTGCGGCTGAACTGCTCACCCACAGAAGTCATTAGATGGTCAGTGCAGCTTGTTGTAAGCCCCCAAACATGTGGTAGTTTGCACATTGCAGGAGAGAATTAATCCATGGGAGGATCTGATGAAAAATATATGTAGGTAAAATGCCAGTCAGTTCAGTGTTGGTTCAAAACCTTCAGACTGTGGTTACTTATGAAATTGAGGATGGGAAGGGGAATGCTGCCCACAATGAAAGTGGGAAACACACTACAAACAGGAGAGTGGGCTTGCAGCATCCGGTGGTTGCAGCTTCAGTGAAATGACACGTTGAGTAACATCATCTCCTGCACACCGTACATCTAAACCTTCCTCTAAGTGCTGCTTTTGATCAGGGATTCGTGGAAGCCCCATGTGCAAAACGGTTTTCCTATAGTTCACAAGCATTTCCTGAGATAAGAACACTAAAGAATAAAAGGTCAAAAATAGTTGATTCTAACTACCTACATCTATTTTCTTGGGTCTTGAATTAATTTCTTACAAGTTTAAAAACAAACTAACCAGAATGATGTAACAATATTTTTTAAAATATTTTTTCCCTCGAAAACTGCCAATCTTTTTAGAGTAAAATATATATTTAATTGCATTTATATCACTAGCCTAATAACAATTTTAATGAGCATAAACCAATTTACAGGTATAAAATAAAAGTAGGAAGAACAAATATGTCCCTTTGTGCTACAGTTGCCAAACACCATTACTAAAAAGTTATACAAATAATACAAGCAAATTAGTATTGTGTTCTGGACTATGGAAAGGTTGAGCATCCAATTTGCCTTTAATAAACAGAACTAATATTTTATCTAGATAAGTAAAACTGAAAATTGGTTTACTAAATATGTACTAAAGTCAGAAATTAAAAAAGTAAAATAATTCTTAATATATAGAAAACTGCATTCTGTACTATAAATTATAGTTTGAAAATAAATGTTAATTTAAACACAAAAGTGATGAGATTGTAATTATTTCAGATATGATCAATGATACACAAAATTCATTTTTTCTTGATAAATCTCTTTCTTTTCCCTGTTTCCTTCCTGAAAAAAAAAAATTGTCCTAGAATTTAGTCATATTATTTTACTCACTTTTGCCATCACTGAGATTTGGTAGGAAACATGGTTTTAAATAATAGTCTTTTAAGTAAGTAACAGATGATTTAGGATAAAAGATTCATAACCATTCTGATTTTAAGAAATAATTGCAAGTGTTAAGTGACATGTCAAAGTCGTCTTTAAATTTTTCATTTGTTTTTCTAAATCTGCATGCATGATGACCATGAGCGATCAATTAATGAAACACATCATTTTTCTTACATACAGTTGGTGAAAATAGGAAACATCACTTATGATATTTACTTGATATTTACTTGATTATTAAGATGTATATAATAGATACTAGGATGAACACTGACTGGGAAACAGGATTTCTTTTTTTTTTTTCTTTTTAAGATCTTATTTATTTATTTGTGAGAGAGAGAGAGAGTGAGAGAGCATGAGCAGGTGGAGAAGCAGAGGGAGAGGGAGAAGAAGACTTCCCGCCACACGAAGCCTGATGCGGGATTCGATCCCATGACTCTGAGATCACAACCTGAGCTGAAGGCAGACGCTTAACTGAGTGAGCCCACCCAGGCGCCCCAGGAAACAGGATTTCTAATCAATAAAATATTTTGTGTACTACGTAGTTTCAATATATATTTTTTAAAATTTATCTATAACTTTTATTTAATGTGACTGGATTAAAAGCTTTGTATTTTAACTAATTTGCTAAGTAAGATATAAAAGTAGAACAAATGAAATTAAGTTCATCTTCCAATGCCCCTCTTCATACCCTAAGGGACTTAGAGAACTAGGGCCTTTTCTAGACTTTATTCATAGTTCATATTATGCACATGCTAACCTGGGATCATAAAGTTGTTCACTAGGTCAATGCAAGTACAGAAGCTACATATGGTATGTAGTATTTTGTACTGTCTTTATATAATATTTTAGGTACGGTCCTCAGCAAGCCGAATTAGAACTGCTTCATTTATCATAATTTTATAATTTTAAAATTGGAAAATTTTGTTTAGAACAAAATCTGTATGCTTGTTGATGATAAAAATGCTGCTAAAGATGATTATTTTGAGTACGAGACTACTATTACTAAAAATGTTAGACATGTTCTCCTAATTTTGACAAGTGGTAGATTGTGCTGTTTAATTTCACTTTGCTTTTCTTCTTTATACTAATAAATTACAAGTGAAATTTATAGCTTAAAGTATTTGCAGAAATATCATCTCAAAAACAGTAACAGTAACTCAAATAATGGTTTAATAGGAAAAGGCCTATGTTTTTTTAGAAATATTTTAAGCTTTGTTTCATGCAATTATTTTAAACTTTTTATCTTATAACTCTATATGATTAAGGAAGTGTTCAATCTTTTCAACTGGCAAAAGTGTGAAGATGAATAATTTGACTTAGAGAAACAAGCCCTTCATTTATGCTAAAAACCCATCAAGGTCATTATGATCATTCCTAAAGAGACTATAATTCTAATATGATAACAAGTTTTATTTGATCATACAGAAGTTCTGGCAAGCAACAATTTTGATAGAGACTAGAAAAACAATCATGATACAATTTTATATCTAAATTTATATAATTTATATGTGGCCAAAAGAGCTGAAAAGAGATTAAGATTAAAAATATCTGGAATATTTGGACGTTTGCAAATCACAGCATTAAACTGAGAACGTAAAATTTTAAATATTTAGCTACTGTGCTGAAAACAAAACAAAATCAAATTAAATTATGACTATGAAATGACTTTGTAAAGAAATAATATTGTATTTTTGATTAATAAAGATATTGTAAATCCTTTAATGGTCATTAAGACCCTACAGATTTTTTTTAATTGATACCTGTTTTAGAAATAGTAGGTTTGAGGGGCGCCTGGGTGGCTCAGTCGTTAAGCGTCTGCCTTTGGCTCAGGTCATGATCCCAGGGTCCTGGGATCGAGCCCCGCAACAGGCTCCTTGCTCAGCAGGAAGCCTGCTTCTCCCTCTCCCACTCTGCCTGCTGTGTTCCCTCTCTCACTGTCTCTCTCTCTGTCAAATAAATAAATAAAATCTTAAAAAAAAAAAAAGAAATAGTAGGTTTGAGATTAAAATATATTTAAGTCAAACATCATGAACAATAGTATGTAGTATAGGGTGCCTGGGTGGCTCACTCGTTAAGCGTCTGCCTTTGGCTCAGGTCATGATCCCAGGGTCCTGGGATGGAATCCTACATCGGGTTCCCTGCTCGGTGGGAAGCCTGCTTCTTCCTCTCCCACTCCCCCTGCTTGTGTTCCCTGTCTCTCTGAGTCTCTCTCTGTCAAATAAATAAATAAAATCTTAAAAAAAAAAAATAGTGTGTAGTATAAGAAAGGAGTAAAGATGGTTCTTCCACAGGAGTGTGGACGGAGCGTCCCTGACAACTGGAGTGTCAAACATGAAATATTTATGAATATCGTGGAAATTGCACAGGGTCTTGAAGTCTAACAAGATCTAGATAAGAAAAGGGAAGGGGGCAAAATCACTCAGGTAGGAGAAATAAGGTTGAAAAAGTAGAAGAAAAAGGATTAAGAAAACCAAAACCAATGACCTAGGATAGAATCTGCATGGTGGACTAGCAGATGATACATTTGGAAGTATATATTACTAATCAAATCATATGGAACCAGAAAAGTTAAGCTAACAAGTGGTTCTGTTTTGTTTTGTTTTGTTTTGAGAGAGAGAGAGAGTGAGCAGGGAGGGAGGGGAATAGGGAGAGAGAGAATCTTAAACAGGACCCATGCTCAGCATGGAGCCCCACGTGGTTTGATCTCCCGACTCTGAGATCATGACCTGAGCCAAGTCTGAGGCTTAACTGACTGAGCCACCCAGGTGCCCCTAGGCTAACAAGTTTTAGTTGTTGTTGTTGTTCTTTCTTTCCTTATTTATTTTTATTAATAACAACATGTTGACATGTTTTAAAAAGAGGATGATACACAGATTCACTTGGTGGAAATACATAGAAGGTACAGGAGGGAGGAATGATGAGTAACAGATGACTAAGTGCTATCAAATGCTATAATTATACCAGTTATGTCCTCCGTTTAAGTACACAATGATATAAATACATATTAGTAGAGTTGCTTGATATTTGCAGGACACATCAATAAAACAATAAAGCCATTAGCTGGTCTTAGAGCATTCCTTAGAAAAGATAGTCACTGTTATCATTGTAAAATCCGGTCCTATCTATCAAGAGTACCTCAATACAATTAATACATTCTTTATGTTTGAGGGGAAAACACAATTTAGATAATTTCCTCTCACACAGGTAATGTTTTATGAGTAATAAAATAAACAACCCCCATGTCTGAGCACACCGATATTACCAGAGCCATCTTTAACCCATAATGATGTCTATTTTTAATATGGATCTTCAAAGGAAAATCACTAAAATAACTGAACATAAGCCAGATAATGCTATTTTAATATTTTTGTTGAAATGGCAAAAGTAATAGGAAATGATATAAATATAAGTACCTCCTTTAAAAGAATTTTCAGAAAACAAAAAGGGCTCAAACAAAGCATGTATGGAAATGTGAGTTGGAGCTTTTGCCCTACTTAATTAGCATTCTCATCCAATTAAACAATAACCACTTTATAAAGTAATGCTTTTCCCCTTAGAATTATTGCTGTACCTCAAAGGTTCAAGGTTTTAACTGCTGCTCATAAAGCATGCAGTGTAACTTTCAAAACTAGGAAAAGTCTCCTGTTTCACATGACTCAGTAAGATATTTCTCTAAGAAAAATATCATTAAAGAGTACTAACATTCATACAAACTGATGGCTAGAAAGGCTCTACCCCCCACTTTCCAGCTTCAGAGGTGGGTGAATAAATCAGCATCAGGAATCGTTGGTGGATGAAAGGATGTAGAAGTCTTAAGATTGTAAACTTATTAATGTGATGCCCATAGGCAAAGACAGAATCAGATATTATGGATAATTTTGAAGTTGCAATTTTAATGATGATAAGGGTAGTGTGAGAGGGTTAATCAAAGAGGAAACAAATCCTGTCCCTCTGTCCATACCCACCAATCCGCCATGCATTGCAGAAGTATATTTTGCTAAGTATATTTGGGTGTATGAAGATTAAAAAAAAATCATCAGATATATCTGTGGTGGGATGAAAACGTGTGTGAAGCTGTAGAAAAGAGAAGCTGGAAAAACAAGATGTGTGAGCGTGCATGTGCGTGTGTGTTTGTGTGTGAGTGCGCGTGCCTGTGCATGCTGTGCAGTAGACTCCATGTGCTATGAAGTGTAAGTAGCCACAATATTGTTTTATTTACTTTTCAAAGATTTATTTATTTATTTGAGAGAGAGAGTGCGAGCAGGGGGAGGGGCAAAGGGAGAGAGAATCCCCAGCAGGCTCCACACTGTGCTAGAGGAAGGGCTCGATCCCCTGATCCTGAGATTACAACTTGAGCCTAGATCAAGACTCAGACGCTTAACCGATGGAGCCACCCAGTCAACCCCTATATTGTTTTAATTAAACTACTTTTAACATACGGTGTTGGCCGAAAAATTATAACTGCTGTCCAGCCCATGGTGCAACAATTTGAAAGCTCAGGTTTTAGAGTCTGTCATGGACTGTCAGTTATGTAATCACGGCTTTCTCTGTATACTGAAGACCACAGGACTGTCATCACATCCCACAAAGACTCTTTTCGTAGCTACAGTCTTTGAGAATTACAGCAGTGCAGGGTGTCTTTCTGCCCAGAAAAATCTATCTCAGTAATATCAGCAATAGCTATAAAGATGACGCACCAGGGTGCACAATCTCCTAGGTGGAAACTTTAGTAAAACTATTCTCAAAATTTCTTCAAAAGTTATTTTCAGAAATGCCATGTAGTTACTTTAAAAAGTAATACACATATAGGATGCATATATATGGTCACAAAAGTTTTCTTAGATGTACATCTACCTGACCAAAGTCAATATGCCTTTAGGGCAGAGTCATCATCATTGCAAAATTCGTTTTTATCATTGCAAATTTAATTCTTGCCTCAAGTATTGATTTATGCTCTAAATTTTGTAATCATGTGAGCAATTTTAAAAATCAACAGGGGCGCATGGGTGGCTCAACAGGTTAAGCGTCCCACTCTTGGTTTTAGTTCAGGTCATGATCTTGGGGTGGTGGGGTCGAGCTCCCCATGGGGATCCGTGCTCAGCAGAGTCTGCTTGAGGGTTCTTCCTCTCCCTCTCCCCTTCCCCACTTCTCCCCCCCTTCAATCTCTTAAATGAATAAATAAATAAAATCATACAAAATTCTAGGTTGAACTCGTACTGATGATATTTACCTATGTTTTTTCAATTCTTTTTAAGGGTCAAGGATGGTTCTAAATAATCTTTTTTTTAAACATATTTTATTGCACTATTGTTGACATAGACATATTAGTTTCAGGTGTACAATATAATGATTCAACAATTATATATATTAGAAAATGTTCACAGCAAGTAGTTGCCCTCTGTCACCATACAAAGTTATTACAATATTATTATTTTTTTTTCAAAGATTTTATTTATTTATTTGAGAGAGAGGATGAGAGGAGAGAGAGAGCACATGAGAGGGGGGAGGGTCAGAGGGAGAAGCAGACTCCCCGCAGAGCAGGAAGCCCGATGCGGGACTCGATCCGGGGACTCCAGGATCATGACCTGAGCCGAAGGCAGCCGCTTAACCAACTGGGCCACCCAGGCGCCCAAGTTATTACAATATTATTGACTATATTCCTTATACTGTACTCTTCAACCCCATGGTTTATTTATAACAGGGAGTTTCAACCTCTTAACCCCCTTCACCTATTTCAGCCATCCCCCCCACGCCATTGCCTTCCCCCAGGCAACCACCAGTTTGTGCTCTGCATCTATGAGTCTATTTCTCATTGTGGTTTTTGTTGTTTGTTCATTTGCTTTGGTTTTTGATTCCACGTATGAGTGAAATCATATGGTATTTGCCTTTTCCTGTAATGGTTTATCCCACTTAACATAATACCCTCTAGGGCCATCCATGTGGTTCTAGATAATCTTTTAAAACAGCTTTTGGTATCTGGTGTTTCAACTTGTAGTGAAAGCCCATATTCAATTCTAAGCTCATGCATATTGCTCCACCATCTATTAAGGAAAAAAAGAAAAAGAAAAAATAATTAAATTATTGTGATCACAAGACTTGTTCCCTACATTTATTTTTCCTTTTTCATTCAACTGAATTAAAAGGAAGACTTCCTAAACAAGTTTGACTGTTTTCAGAACTCCTAAGTTTATCACATATGAAACCATAAAAAAAGATGGCATATATAGTATTATATTTGGAGAAAATGTAACTTTTTTGGAGTAAAATAATGTCTAAATATAGTAGGAAAAATAGCAATATAAAATTGAGGAGAACAATAAAGCCCTGATGATATAGTTGGGATTCTAGAAACTTCCACATACCACTCCTGCCATGAATGGGAATTTCAAAACATATGATCAAAAATTTATGATAGAATAGACTTAGCTAGTACAATCTAAGAAATTTTCCCTTCAGGTCACTGTATTGGAGAGAAAAAAGGGCATTTATATCTAATGATGTTTACCGAGAGATACTTCACACAGACAAAAGCCCTAGCAAAACATACTGTTTCATGATGCATTCCTAATTAAACTGGGAAATTCTGTGTACAGAGATTAGCCTCTAAAAATCACTTTTCTTGAAAATACATGAGAAGTACACTGATTTTAATACTTTGAGTTAGAACTAAAATTGTATTGTGCACTATCCTCTACCAGCCAATAACACATACAGAGCAAAAACTATTCTAATTGTCATATTAAACACCTTTAAGTGTGCCTGATGTCTATAATTTTCTTGTAATCTCATTCTGAATGGAGCTTTCTTAAGCAACAGTAATTACAGAGGAAGTGGGAGTCTGGTGATAGTGATTTGTTTATAGAACAAAGGAAACTAATAAGAATGAAAATACTTAGTCTAATAAGAAAAATTTTATTTAAAATTCTTTATTGAAGGAAAATACTATCACAAATTGAAATGAATCCCTGTTGGTTATTTTAAAGATATTATTGCTACATTAGTTCCTTAAAAAACAAGTTAAACAATTTTCCAGTAACTTGTAAACTTCTGAATTTGGGATATAATTATAATTCTTGGAGATATCTCATATTTGATGGATTAAGAATATTTTTATAAGATATTGGTGTATTTATTTGTGTAGATGATATATTAACATATATATGTTAAATTGATTAGATAAAATATATCTAATCCAAACATATTTTATTGAACTTTGATTAAATATATTCACTTTATAGATTTTGCTCATTTGTAAAAGCAAGTTAGGTTTTCTCCCCCAGGATACTAGTGATAAGTTATCTATTTATCCTGCATAGTGTGGCAAAGGTAGTGGTAGGAGATGAATGAAAATAAAAGAAGCCCCTAACAAAACAGAAATAAAAGATCAATAATTCAGCAGTGCATCTGGAGAGATGCTCTTTGGGGTCCGTGTTGGAGGTTATTTTTCTTCCCTTCTACAGTGAAATTCTACAACTTAAAAACAAACCTGAAGTGTATTAAGTATTCTCTGTAAGTATTAAAAATAAAATGGCCAGACATATTTGTCTTTTTTTTTAACCTTTTCACCTTGTTTGGAAAGTATGATTTAACAAGGCCTTTATGGAGCTTGAATTTTTGTAAGAAGAGACAAAAGCACAAACATAATGTAGGCAGTGTTAGCACTTGAAGATGGATGTGAGGGCTGGTGTAGTGAGAGAGTTGCTCGTTAAGTAGTATATGCTCAGGGAAGGCTCTTTGATAAAGTGACATTTGAACTGAGACCTGAATAGAGCAGGGGACATTTCAGAAAATCCATCACTGGGAAGCAGTAACACATATTTCAAAGGCTCTGAGTTGGGAGCCTGCCAGGCATGGTTGAGGAACAGCAAATAGTTCAATTTAACTGCAGCTCAGTTGAGAGGGAGCCAGGAGTAGATGAGAAAAGTAGCCAACTCAGGGGGCTTGCAGAGTTAGGGTGCCACTTACTGGGGTGTGTTATGTGGAAGGAAAAGTAGATTTAGAGCAGATAACAAGAGTCCGGCTTGGAAAGTTAAAGGGTGACAAATAAAGATGTCCTACCGCCTGATATCAATGAGTTTGGGAGTCAGGTGAGATACAAAGCTGACATTCATGGAATAATTGTGGAGCTGATACAGACTCTTTATGGGGTGAGTATAAAGGGAGAAGAAATGAGAACTACAAATAGTTTGTGGTCAGAAAAATGGGGGGGGGGCATGGATCTAGCTAAAGCAACTGAGAAGGACTGAGGAGTCTCTAAGGCCCAGTGAAAAAGGAGTTTCCAAAGTGGAGAGGATATGAACGTGTCAAGTGCTACTGATACGTCGGAAAAGATAAGGATTGAGAATTGACCACTGAGTATGAGGGAAAACAAGGGTCACTGGTATCCTGAAGAGAGAAGTAGCTTCAGGTGGGCAGTGGGAATAGCAGCTTTCCTAGAGATTTTCAAGAAATAGAGTAGAGACCATTCTTTGATGTTCTTGCTGTGCAAGTGAGCAGCAAAATGTGGGGCCAAGAAGAGACTGGTGATGATTAGTCAAGGAGTCATGTGTGGGGTGCATGTTTGTGTGTTTAAGGACAGGGCATTACTGATGGGAATAATCCACGGGAAAGGATAGTGCAGACAGAGCTGGAGCGGGAGAGCGCGTGGGCATGACTGCAGGAGAGACGTCCTCGAGTTGGTAACCGGGACTGAGTTCTGGTGGACATGCACAGTTCATTATTTCTAGAGAGAATGCACAGGATATGTGGAAGCTTGGGGATGAGAAAGGTGTGTTGGAGGTTTGAGGATAAAGGGAAGGCATAAAGTACTCATTTGGAAAATAAGAACACAAATGAATGGGGAAAATGTAATATAGTTATTACACAGGGATGACAGGCTACATGAGGTTCACTTGAAGTTCATTTGTTTGTTTGTTTCTAGCCACCTTAAGCTATTGGGATGCAGGATTGGAATAGGCAAAATGATACTGAGTTCTGTTGTTCATATTTATATATAATTTACTGTAAAATAAATTCTTTTAAAATTTTCCTTAAATAAAATATTTTAAATATAATTGAATCCCAAATATTTTCAAAGGTGGCAATTATTCAAAACACTTGGGTAGGCAGCAAATAATGAAACTGTTCTTCCTCTTGCATTATAGGAATCACCATTTTGGCCTGAACAACTGAACTAGAACTAGGTTCTTTGAGAACTGACATGAGGTATGGCTCCTATTCATCAGCACAGGCTACGAAAAATTTTAGAATTGTTTATTTATACTGTAGACATTTATTACATGCTTCTCATAGACAAGGTATTGGGAAGCATTCAAAACAAATTCTATCATCAAGTTTCAGATGCAACTGCAATATTTCAGCATCTACATTTTATTTTTAGATCCTTTTCAAGACACATTAAATAAATATTGTCTTTTAATCTCCATATCAGATTTATAAAAATAAGTGTTTTCCTCTCTTTGTGAACGAGGCAGGAGCTGAGATGGAGAGGTCAGGTGGCCTCACCAAGATCACATGTTGGACATGAGATGCAAGTCTGGAGTGAGGTCTTCAAATCTATTCCTTCTGTCTCTTCACAGCACTGTGAAGACCGAAATGTCTCAGGCAAGGAATGTGTAACGATGAAAATTTGGGACAAGAGTCTGACTAATCTGAGCTGCACTCTGACCCTGCCCATGACCTGCTATGTCACCTTGGGAAAGTTTTTGAGCCTTTCAAAGCCTGAGTGTTTCTTTTATGAAATGTTAAAGTGATGATTAGAAAAATAGTCTAGGAAGAGGTATTGATTATACCATAACACAAGACAGAGTTTCAGTGTCATAAAAACAAAACCAAAACATACAAGAATTTTCAATATATAAGAGAAAGGTCATTTATATCTGGAAGAGAGTTCAGATGTTTTTAGGGAACTTACAACTGAGATGAGCCTTAGAAGGCTACATAATATTTGGATGAGTGAAAATATAAGTTGCTCTTTACAAAAGCAGAAGTTGTGAGAAATAGAAGCATAAAATCATGTTTGAATTTTAATTACTATCATATTTTAGGCAATAGGTTTTTCCTCTACATCATGGGTTCTTTAACTGGAATCCACAGATTCTTTTTTAATGTTTGTGTTGAGTTGAATAGTGACTCCCCCCCCCAAAAAAAAGATATGTCCAAGTCCTAACCCATAGAACATGTGAACATGAAAAGGGTCTTTGTAGATTTAATTAAGTTAAGGATCTTGAGATGAAATTATCCTAGATTGACTATGTGTGATCCCTAAACCCAATGATACCCATCCTAGAAGAAGTGGAAGAGTTGCAAGCACAGGCACACAGACAGAGGCCAGGAGAAAGCCCATGAAGATGGAGAAAGAGACTAGAAAGTTATGGCCATAAGCCTGGGAACCCTTGGAGCTGCCAGAAGCTGGAGGAGGCAGAGACAGATTCTCCCCCAGAGCCTTCAGAGGGAGCGTGACCCTGACAACACCTTTTCAGATTTTGCACCTCCAGAAATGTGACAGAATACAGCTCTGCTGGTTTAAGCCTCTTAGATCATGGTAAGTGTTATGGCAACCAAGGGAAATTAATACAGTGCTTGAACTGGATATATTAGCAATGCATTTTATTTGATAGTCTCAACATTGTTTTTAATAAAATGGAAATCTCATATTACAGTGTTAAGATTTCATTTCTTTTTTTTTTTTTTTAAGATTTTATTTATTTATTTGAGAGAGAGAGAGTACACACAAGCAGGGGCAGGGCACAGGGAGAGAGAGAAACAGACTCCCTGCTGAGCAGGGAGCCCAACACTGGACTCGATCCCAGGACCCTGAGATCATGACCTGAGCCAAAGGCAGACGCTTCACCAACTGAGCCACCCAGGTGTCCCTTGTTTCATTTTTTTAAAGATTTCATTTGTGACAGGAATTTAGGATGCTATTTTGTGGTGTAAGAAAAGGTACTTACTGTTTTTGTGTTATAATGAATATATTAATTTCCTACTGATAGGAATTAAAGAAAACTACTTTATTACTAGAAATCTGGGCATCTATCATTGTTTAAGAAAGGCCTAGGGGTGCCTGAGTGGCTCAGTTCAGTTGAGCCTCCAGTCAGCTGGACCTTGATTTCGGCTCAAGTCATGATCTCAGGTTCCTGAGATCAAGCTCTGCCTGTCGTTCCACACTGGACAGGGAGTCTGCTTGGGATTCTCTCTCTCCCTCTTCCTCTTCCCCTCCCCCACACCACACATGCTCTCTCTCTCTTCCTCTGAAACAAAAAACAAAACAAAACAACCACAAAAAAAAGGCCTAGCATAGGTTGGGAAATGTGAAATGGAAACATAACAAAAAAAGAATATGTCAAATATGATGGTATAAATATCTAGTTTATGCACAGCAGCTTCCTTAGCAACACAGGGATGAAATCAATGAAAGAGAACACATTATATCTGCTCATCCTGAAAGTAAGTTAGGCAGTGCAGATTTTTTATATTAAATATATTGTTTTGAAAAAGTTCTAAACATACTAAAATTTAGACTAAATCTAAAGCTTAACTTCGAAGCATCATTAAAAAAAATCTAAGTGATGGAAAGATGGGGGCACCTGGGTGGCTCAGTCAGGCGAGTGGCTGACTCTTGGTTTCGGCTCAGGTCATGATCTCAGGGTCTTGAGACTGAGCCCCGCCTTGGGCTCCATGCTCAGCGTGGAGTCCACTTGAGATTCGCTCTCTGTCCCTCTGCCCCTCCCCTCCGCTCATATGAATACACTCTCTCTCTAAAATAAACAAATACATCTTTAAAAAATAATAAATAATGGAAAGATATTGATCAAGCGACACACCAGGAAATATCCGAGCCAGTCAGCAGCTTTTAAGAGGGAAAGAAAAGATGGCATCTGCTACAAACCTATGGCTATGTCATCTGATACTGTGAAGTGTGGCTTGGAGAAACGGTTAATACTATTTCCTTTCAGTATTCATAAAAATAAATTTATGATGTTTTTCAATCAGTACATCAAAAAAGGCATTGGAAATCCTCAAAAACAGCCAACACATTTTCAGATAGGCAGAAAGTATCTCTACTGAGTCAAACACAAACAGAAGGCACAAACTTTAGGTAGAAGCCTCTGTATGGTCCAAGAGTCACTGTGTGGGGAGTTCATCTGGTTTTGCTTCTTAAGTGAAGAAACAAATCCCCTATTACTGCAAAATGTTGTTTTCTGCTGACCTCAGGGGCTCTACCAACTATTTTTGAAGGGATGGTAAGGCCTCTCCCACAAACATGAAGATCAGTGCCAGGATTCTGAACCTCCACCTCCTCAAGGGGCTTAACCAGGA
Organism: Phoca vitulina; assembly: GCF_004348235.1. Classification (NCBI taxonomy): domain Eukaryota; kingdom Metazoa; phylum Chordata; class Mammalia; order Carnivora; family Phocidae; genus Phoca; species Phoca vitulina. The sequence goes on along the minus strand of NW_022589781.1, from coordinate 5,623,114 downwards.
AAAGAGACCTGATAATGCTCCTCTCTGCCATCTAGTAATTCGTGGATTTTCTGGAGGATGTTTTGAAGCAACTGACTACATTTCAGGAACTTTAAAAAATTAGTTGATAGACTGGAAGACAATACAGAAAAGCCCTCTGCAGGAAGAATTTGATAGGAATGATTTAATGACCCGATATATGGCTGTCTCTGTTCGCGTGTGTGTGCATGGATAAAAATATGAGCTTCTCTGGTAGAGAAGCCTAGAAGCCACTCTTAAGGGAAAGTTCAGATGCTCCAATGCTGGAGAAAGTGTTTCTGCAGATTAGGGCTCAGCAACATCAGTGCATCAATATCTCTGACATAATCTAAAGTTCCTTTCTGTTCAGATGACAGATTTTAAGATGAAAATAACAATACTGTTGGGGAAGAGGGCATTAATGGTATTCATTATGTAGTCTTTCCCAAACAAAGAAAATAATGTGACAAAAAATACAACTAGAAGATTCTAATGTTTTTTTTAGCAAAAAAAAAAAAAAAAGTCTCTGGCAGAGACAGTTATAGGACTTTGGATTTTTTATGCTGTATAAACTTTCATTAATTGATGACTTCAGTCACACATTGTCATTTAAAAGGAGAATCATAAAAACTAGGGCGTAACAAATGCATGAGCTTGTGTCACCATCATGCCAAAAACATGACTAAATTTCAAATTCTCATTTTTGAAAAAGCCATTCTATTGCAAATTATTTTTAATTAAAATCAAAATTTACTTTTTAAAAATATGTGGAGCTTGAATTTATTTTTGGTGAAGAGATACGAGTTTTTAATAAAACAACTGAAAGCATATAATATAGTACTTTACATTCTGTTTGAGTAAAACAAGTCCCTGATTTCAAAGTAAAATAAAATACCTGGTGTACACCATTTCTTATAAATGGCCCTATGTGAAGTATAGAGAAGAGTCTCCATATTTTTTTCAGTAACTCATCCAAAGCTGTTCATTGCTCATAAAGTTTATAAATCTCTGGTCTACAAAAAACTCTCTTGATGACAAATGAAAATACTCTTTCAGAATTCTGAATAAACTGTTTACTACAGGATGGCCTCAGGGTAGGGAATTCTGGTATCCAAGACTGAAAACCTTTTTCAGAAGTATCACAGGAAAAAAAAAAAAAAAAATCTAGCAACCATATTATTTTTTCCCTGTTAGAACAACTATAGTCAAAACACAAAATATGCAACACCATTTCCAAGTATAAATTTGTACAGAGAAGAATGTACATTGACTGAATTTGATTCTGATATGAATGATGCTAAATCTAAAGGCATTGTAAGATTTATTCCAGTTTTGTTACAGTAGCTACAATTAGCTACTTTCCCTGAAAGTTAGATTATCTCATTTTAATGCCAACTATACAAATACCATGACAACAAAAGTCAGTTTGCCTTTAGATATGTTGCTTGACAAGTTAGTGTTTTTTAAGAAGAATTTTATTTCTCCATGGGCCTGTTATGAAAATAAATTTGATTGCATTATCTCAATAAAAGAAACTTAATATGGTAGAAAATATCAATGTTCATGAATATACATTTCTCCCTTCCTTCCTAGAAAAATGGTATACTTTGCTTCCTGCATTTGTCAGGATCACAGAAGCTGTTTGGGACCTTGTGAGTAAGTGATATATGTTACTTCTGTATGGAGGAAGTAAGAAGTCCCAGTTCAGCTATATAGCTTCTCCCTCCCTATGGATGGTAATCATGGAGGAAGTCTTTTGTTTTGTTTTTGTTTTTTTAAATTTTTATTTATTTATTTGACAGAGAGAGACACAGCAAGAGAGGGAACACAAGCAGGGGGAGAGGGAGAAGCAGACTCCCAGCCAAGCAGGGAGCCCGATGCGGAGCTCGATCCCAGGACCCTGAGATCATGACCCAAGCCGAAGGCAGACGCTTAACGACTGAGCCACCCAGGCGCCCCATGGAGGAAGTCTTAATATTAAGCTTTGAGATCAAATTCAGCATGATTTCCGGAATCACTAGATGGAAGTATGGATACACTGGATACAGGATATGGGGAAGACCTCATATGTGTTAGAAATAAAGTTTTGTGGTTTTAACTCATTGTGATTTGGGAGATTATTTGCTAATAATCCCTTTAGCATACACAGGCATGCACACACATATACAGAGAAAACTCATGATATATGCACACACATGTACACACACACAGTCTCTACCTACCTATCTAAATACACACACACACACAATGCACACCCGAATACAATATTAATGAGAAAAATACATAATAAAACCATAAGATACTGTTTTCAGTGTATCAGATTGCCAAAGATAAAATTTGGTAATTTATGTTAGATGAAGTGTGGGGAAACAGACACTGTCTCATACATTGTTAATGTAAATGCTACAACTTTACCAAAGTTAATTTGGTAAAATCTATCAAATATTAAGGTACATGTGTTATATTAAGTAGCAATTCTTTATTTCCCTACAGATATACTCAAATACATCTCCAAACGATTTTGTATGAGGTATGAGGATATTCACTGAAGTATCATTTGTAAATACCAAGAAACTGGAAATAATCTGAATGTATAACAATAAGGAATAGATGAGAGATAGACAGATGGGATTCCATAGTATTAATAGAATATATCATATGTATCTATTTTTTTAAAGATTTATTTATCTTAGAGGGGGAGAGAGAGCACGAGTGGGAGAGGCAGAGAGAGAGAGAATCTAAAGCCGACTCTGTGCTGAGCGCAGAGCCAAACTTGGGGCTCGATCTCATGACCCTGAGATCATGACCCGAGCCAAAATCAAGAATCAGATGCTTAACCAACTGTGCCACCCAGTCGCCCCTATATGTATCTTTTTAAAATCATATTTATACACTGAAATGGAAAGATTTTCAAAGATATGTTAAGGAGGTAAGAAAAATATTTAGTTTAATAAAACCTAGATGTTTATATTGAATCTGCAAAGTTTTACATTTTCTAGAAAGAAAATCTAATAAAAGTTATATGCCCCATTTGATAAAACATATGTAAATATGTATTTGCATAATCATTTTATATAACACTACACGATATTCCAAAGTCGCAAAAATAATTTATGTGAATTTCTCTCTTATAGACACAAGCTGAAACTATTACAGAAGCCAGACATTAATCAGTTAAAGCAAAACCTCTTTCACACTCCCGTGGCTGGTTTATAGCCTCTGAATAGAAGCCACTTAACACCTAGCCATGATAATAAAATAAGCTTTTATTTTTTATCTTAATTTGTACACATATCTAGGAAAAATAGCTTTTGAATATGTCAAACTTATTAAAATTAAATTGTAATAAAGATGTTTCAAGTTTTATTTTCTATATGTAGGAAATACTCAGGGAGTAGGGAAAACATTCATGTCAATATCACCTGGGTATTTAAATCTTCAAAGTTTACATTTTTGTTATAGAAAATCTAACAGCAACAATAATTTATATCGTATCCCCAAATCAAATAATTTTCCCAGTGCACTCCCTTAGAAAATAAAGTGTCTAAGAGAATAGTATGCCCATATTCCTTTAAACAGAGAAATAGAAAAAAATGCATCTTATCTCTGTAAGAGGTATTTGTATAAACAAGTCAGCAATTCCCTCATCATGTTTTTATACTTGGAAATTTATGTAACATTCGTAATAAAAATATGTTACTATTAAATGCTTCAACATGAAACGACAGAGCAGATAGGAAAAGCTAAGTACAATTACTGTCGTCCACAACTTGCTTGCATTGCTAATCATGCTGGGATAGGCACTCAGGTCTCACTGTTTGCTCCTCTGTCTCCCTGTCTCCCTGCATCCAGCTTTTCCCCCCATCAGTTCATCTTCTTTACCCCCATTCAATCTGTTTATGAACTTCTGTGGTTTCTACTTTCAAAGTACACCTTGACCTCAGCCCCTTCACTCCATCTCCAAAGAAGTCACTGTGAATGTGTTTATGTACATATGTGTACACACATAGATTTCATGTCCATAAGCTGTATTATATATAACATACAACAATATATAAGTACTAGATTATATATATTTATATAATATGATACTATATATATATGTAATTTTTTTCAGTTATTGTCCTTTTTCTAATTTTGAATGGAAATCCAAATCCAAGAGAACAGGGTATCCGGTTTTAATGGTGACCCAGGAATGATATATTTTAGAAAATTAAAACTGTCTACTACTAATTGGACTATTCTTATACAGATATGGATTTTTTTATGGGAAAGAAAAAGTTTAAAGGCTTTTTAATACTTTGGCAGGTTATTGAGGATATTATTGAAAAATTTCATGTAATGAGCTTTGCTTTAAATTGTTATTTTTAAGGAAACACCAGTAGGGAATGCTTTCCTGAGTATTTTCAACTATTTTTTTAGCAAAAATAAGTCTTCATAGTATCAAAAATGACTATTTTTTTTGCTTTTAAAAAACTTAATTCACATAAGCATTTTTTACATTGCTACAGTCTTTCAAACTCTGCAATGTTTGATTCAGTCTAATATTTATAATATTTACTTTTAGAAATTGAAGTCATATTAAACTTTGTGGTATACATCATGATGTGATGAACAACTTTGCACATATTTTTTATTTTAACAATTTGGGATGGTTTCCTATAATAGATCACAGTCTTCATTTTTAGATACTGGACAATGTAATTATATAATCAGATACCTCAAATTACAAATGATTCTATTTAGAAGTGTTAGATGGCAAGGCAACTCTTAAGTTAATTTTCAGCTAAAGTTAAACAATCAAAAATTCTAAGTTATTAAAAAAGACATTTCTCATAAATTTATACCAAGGAAACTGAAAAGCCCCCAAACCCATTTGGGAGTCATTTTAAAGTATTTTCAGTGATTTAAAAAAAAAAAAAAAAAAAAAAGATTAAAATCAATTTTAGATAAATTTCATAAAAGAATAGAATTTACCTAGCTTTACATTATTTAAAAAAAGAATAGAAAGTTTATACAGAGTGTTAGGATTTTATTCTGATTGTTAAAATTAGTTTAGAGATTGTTAAAATTGGTATAAACTATGGTAATAGTGGAGCTTTATTCTTGATTATTATATAACTAATGAGAGCCATATAACTAATGATTTCCATTGTAACTTTATTTTTTTTTTAAGAACTCAAATAGATGGGGGCTAAAGAGCATCCTACTAAAGAATGAATGGGTTAACCAGGAAATTAAAAAAGAATTAAAAAAAAAAATCATGGAAACCAATGAAAATGAAAACACAACTGTTCAAAATCTTTGGGATGCAGCAAAGGCAGTCCTAAGAGGAAAGTATATAGCAATACAAGCCTTTCTCAAGAAACAAGAAAGGTCTCAAATATACAACCTAACCCACACCTAAAGGAGCTGGAGAACGAACAGCAAATAAAGCCTAAACCTAGCAGGAGAAGAGAAATAATAAAGACCAGAGCAGAAATCAATGAAATAAAAACCAAAAGAACAGTAGAACAGATCAACGAAACTAGGAGCTGGTTCTTTGAAAGAATCAACAAGAATGATAAACTCCTGGCCAGACTTATCAAAAGGAAAAGAGAAAGGACCCAAATATTTATTTTAGAGAGAGAGAGAGAGCACAAGCAGTAGGAGCAGAGAGAGAGAATCTCAAGCAACCCCACACAGGGCTCTATCCCATGACCCTGAGATCATGACCTGAGCCAAAACCAAGAGTCAGACGCTTAACCTACTGAGCCACCCAGGCGCCCCTGCACTGTAACTTTAAATGAGAGCTATTTCAATTTGTTGTGTCAACTTTGTGATACTCATCCACCTGATGTATCATCTTAGAAAAAAATCCCCAAATTATTAGCATATTCAAATCACATTCAAGTAGACGGAGCAATGACCACACGACAGATTACATCAAGTTTTGGTAGTTTTACACAAAAATGATAAAAATTTTAATTCAGGAAACTACCTGTGAGGTAGTTTGTTTAGTTTCAGATTATTATTTAATTCAGTGTTAATCTTTTGGATGCCTCACCTCTAGGAATTTACTGCCTTCCTATTGGGCAGACGGAGCTTGAACACACTAGACAATTAGAGGAAAATATAAGTACATGAAATCCAGTGTTTACATGTGTGTGCGTGCACATGTGTGCACATGTGTGTGTGCGTGAGCATATACCTGGAGTTATGGGGGAATAGTGTGGGGAGATGGTGGTGGGGTCTATTATCAAAGATCTCAGGGATTTGGCCAGAGTATTAGAAATATGAATTTTCACTGTTATAACCCTCAAAACCATCATTGTGAATCATCATCTTCATCATCTTCATCATTATCAATCAATCAACTAAAGTTCTACAGTTCTGCTAACATCATTGACTAACCTTTTTTTTTTTAAAGATTTTATTTATTTATTTATTTATTTGAGAGAGAGAGAGAGAGAGAGAGAGAGAGCATGAGTTGGGGGAAGAGGGGAGGGATAAGGAGAAGCAGACTCCCTGGTGAGCAGGGAACCCAAGGTGGGGCTCGATCCCAGGACCCTGGGATCATGACCTGAGCGTGAGGCAGTGTGCTCAGACCACGCACTTGCAGGCTCCTCCCCGCCCCAAAGGAGAAAATGTGGAGTGTGCCATTAGGGTCGCTCGTCAGCAGTGATGCAGAGATCAGCTAGGCTGTATTATACTTTCCATTCCGACTCAAGAACTACACTGAAGTTAAACTCTGAAAGCAGCACCTCTAAAGCAACTACGAAAGGCAATTACTTTTTCAACAAGAAAAATTCATGAGGAAAATGTGGCACAGCAGTAGCAGGTGGTCTCTCCATATAGAAGAAAAGCAAGGCCTGCATTTATTTGTGGCCACTGTGAATGACGAAATCTATAAAATTTCAGTCACTATTTGTATTAAGAGTGCAAGAGAAAAGCAAAGCTGGCGGCATCACAATTCCGGATTTCCAGCTCTATTAGAAAGCTGTCATCATCAAGACAGTATGGTACTGGCACAAAAACAGACACATAGATCAATGGAACAGAATAGAGAGCCCAGAAATGCACCCTCAACTCTATGGTCAACTCATCTTCGACAAAGCAGGAAAGAATGTCCAATGGAGAAAAGACAGTCTCTTCAACAAATGGGGTTGGGAAAATTGGACCGCCACATGCAGAAGAATGAAACTGGACCATTTCCTTACACCACACACAAATATAGACTCCAAATGGTTGAAAGACCTCAATGTGAGACAGGAGTCCATCATCATCCTAAAGGAGAACAGAGGCAGCAACCTCTTTGACCTCAGCCGCAGCAACTTCTTCCTAGAAACATCGCCAAAGGCAAGGGAAGCAAGGGCAAAAATGAACTATTGGGATTTCATCAAGATAAAAAGCTTTTGCACAGCAAAAGAAACAGTCAACAAAACCAAAAGACAACTGACGGAATGGGAGAAGATATTTGCAAATGACATATCAGATAAAGGGCTAGTATCCAAAATCTATAAAGAACTTATCAAACTCAACACCCAAAGAACAAATGATCCAATCAAGAAATGGGCAGAAGACATGAACAGACATTTTTCCAAAGAAGACATCCAAATGGCCAACAGACACATGAAAAAGTGCTCAACATCGCTCGGCATCAGGGAAATCCAAATCAAAACCTCAGTGAGATACCACCTCACACCAGTCAGAATGGCTAAAATTAACAAGTCAGGAAATGACAGATGTTGGCAGGGATGCGGAGACAGGGGAACCCTCCTACACTGTTGATGGGAATGCAAGCTGGTGCAACCACTCTGGAAAACAGTATGGAGGTTCCTCAAAAAGTTGAAAATAGAGCTACCATACGATCTAGCAATTACACTACTGGGTATTTACCCCAAAGATACAAATGTAGGGATCCAAAGGGGTACATGCACCCCGATGTTTATAGCAACAATGTCCACAATAGCCAAACTGTGGAAAGAGCCAAGATGTCCATTGACAGATGAATGGATAAAGAAGAAGTGGTATATATATACAATGGAATATTATGCAGCCATCAAAAGGAATGAAATCTTGCCATTTGCAATGACATGTATGGAACTGGAGGGTATTATACTGAGCGAAATAAGTTAATCAGAGAAAGACATGTATCATATGACCTCACTGATATGAGGAATTCTTAATATCAGGAAACAAACTGAGGGTTGCTGGAGTGGTGGGGAGTATGAGGAATGGGGTGGCTGAGTGATGGACACTGGGGAGGGTATGTGCTATGGTGAGCACTGTGAATTGTGTAAGACTGTTGAATCTGTACCTGTACCTCTGAAACAATACATTATATGTTAAAAAAAAAAAAAAAAGATAACAGGAAGGGAAGAATGAAGGGGGGGAAATCGGAGGGGGAGACGGACCTTGAGAGACTATGGACTCTGAGAAACAAACTGAGGGTTCTAGAGGGGAGGGGGGTGTGGGGATGGTTTAGCCTGGTGATGGGTATTGAGGAGGGCACGTACTGCATGGAGCACTGGGTGTTATACACAAACAATGAATCATGGAACACTACATCAAAAACTAACGATGTAATTAATGTATGGTGATTAACATAACATAAAAAAGTGTGCATAAAGGCACAATAAATTAATGTGTTTGTTTGTTTGTTTGTTTTTTTACATCAGATGACTTGGGAAAGGCATCTCAGGCTGCTTAAAAATTCCACTGCTTAAAGAGTAATTCACTATTTTTATAGCTACCAGATTGAGTTCCTGCTTTCTCAGTAATGTTTCTAAAACATCTTTCTTCTCCTCTAATCACATTTAGGGTTTTGTTGTTGTTGTTGTTGGTTTGTTTTTACTACAAGACAAGGTTTCCACAACCCCAAAAGTCCTGCTATATTAGTATTTGTGTTTCTTTATCTACATATATAATAGGCTTAAATGGGTATAAAATAGTTCATTTTTAAGTACCTGACCTAACTGATGGTAATATAAGCAATTCCACAAACACATATGGGAAATGTTGTATTATTCATTTAAACCATCAAAATACAAAGCAGTCTTTTTTAGGTATGGTAATTTCAAAACTCCCAGAGGGAAAGAGCTTAAATACTATGTAAAGTGTTCACAGAAACTGTTGGTCTCTAAACCAATAATTCATTATTAACCCATGAGTGTTCATAGATACTAGCAGACAAATTTTAGATCAAAACCTGTATTTTGTTGTAACCCCTTTCCTTATTAACTTATTAGACACAGAAAGCCCTTTTCATAAGTTAGCAATTAGGGGATGAAAAAAGTATTGAGGAGATAAATACATTTGGAATATCCCTGACACTTTTACCATCATTCATCCATTTATGAAATAACAATATTAATGATGTCCATCCCAAAAGAAAAACATCAAATGCTAAGCCCCATGGTTGTGTTAGGCACAGAGCCCATAGCAGTGACGATGTAATCCTGGCCTTAGCGCTGTTCTTCACTAAACAGGCAAATAATAATATAAGAGAGTACGTGATATAACACACGTAGTTACCAAGACCCTTGGGTCCTGGGGGGCATGTAAACAAATTCTTCTGGATGGGGTAAGGCAGTAGGTAGAACTTTCACAGCATATGCGGTATTGGAGCATATTCTTGAAAGTTGAGTGAATCATGGTCAGACAGATAAGAACACATCTGGCATTGGTTGTAGGCTACAAAAAAAAAAAAACAAAAAAAAACAAAAAAAAAAAACATGGGTGTATGAAGAACACAGTATGATCAGGAAGCAGTACATGCCTCACTGGACTTTTGGATATTTGGGTGTGAGCGGGTTGGAAGAATAGGTTGAGGCCAGATCGTCATAGATGGAACAGAGAGTATAGTTACTGGGAACTTTCTCAAAACATGAAATTCATTTTTTAAGCTGTTCCAAGCCAGCTGACAGGTCGTGAAGCAGCCTTGTGCATAGTCCCACATGGCAAGGAACAGAGGCCTGCCCTACACTAGTGAAGGGGGCTGGAAGCAGATTTTCCGAGGCCTGCCAACAGTCACTTGGGTGAGCTTGGAAGCAGAACTTACCCCAGTGACAACTAACAGCTTGACTGCAACACTGTTCACAGCCTGGAGCCAGAACCAGCCAGTCAGGCCACTCCTAGGACGTCTAGCCATGGGATAGTGGCAAGAATATGTATTTGATTTTTCAGGCTGCTGTATTTGGGGTAATGGCGATACATAATTAATACATAGTTAAAATAAAATGGGTGATCAAAACCAGTCATGAAAGAGTTCATTCACGGTACTGGGTACTGGAAGTTCTGTGTATGTGTGTGCATGCACATGTGTGCACATGTCTGTGCATGTGCGCATATACCTGGAATTATGGGGGAATAGTGTGGGGAGATGGTGGTGGGGTCTGTTATCAAAGATCTCAGGGACTCGGCCAGAGTATTAGAAATATGCATTTTCAGCTGTTATAAGTCTCAAAATGATCATCATCAATCATCACCACCACCACCACCATCATCATCATCATCATCATCATCATCATCAATCAATCAATTAAAGTTCTACAGGTCTGCTAACATCATTGACTAACTTTTTTTTTTTTTTGAAGATTTTATTTATTTATTTATTTATTTGAGAGAGAGAGAGAGAGAGAGGAGGAGGGGAGGGATAAGGAGAAGCAGACTCCCCGCTGAGCAGGGAACCCAAGGTGGGGCTCGATCTCAGGACCCTGAGATCATGACCTGAGCGAAGGACACTTAACTGACTGAGCCACCCAGGAGCCCCGATCATCGACTAACTTTTAAAACCATCTATAATGTTCAAAGCTTTGTGTTTATGACCTCAGTTCCTCTAGAATACCAAGTACTGCAACAGGTACCTAAGACACTACTCCCCTTCATAGAATCTGATAATAGGTTCAGTGGGATGGTCAGGGAGGAAAAGGCCAGGTTTGTCCTTCAAGCTTCTGCCCACGAGGAAGAGGAGTTCCTCTGAGCAGGTGGGGTGGGATCTATGCTCATGGTTTGCAAATGGTCCAGAGAGAGATGGTATAGGGTATGGTGGCCATGAGAAACAGAATAATTCATGTCCTCGCGCAGCAGATTCATAATGGTGCACAGCAGAAGAGGGAAGTCTGCTTTTCTAATCAATTTGTAGTAACAAAAGATTCTTAATAGACATTTCAGATAAGAGAACCCGTACATCCTTGCATCTTTGTTGAAAAAGGAGTCACTTCGGTGTCTAGATTTGTAGCTATGTCTCGGAAAACACTATACTCCTTGTTTTAGTGATTTATTTTATTTTGTTCTTAGGAGCAGCCTTCAAATAATCCTGTTCATGAAAAAGAGTCAATGAGTGATAATCTACTGTATGTTTCTTTGCTGTGTGACTTTTTAGATCAGGTTGGTAGTGACCATAGCCACTAAAAGCTTTCAGAGCATGAAATTCTCCTGATGTAACTCTAACTGTTCAACTGGAAAAACCTTTAGCTGGGAACCCATCGCATTCTATATTTTCCCTTCAATACCACAACCTCATATTAAACTATTATAAACCTCATGACTGACAAATTTTAAGTCCAGAAGGATCTTTGACATCGATTTATCAATTGTGAAATCTTTTTTTTTAATATTTTATTTATTTATATGAAAGAGACAGACAGAGAGAGGGGGAACACAAGCAGGGGGAGTGGGAGAGGGAGAAGCAGACTTCCCGTGGAGCAGGGAGCCTGATGCAGGGCCTGATCCCAGGACCCTGGGACCATGACCCGAGCCGAAGACAGATGCTTAATGACTGAGCCACCCAGGCTCCCCATTGTGAAATCTTTCTGCACCAGGAGCTGGGGAGCACTCTTTGGGGTATGGAGGTGAGCGTGCTGAAGTGAAAACTAAGGACAACACAGTGCTTTTCAACAACATGATCATCTAAATTTTTGTATTTTACAGACACTGAACACACGAACATCATTCTTCAAGGAAATAGTATTTCTGAACAAGAACTTTCTTTATACCCTGCCTATAATTCTTCCATGAGACTTAGGTAAACAGTTTGATAGCTTGGAGAGTAAACCCATGCCTTCTGCAGGCTTTCTACTTGGGGGTAAAGCCACTCAGAAATTTAGCTTAACTGATTTTACAACCTTTTTTGGGGGGAAACAGAGAAGCCACTAAATTAAAAAAAAAAAGGAAAGAAAGAAATTGTATGTCCCTCACCTATTAAGTGCATAAAGGTAATTCTTCAGTCATTTTACAAGAAAAGAGGAATATAGTTTATAATTCATATGAAATTCAAGGTAATAATTAGTTATAACTATATTTCAGAGCTGATAATATAAAATGTCTCCAATAACTTTTATTTGTTCCCAAATTACTTGCTGCTATGAAATAAATAACAATTTTAAAGCAAGATTCATAGTGTCTTTTAGCTTTAGTATATTCATCTGCATACATTGAACTGAAATTGTGGACTACTTTCTTCATTTAGATCAAGCTCACACAAGGAATATATTTATAATCATTACCTCTGCATCTTTTTACTAAGCTAAATATATTCACTCTATGTGTGCGTGTGTATACATACATTCATACAGGTGGAGATTATATGTGCATACATGAAGTAAAAAGCAATGAAAAATTCAATTTTCTATGGAACCCATCACTGCTTTTTAAACTCATAAACAGTATGCACTTGTTTCCAGCAGGATTTTAATTCTACTAAAACTCAGAGATTCAAATCATCTTCTACCATTTAAACTCTAAAAATCAAAATAACTTCTCTGCAATTTAAGTTTTGATTTCCTCACAAGTCAGATGCTTTGTAGATGAAATGTAATTAGGTTAAACTTTCATCTTATTCTCTGATTTAACCTTTACTGAGTCAGCTCATGCACAGAAAATAGCCTGCAAATAAGAAATGGTTAAAGCTTGTGATTTCAGTGATATGAGATATAGAAATATAACTTCCATAATTTCTAAACTAAGTCATATGCCTAAGCTACTCTTAAAATTAAAATGGAATAATTCCAAACATCTCTGATGAAGAACTCCAAATAATAAGCTCATCAATCAGGTAAGAACTCCAATCTCAGGGACAGCACCAGCAAAATAAAAATGGTCTACTAAAGTTTAAATGGCATAATGATGCCACACACTTAACATAAACACAAACACAAACTAAGTACTCAAGGGAATGAATGAAAGTGACTCTTATCCTGACATTGCTCCTTATCTCTTATAATTCAGGAAGAATTACAATCTTGACATTTGAGATTCTTTTTGTTTCTTTCCTGATAGTTACACCTTGCTTTATATAAGTAAATGAGCTCTTGATAGGAAGTGTACAATTCAAACTCTAGAAGATTTCCACTTTGCAACAACACTGTATACTAGTTAATTCTATTTTTAAACACACATGATCACATCCTAAATTAGCAGCATTTTGTGAGATCTGGGTTTCTTAATCTTTTGAGAAGAATCAAACTCTTTTTGCAGCCCATCCGATTAAAATAGTAGTGGGACCTTCAGCGGTGTTGGACAATTGATTCTCCAACTTGGTTTCTGAAGGGAAAACAGGCTCTAAAAGTGTTTTCCTTTTCCAGTCACTGAACTTTCAGGGAAATCCATGTTTTTATACTACTCGCCTTTTTCTAGAAAAAGTATGGGGAGAGAAAAAGTGTATAAATTTGATACTGAGAATTTCCCAGATCAGGGAGTCTTGGGTGGAGGAGGTTTCATGCCCACCAGAACAGGAGCCAATGCTAAGATCCTTACTGGGGGTGACTCTCACACCTCAGTGACTGCCAGCCAGCCTGCACTGTTTATGGAATAAAACATCTATGGTTATGACAGATTGCACAACAGAGGCAAAGAAATAGAGTTCTCCTCCAAGGAACATATTTAAGAGTATGAATTTAAATTCAGTGAGGCTTTTCCTTTTTGAATGACATAAGCTCACCTATTTTCAGCTGTCTCACTCATAAAATTGGGAGTAATTTTAACAGTTCAGGGGTTAAAATTAAATTATAGACATAAATGTTTTAGCAATAAAATAAACTCAATAAAAATTAACTTTTGTGTTAATATTATTATGATGATATGCTTCGAGACTACAAATGAAAAATGATCTGGATAGAAATGAAAATAATACAGTCAATTTTAGAAGGGTTTATGCCACTTAAAAGAACATATGGACACAAATAAGGGTCAAGATGCACTATAAGGATGTCAAATAACAAGAGCAAAGTGTAAAATACAACATGGCCAATACCAAAATAATACTCAATGTTTCGCTCATGTTTTCAGAAAATATCTTTGATGTTTAGAAAATTTGTGGAATAAATGAGCCAATACTGGGCGCCTGGGTGCTCAGTCGGTTAAGTGTCTGCCTTCGGCTCAGGTCATGATCCCAGGGTCCTGGGATCCAGTCTTGCATCAGGCTCCCGGCTCAGCAGGAAGCCTGCTTCTTTCTCCCTCTGCCCCTCCGCCTGCTCATGCACTCTCTCTCTCAAATAAATAAATAAAATCTTTATAATTATAAAAAATAAATGAGCTAATACTTTATTATTTTTTTTAAAGATTTTATTTATTTATTTGAGAGAGACACAGAGATAGCGACAAAGAGCACAAGCAGGGAGGAGGGGGAGAAGCAGGCTCCCTGCTCAACAGGGAGCCTGATGTAGGGCTCAATCCCAAGACCCTGAGATCATGACCTGAGTGGAAGGCAGACTGAGCCACCCAGGTGCCCCTAAATGAGCCAATACTTTAAATGAATTTTCAAAATAAATTAATAAACCTGCTATGTCATATGAGCTAAGCATTATAAGGGGACACATTCTCTGTTCCAAAGCAAGGAAAATGAACTGGGGAGAAATGTGCTCAAAGCTAACACATGAAAAATGAATTAATCAAATTGTTGAAAATAATAAAACAAGTATCATTAAATACAACCTGTAAAATTACCAAATAGGTTATATTGACAATAAATGCTGTAGTTTTTTTTTAAAGGTTTTATTTATTTATTTGAGAGAGAGAATGAGAGAGAGAGGGAGAGAGGGGGAGGGTCAGAGGGAGAAGCAGACTCCCTGCCAAGCAGGGAGCCCGATGCGGGACTCCAGGATTATGACCTGAGCCGAAGGCAGTCGCTTAACCAACTGAGCCACCCAGGTGTCCCATAAATGCTGTAGTTTTAAGATACAATAAGTTACAGGAACATATTCTCTTTATTAATTAGCAACAAAAATATTTTTAAAATATA
The DNA here is from genome assembly GCF_004348235.1 of Phoca vitulina. NCBI lineage: Eukaryota > Metazoa > Chordata > Mammalia > Carnivora > Phocidae > Phoca > Phoca vitulina. The sequence continues at coordinate 5,607,897 of NW_022589781.1, read as the reverse complement.
TATATATATATGTATACATATTATATATATGTATACATATATTATATATATGTATACATATATATATATTTTAAGCCTGCTATGAATGTCAGAGGAAAAGAAAGTAGGAAATGGTATTGGAAGCTGAAAGCTAAACCTTCTCACTACTCACTTCTCACCTAACAGAAATGATTTCTGATAAATAACTATTTTAGTATTTTAATTTTGACACTAAATTTCTACTTTAAATTCTACATCAGCATGGTCATTTCTTATGATTTTGTTTTGTTTTGTTTTGTTTTGTTTTGACTACTCTAAGATCTTTTAGCTAGTTACATAAAATGATGTAGTTGTGAACTGTCACGGGGATAGTTTATCTACATCTTTTCCCCCTTCTTTACTGTCTGTCAACTGTTGTCTTGCAGGATGCAGAAAGGATTAGTTTTGTTTCATTTTATTGTTTGTTTTTACTGTAGTTATTACATAAGAAGAGACTTTTTGATAGATAAGAATTGGTGCCCACATGTTATCAAATAGGATTAAAAGGGTAAATCACTTGAAATTTTAAAGTTAACCTCTGTTATCATTTATGTGTTCTTGAAAGTCTTAAAAATATATAGTTTTGGCTTCATAATAACATCGTGCCAAATATTCTGCTTTTTGTTCACATAACATGACCTCTTAAATTTGAGTTTATATATCTGCAGGTATATCCATATATAAATTTACATCTTCACTAATAATGAAAGTATATCATTCTATTGAGAATGCAACTTACTTCATTTAACTCATTATATTAGACAGTTATGTTGTTTCTAATTTTCTACTATGTAGAATGCTATGAATATGGAAATGTACATATTTATATTTCTATCTTTTCACACTTGTGATTTTCTGTAGAAATGTTTATGCTTATGTTCATTCCATTTATAACTTCTCATGATATATCAAAAAAGGAAGGAAGGAAGAGAGGGAGGGAGGAAGGAAGAAATGAAGCAACGAAGGAACAAAGGAAGAAAGAGGAAAAAAAAGGGTCCTTACATAAACATCCTCTTCCATTTACTGGTCACTTCTTATTGTGTACCACACTTAGATACAATTTAGGCCACTTGCTAACTTCTCTATTGAGTGGCATCCTGTACCTCTCCTTATCTTTGGCAGAGAGACTCCTAACTCAATACTTATCTAGAAAGGAAACCTTAATATGGGAAGAGTGATGTTTAAAAGTCATGAAGGAATCAAGGGGAAAAACAGATCCATGTTAATCTGGAATCATCATCCCTTCACCCAATCTACTCATAGTTACCTAGAGAAAGGGAAAGCCTTCCAAATAGAGAATTGCAATGAAATCGAGTTTACATTCATTTGGCTAGAAAGCACACCCAGATAGATTGATTTCATGGGCTGGAAAAAAACAAAACAAAACACACACACATTAACAAGTCTGCAAACTAGGAAGGAAGATAATATTTGAAGGGTTGGGATCAAGTAATATATAAATGAGTTTCTTGAAACAGTTAAAAGATCACTCATAGATCCAGTGACATGGAACCATCCAAGGAAAATTAGAGAAGAATGTTTGGCATGTTTTGGCAGGATGTTTCCTTAGGTTCTATCATTTGTGTCAAATCTGGTCAGTGCTATATAGATTCTGTGTTTAGAAGGATTTTAAGGGAGTGTGTTGTTGAGCAGAAACAAAAGCCTTAATTTATTTGCTGTATCTGCCAGGGGAAAGGGAGTGAGATGGAATATTTGTCATCCATGGGGTATTGCAAACATCTTCAAATGTGATGCTGGCCAGAACCTTGTTTAAGTCACCTCCAGGTCACTTAAAAGCTGTAAAATTTTGATCAATTGCCGATAACCTAATTCTTTATTCTCAATTTTATCACTTGTAAAATGAAGACAATAATGGCTACTCTGATGAGCTACAGTGAATTTGGAGATCATAGATAAATTAATGTTCTAGCATGGTGCCTGGCACAGGACAGCCAACATTTCCCCAATACCTGCTAGTATTATTCCTCATTCTTTCCATGACACTGAGCCACCATTTCTCTTGCAGAGAGACTAGTCATTCTTTAACTGCTGCTGGTCCCGTGTGTGTAAAATTTTCTTATTGAAGCTACTTTTGATCATTATGCTGATTTTCCCATGCACTCAAGAAAGGGCTCCTTGGGGGGCGGAGTAAGATGGCAGAGGAGTAGGAGACCTGGATTCCCTCTGGTCTCAGGAATTCAGCTGGATAGGGATCAAACCATTCTGAACACCTACAAACTCAACAGGAGATCGAAGAAAAGAATAGCAACAACTCTCTGAACAGAAAAGCGACCACTTTCTGGAAGGTAGGACGTGTGGAAACGTGAATCCAAGGCGGTATTCGGGAGGATAGACGGCGGGGGAGGGGGCCTCCGTCGGCCACTTCTGGCAAGTGATAGAGCCGTGGAGCACAAAATCAGAACTTTTAGAAGTCGGCTCCGCTGAGGGACTTCACTCCGGGGGCTAAGCGGGGGGTGGAACCCTCGCGGGACAGTGTGGTCTCAGGACCCTCGGGGTCACAGAAAGACCAGGGGTGCCTGAGTGCGGCAGAGCTCCCAGGTATCGGAGCAGGGAAGCCGGCTGCAGAGACGGAGCTGAGGCACGGGCTCTCAGCTCGGGGTTGTCATAAACCGTGATCCGTGACACAGTCAGGCCACTGCTCCTCCAGCAGGGACACAACAAGAGGCAGATCCGGGAAGACTCACCTTCCTTACCCGGGAGGAGAGGTGCGGGAGCGCACCGCAGGGATCTGCTGGGTTTGGAGACTCCACCCGGGGTCGGGTGCCAGAGATAGAAACACGTGGTCACAGGCTGGGTGAGCACGGAGTGCGGCCGGGACCGGGGAGATGGGAGTGACTGACTGCTTTTCTCTGGGGGCTCAGTGAGGAGCGGGGCCCGAGTTCTCGGCTCCTCTGGGGCGGAGACCGGGAGGCCACCATTTTCACTCTCCGCCTCCAAAGCTGTAGGGAAAGCTTGCAGGGAACAAAACCTCCGGAGAGCAAACCTGAGCAGATTACTTAGCCGGGACCGGCAAGGGTGGGGTGATTCTGCCTCCAGCAAAGACATTTGGGAACCACAGCAACAGGCCCCTCCCCCAGAAGATCAGCGAGAACAGCCAGCCAAGACCAAGTTTACCCATCAATGAGAACGGCAGAACACCAGTGCTACGGGAATACTACACATAGAATCCATGGCTTTTTTACCATGATTCCGTAAACTTTCAAAGTTAATTTTTTTTAACTGTCTTTTTTTTTTTGAATTTTTCTTTTTCCCTTTTTCAACCAACATCTTATCAATCCCTTTTTTTAAAAAATCATTTTTATTTTTCATTTTTAGAGTCATATTCTATCCCTTCATAGTGGTTACCTGTATTTTTGGCATATATATATAAGTTGTTCTCTCTTTAAAATTTTGAGATAGTTTCTTCCTTTTTTTTTTTTTTTTTAAGATTTTATTTATTTGCGAGAGAGACAATGAGAGACAGAGAGCATGAGAGGGAGGAGGGTCAGAGGGAGAAGCAGACTCCCTGCTGAGCAGGGAGCCTGATGTGGGACTCGATCCCGGGACTCCAGGATCATGACCTGAGCCGAAGGCAGTCGCTTAACCAACTGACCCACCCAGGCGCCCCGAGATAGTTTCTTCTAAGAGATCAAAATATACCCTAAATCTCTAGTGTATGGTTTTTTTCTATTCCCCTGCCTGATCATATCCTCTCCATTTTTTTTTAAATCCTCTTCTTTTTTCAAACAACTTCTTATTAATTCCTTTTATAAATTTTTTTATAATTTTCATCTTTAGTCATATTCCATCCCTTCATCATATCAACCCTTATTTTTGTACATATATAAGTTTTTCTTTCTTTAAAAGTTTGGGAAGCACTTTCTTCTAACAGACCAAAATACACCGAAAATCTAGTGTGTGGCACTGATCTATGTACCAGCCTGAACATATTTGATCATATTCTGTTTTTTTTTGTTTTGTTCTGTTTTTGTTTGTTTTTATCTTTATCTTCTTCTTTTTCTTTTTTTTATTCTTTTCCTTTTTTCTCTCTTTCCCTTTCTTTTCCCCCTGCTTCAGGTCTTTTCTGATTTGTTTAGAGTATATTTTCTGGGATGTTGTTAGCCTGTTAGCATTTTGTGCTCTCATTCATCTATTCTCCTCTGGACAAAATGACAAGACAGAAAAAATCACCTCAACAAAAAGAACAAGAGGTAGTACCGACTGCCAGGGACCTACTCAATACGGACATTAGTACAATGTCGGATCTAGAGTTCAGAATCATCACTTTAAAGATACTAGCTGGGCTTGAAAAAAGCATGGAACTTATTAGAGAAACTCTTTCGGGAGAAGTAAAAGAACTAAAATCTAACCAAGTAGAAATCAAAAAGGCTATTAATGAGGTGCAATCAAATATGGGGGCGCTAACTGCTAGGATAAATGAGGCAGAAGAAAGAATCAGTGAGATAGAAGACCAAATGATGGAAAACAAAGAAGCTGAGAAAAAGAGAGATAAACAACTACTGGATCACGAGGGCAGAATTCGAGAGATAAGCGATGCCATAAGACGAAACAACATTAGAATAATTGGGATCCCAGAAGAAGAAGAAAGAGAGAGAGGGGCAGAAGGTATAATGGAGCAAATTATAGCAGAGAACTTCCCTAATTTGGGGAAGGAAACAGGTATCAAAATCCAGGAAGCACAGAGAAACCCTCTCAAAATCAATAAAAATAGGTCAACACCCTGATATCTAATAGTAAAACTTATGAGTCTCAGAGACAAAGAGAAAATCCTGAAAGCAGCTCGGGAGAAGAGATATGTAACCTACAATGGTAGAAACATTAGAATGGCAACAGACCTATCCACAGAGACCTGGCAGGCCAGAAAGGACTGGCAGGATATATTCAGAGCACTAAATGAGAAAAATATGCAGCCAAGAATACTATATCCAGCTAGGCTGTCATTGAAAATAGAAGGAGAGATAAAAAGCTTCCAGGACAAACAAAAACTAAAGGAATTTGCAAACACGAAACCAGATCTACAAGAAATCTTGAAAGGGGTCCTCTAAGCAAACAGAGAGCCTAAAAGCAACATAGACCAGAAAGGAACACAGACAATATACAGTAACAGTCACATGACAGGCAATACAATGGCACTAAATTCCTATCTTTCAATAGTTACCCTGAATGGAAATGGGCTAAATGCCCCAATCAAAAGACACAGGCTATCAGATTGGATGAAAAAACAAGACCCATCGATACGCTGTCGCAAGAGACTCATTTTAGACCCAAAGACACCCCCAGATTGAAAGTGAGGGGGTGGAAAACCATTTACCATGAAAATGGACACCAAAAGAAAGCTGGGGTGGCAATCCTTATATCAGACAAATTAGATTTTAAACCAAAGACTGTAATAAGAAATGAGGAAGGGCACTATATCCTACTTAAAGGGTCTATCCAACAAGAAGACCTAACAATTGTAAATATCTATGCCCCTAACATGGGAGTAGCCAATTATATAAGGCAATTAATAACAAAAGCAAAGAAACACATCAACAACAATACAATAATAGTGGGAGACTTTAACACCCCCCTCACTGAAATGGACAGATCGTCTAAGCAAAAGATCAACAAGGAAATAAAGACTTTAAATGACACACTGGACCAAATGGACTTCACAGATATATTCAGAACATTCCATCCCAAAGCAACGGAATACACATTCTTCTCTAGTGCCCATGGAACATTCTCCAGAATCGATCACATCCTAGGTCATAAATCAGGTCTCAACCAGTACCAAAAGATTGGGATCATTCCCTGCCTATTTTCAGACCACAATGCTTTGAAACTAGAACTCAATCACAAGAGGAAAGTCGGAAAGAACTCAAATACTTGGAGGCTAAAGAGCATCCTACTAAAGAATGAATAGGTCAACCAGGAAATTAAAGAAGAATTAAAAAAAGTCATGGAAACCAATGAAAATGAAAACACAAGTGTTCAAAATCTTTGGGATGCAGCAAAGGCAGTCCTGAGAGGAAAGTATATAGCAATACAAGCCTTTCTCAAGAAACAAGAAAGGTCTCAAGTACACAACCTAACCCTACACCTAAAGGAGCTGGAGAAAGAACAGCAAATAAAGCCTAAACCCAGCAGGAGAAGAGAAATAATAAAGATCAGAGCAGAAATCAATGAAATAGAAGCTAAAAGAACAGTAGAACAGATCAACGAAACTAGGAGCTGGTTCTTTGAAAGAATTAACAAGATTGAAACCCCTGGCCAGACTTATCAAAAAGAAAAGAGAAATGACCCAAATCAACAAAATCATGAATGAAAGAGGAGAGATCACAACCAACACCAAAGAAATACAAACAATTATAGGAACATATTATGAGCAACTCTATGCCAGCAAATTAGATAACCTGGAAGAAATGGATGCATTCCTAGAGATGTATCAACTACCAAAACTGAACCAGGAAGAAATAGAACACCTGAACAGACCTATAACCACTAAGGAAATTGAAGCAGTCATCAAAAATCTCCCAACAAACAAAAGCCCAGGGCCAGATGGCTTCCCAGGGGAATTCTACCAAACATTTCAAGAAGAATTAATACCTATTCTTCTGAAACTGTTCCAAAAAATAGAAATGGAAGGAAAACTTCCAAACTCATTTTATGAGGCCAGCATTACCTTGATCCCAAAACCAGACAAAGACCCCATCAAAAAGGAGAATTACAGACCAATATCCCTGATGAACATGGATGCAAAAATTCTCACCAAAATACTAGCCAATAGGATCCAACAGTACATTAAAAGGATTATTCACCATGACCAAGTGGGATTTATCCCTGGGCTGCAAGGTTGGTTCAACATCCACAAATCAATCAACGTGATACTATACATTAACAAAAGAAAGAACAAGAATCATATGATCCTCTCAATAGATGCAAAAAAAAAAAACATTTGACAAAGTACAGCATCCTTTCTTGACCAAAACTCTTCAGAGTATAGGCGTAGAGGGTACATACCTCAATATCATAAAAGCCATCTATGAAAATCCTACAGCGAATATCATTCTCAATGGAGAAAAACTGAGAGCTTTCCCCCTAAGGTCAGGAACATGGCAGGGATGTCCACTATCACCACTGCTATTCAACATAGTATTAGAAGTCCTAGCCACAGCAATCAGACAACAAAAAGAAATAAAAGGCAACCAAATTGGCAAAGAAGAAGTCAAACTCTCACTCTTTGCAGATGCTATGATACTTTATGTGGAAAACCCAAAAGACTCCACCCCAAAACTGCTAGAACTCATACAGGAATTCAGTAAAGTGGCAGGATATAAAATCAATGCACAGAAGTCAGTGGCATTCCTATACACCAACAACAAGACAGAAGAAAGAGAAATTAAGGAGTCGATCCCATTTACAATTGCACCCAAAACCATAAGATACCTAGGAATAAATCTAACCAAAGAGGCAAAGGATCTGTACTCAGAAAACTATAAAATACTCATGAAAGAAATTGAGGAAGACACAAAGAAATGGAAAACGTTCCATGCTCATGGATTGGAAGAACAACTATTGTGAAGATGTCAATGCTACCTAGAGCAATGTACACATTCAATGCAATCCCCATCAAAATACTATCCACTTTTTTCAAAGAAATGGAACAAATAATCCTAAAATTTGTATGGAACCAGAAAAGATCCCGAATAGTCAGAGGAATGTTGAAAAAGAAAAGCAAAGCTGGCGGCATCACAATTCCGGACTTCCAGCTCTACTACAAAGCTGTCATCATCAAGACAGTATGGTACTGGCACAAAAACAGACACATAGATCAATGGAACAGAATAGAGAGCCCAGAAATGCACCCTCAACTCTATGGTCAACTCATCTTTGACAAAGCAGGGAAGAATGTCCAGTGGAGAAAAGACAGTCTCTTCAACAAATGGGGTTGGGAAAACTGGATAGCCACATGCAGAAGAATGAAACTGGACCATTTCCTTACACCACACAGAAAAATAGACTCCAAATGGTTGAAAGACCACAATGTGAGACAGAAGTCCATCAAAATCATAAAGGAGAACACAGGCAGCAACCTCTTTGACCTCAGCCGCAGCAACTTCTTCCTAGAAACATCGCCAAAGGCAAGGGAAGCAAGGGCAAAAATGAACTATTGGGACTTCATCAAGATAAAAAGCTTTTGCACAGCAAAAGAAACAGTCAACAAAACCAAAAGACAACTGACAGAATGGGAGAAGATATTTGCAAATGACATATCAGATAAAGGGCTAGTATCCAAAATCTATAAAGAACTTATCAAACTCAACACCCAAAGAACAAATAATCCAATTTAGAAATGGGCAGAAGACATGAATAGACATTTTTCCAAAGAAGACATCCAAATGGCCAACAGACACATGAAAAAGTGCTCAACATCGCTCGGCATCAGGGAAATCCAAATCAAAACCTCAATGAGATACCACCTCACACCAGTCAGAATGGCTAAAATTAACAAGTCAGGAAATGACAGATGTTGGCGGGGATGCGGGGAAAGGGGAACCCTCCTACACTCTTGGTGGGAATGCAAGCTGGTGCAGCCACTCTGGAAAACAGTATGGAGGTTCCTCAAAAAGTTGAAAATAGAGCTACCATATGATCCAGCAATTGCACTACTGGGTATTTACCCCAAAGATACAAAAGTAGGGACCCGAAAGGGTACATGTACCCCAATGTTCATAGCAGCAATGTCCACAATAGCCAAACTGTGGAAAGAGCCAAGATGTCCATCGACAGATGAATGGATAAAGAAGAAGTGGTATATATATATACAATGGAATATTATGCAGCCATCAAAAGGAATGAGATCTTGCCATTTGCAACGACGTGGATGGAACTGGAGGGTATTATGCTAAGTGAAATAGTCAAGCAGAGAAAGACATGTATCATATGACCTCACTGATATGAGGAATTCTTAATCTCAGGAAACAAACTGAGGTTTGCTGGAGTGGGGGGTGGGGTGGGAGGGATGGGGTGACTGGGTGATAGACACTGGGGAGGGTATGTGCTCTGGTAAGCGCTGTGAATCTGGTAAGACTGTTGAATCTCAGATCTGTACCTCTGAAACAAATAATGCAATATATGTTAAGGAAAAAAAAACAAAGAAGAAGAAGATAGCAGGAGGGGAAGAATGAAGGGGGGGAATTGGAGGGGTAGACAAACCATGAGAGACGATGGACTCTGAAAAACAAACTGAGGGTTCTAGAGGGGAGGGGGGTGGGAGGATGGGTTAGCCTGGTGATGGGTATTGAGGAGGGCACGTTCTGCATGGAGCACTGGGTGTTACGCACAAACAATGAATCATGGAACACTACATCTAAAACTAATGATGTAATGTATGGGGATTAACATAACAATAAAAAATTTAAAGAAAAAAAGATTTAATCCCTGAAGGGGTAATAGGGTTTTGGACAAAGCATTAAAAATAAGCTTCAGACAATATAATACATTCATATGATATTTCAGAAGCTGCCCCAATGATGTCGCTGGCTACCTTTAAATGATGAGGAGTTTTGTGACATAATTTGACAATTTTGAAATATAGGCCACCTGTAAAAGAAAAGAAATAGTAGTATACATCTTCATCAAATCACTAGTTCCTATGTCGCAGAAGGAAAAAATTGCCACCTGTCAGAATAAAAGTCATCAAGGTGCTATGACCTTGAACGTCCAGTAAATTTCATCATGAAGGCCCTATCCTAAATGAATATAACCAGCAGTAACAAGAGCTGTGAAGGAAAGCACGTCTGCACGTGCTCCATGTGGCTGGTGAGTGATGTTACGGCATCATGATGTTAATATTAACTGCAGGCCTAGCTCACCTTTGAAAGTAGAGTTCAGTAGTTCTTACGTATCTAACTTGTGGCCGACAGAAGAGCAGGTGGAGGGTGACAGGGACAGGATGGGAAACAGCCTTAGAAACAGAAACAGCCTCATGCAATTCTCATCGTACTATAATTTTAGCCAGCAAACCCTATACTGAATGTTATGGGAAAAAAATATAAATGCATATATATATATATATATATATAAATTTACATAAATTATTAATGTATTCTAATAATATACCTGGAGTGTTATACAATTTAACATCTTAATGGGGATATATACTCATTAATTTCTCTGTCTTTTGAAATTTTATAAAGGTATTTTACTGGTAAATTCAGTATTTATGTAGTTGAAGACAAGTAAACAACATGAAGATATAAAAATCAGCTTTGCCCTCAGTAAAATCCTTAAATAGTTAATTAAATTTCCATTTTGGTTTAGAGTGGAAAATAAGACACTGAATCTTTTTCTGTGTGAAGAAATTTTCACCTTTAAACTTTTCTTAATGCCTATATAATGTTTTATCTAAAACCTTAAATGCACTATGTTTGGACATTCTGATTGGTTCTAAACTATCATCTTTTCCTTCTGTTGACATTCTGATTGGATCTAAACTATCATCTTTTCCTTCTGTTTTATGGCACTGAGATTACTCTATTTCCAGAGAGCCCATATTCAATGGCAAAGACAGAAATCAAACCAGAAGATAAATGGAAATCCAGATAGTAATCATTCCTAGAAGGAAAATAAGAACATTGAGACTGCCAAGAGGGTTACTTTATACTGGAGCACTTCCTTTTGCACATAGTGGATATGCATGGAGGTATATCATGTCATGCATCTTTTTTTTTTTTCCCTAAGATTTTCTTTATTTATTTGAGAGAGAGAGTGAGCACAGGCAGGGGGAGCAGCAGAGGAAGAGGGAGAAGCAGACTCCCCACTGAGCAGGGAGCCCAACGCAGGACTTGATCCCAGGACCCTGGGACTATGACCTGAGCCAAAGGCAGATGCTTCACCGACTGAGCCACCCAGACGCCTCTATGTCATGCATCTTTATAAGACCAATCATTTGAAGACTGGATATCAGGAAGTGTGGGGTGGAAACAGGGAAGTTTAGAGATGAGGAGAGAATAGGGTAGTGACCAGGTTTGTATTGGGTACCAAACAACAAGAATAGAATAGTTCTGGGAGTAATTGATGTGGGATATAAGAATGCTTCACAAACACACACACACACACACACACACACAAAATACTTTACAGGTTTAGGGCTTGAAATCTCAGGAGGATAATGGTGTCATTTTTTAAAGACAGGAATGACTACCTCTATCAAGTAATACTGTGATGTACATTCTTAGTCATAAATATCAGTGTAGCAATAACATTTTCTTTAGAGAAATTCTTAAAAATAGAGTTTATTCTTATTGTTTCTATATTCATTATACACATTGCATGATTCCCCTCATAAACATTCCTACCAATTTAAATTCATACTAACTGCAGGTGATAATATTGGTTTCACTGGACCTAAAAGTATTCTAAACCACTTAAATATTACATACTTTAATCACACAGTAATAGGTGATGGTTAATTTTATGTCAGCTTGACTGGGCTGAGGAATGCCCAGACAGAGGGTAAAACATTCTTTTCTCGGTGTGTTTATGTGGGTGTCTCTGGAAGAGATGAGAATTCGAATCAGTAGACTGAGTAAAGTCTATAGAAATCAATGCAAGGTGGACGCCATCCAATCCTCTGAGGGCCTGAGAAGAGGAAAAAGGTGGAGGAAGGAAGGAAGCATGAATCTGTGTTATCTGCTCAGCTGGGACACCCACCTTGTCCTGCCCTCAGACACTAGTGCTCCTGGTTCTCAGGCCTTTGGACTCAGTCTGGGACTCACACCACTGGCCCCTCAACTCTTACTCCTTTGGACTCAAACTGAAATACACCACTGACTTTCTTGGCTCCCCAGCTTGCAGACAGTAGCTCATGGGATTTCTTGGCCTCCGTAACCTTTTGAGCCAATTCTTACAGTAAATCTCCTCTTTTAACTATCTATCTATCTATCTATCTATCTATCTATCTATCTATCTATCTATCTATCCACCCACCCACCCACCCATCCATCCTTCCATCCAACCATCCATCCATCCATCCAGTTAGTTGTTTCTCTGAAGAAATCTAATTCAGCATACTTTACAAAAATGTATAAATTTTAGAGTACGGATAAGTACATCAACAAAGTATGAACATACTTATGAAAACATCACAGAGGTAAAGAAAAATACTATTAGCCCACCAGAAACCCATCATACTTCCTCCCTTTTGGCTTCTCATAGCATGGAATAGTTTTCTCTGTTTTTGGAAATGGTATAAAGCAGTACGTGTGTGTGTGTGTGTGTGTGTGTGTGTGTGTCTAATGTTGCTCGATGTTTGCTAGTGAGATCAATCCATACTCTTCGTTTAGCTGTACTATGATCTGTGGCTATCCCGTGGTCCCCCTTACATGCGATCTCACCTTCCCGCGGTCGATCACAGTCAGGAAGCAGACGATCCTCCTTCTGCCATATTGCCAGAAGGTTATTAGTCGTGTAACACTACATCAGAATGCCTACGTATTCCACTCACTTCATCTCACTACTATTATTTCACATCTATTATTAGTATTTCAGCATCTCAGATCATCACAAAAAGAAGAAAGGTGAAAACAGTACAATAAAATATTTTGAGAGAGAGATCACATTCACATAACTTTTACTAGACTATATTGTTATATCTGTTCTATTTTATTATTAGTTACTGTTATTCTCTTACTGTGTCTAATTTATAAATTAAACCTTATCATAGGTATGCATGTATGGGAAAATAGCATATACAGGACTCAGTAATACCTATGATTTCAGGCATCCACTGGGGGTCTTGGACTGTACCCCTTACCAATAGGGGGAGACTAGTGGATATTCTTTACTTACCACAATTTATTCATTTATTCTACTATTGATGGTTACTTGAGTTGTTACCAGTTTGGGGCTATTTAAACAGTTCTAAAAATATACTGATATTTTGGTTCTGTTAGGATGATTATCTTCCTAGGAGTGAAATTTTGATATCGTAGTGTATGCATTGATTTATATTTAGAAGATAATGTCAAACCATTCTTTCAAGTGAATTCAAACTTTTATACTAGAAGCGGTCTTTGAAAATCCTGAATTATTCACACCCTTACGATTATTTTGTGTTACTTTTCTTTCCATTTTAGCCCTTCTCACAGGTATGTAGTGGTACCCAGTTACAGTGGTAATTTGCACTTTCCTCAGAGATTTGGGCTCCTTTTCCTAAGTTTGCTGCCCATTAGAATAGCACCCTCATGAGGTTGTAGAGGGAGTCTCTTGTCCACTCCTCTCCAGTTGTCTGCAATTTTCTTATTGACATGTTGGAGTACCCTATATATTCTTTATAGGAGACCTTTTTGGTTATATGTCTTACAAATATATCTTTCCACTCTATGAAATGTCTTTTCAATATCTTAATTATATATTTTGATGAGCATTTTTAACCTTAATAAAGAACAATTTATCTACCTTTTCATCATGGTTAGTGCTGTTGGTTTGCCTTTAAGAAATCCTTCTTTGCCCAGGTTTCGGAGGATACGCTCCCATGGTATCTTCTAGAATCCTTATGGAGTCTGCACACCAACTAGGACTTGATTTGTGTGTGATATGTGAGGAAGGGAGGGAGCAGCTGAAGGCAAGATACACCCTACAACACAATGAATTTCCTTGCAAATGTGAAAGGTGATGTTAAACCAGGGGCACGGGGAGAAGAGTTTATTATAGGCATGAAAAAATGAGTAACGGCTAAAATTGAGTTTGAAACAGGAGTGTGGAGAGATGAAGCTGAAGAGATAATGATGACTAAAATAGGACTTACTAATAATACATTTGCAATATTATAATAAATTATATTACTTAGGGCTGCTACTTTTGATGATAAGTGAGGCTTGATTCCTTTCAGACAGTAATAAGTGAAAGAATAATAAATAAGAGACATTTACACAGAATTCCAGCTTGAAATGCCTCTTATTTAAATAAAAATCCATAAGTTTTTAAAACAAATTCACTCTAAATAGTGATGCTTTATCAATAGTTGTAATAGTGAATAGATTAGACATCAAGATTTGATACTTAAGTATTTTTTTAAAGATTTTATTTATTTATTTGAGAGAGAGAGAATGAGAGAGAGAGAGCACAAGAAGGAAGAGGATCAGAGGGAGAAGCAGACCCCCTGCTGAGCAGGGAGCCCAATGTGGGACTTGATCCTGGGACTCCAGGATCATGACCTGAGTTGAAGGCAGTCACTTAACCAACTGAGCCACCCAGGCGTCCAATATTTGAGTATTTTTAACATTTTTAAAATTCCCTCAAATATGAGCAAATTGCTAAGATATGTAGATCTGCTCACATATTTTCGGGGTGGAAGCCTTTTAAGAACTTCTCCTCCACAGATAGTTTTTAAGTAAAAAACATTTTAAGAAATAAAACGTATTTTTTTCACCAAACATTTTCTGGCTTTGGTACTTAACATAATAATAACTGCTTTTTCTATACAAACTAATAAGTATCCAAATGATTTTTATAGTGCTACTGAATTTTAATGGGTCTCGTGCACAATCAATTATGAAAATGTTTAGGTCATCCCCACTTGCTCATAGTGGCAAAGAATAAGAAAGGATAAAAATGTGTTCAAAGTATACAAAGATGTGAAACCATAGTCACATCACTTCCTAAAATCGTCCACATGTATATTTGAGAATACTGGATTATAATATCAGATATTAGAAGCATTTATAGGAATCCATGAACCAGTCTCAGATTTCAGCCATATTAAACAATATCAGATAATCTTTTTTAAAAGAACCAAGTTAGTAAATATGTATTTAGTCAAAATCTCCATTAGTAGCCATTAATGAAGAACATGTAATAATATCAAACTTAGTCCCTGTCCTCAAGGAACTAGTAGTCTAATTGAAACAGGTAATATCTCTATACATGAAAGTTAAAGATGACTCTATTGATTAAACATTACCCAGAGTCATTATTGGAATTCAGACTGCACTGATATCTTGCAGAAATATGTGATATGCAGAGCTGATCTTGATAGAGACAATGCCTTAGATGGTAGGATAGGATAATATGAAATTTTGGAATTATTGCCATGTTTCCTAATTCTTTAGTTTTTACCCACCATCCCGAGGGAGCATGCAGGCATTTGAGGCCCAACTCTTAGGGAATGGAAAATCAGGAGATATATATGAGACCTTAGAAAAAAGAAAGCAGACGGGGTGCCTGGGTGATTCAGTCAGTTAAGTGTTTGCCTTCAGCTCAGGTCATGATCCCAGGGTCCTGGGATGGAGCCCCACATTGGGCTCCCTGCTCGGCGGGAAGCCTGCTTCTCTCTCTCCCACTCCCCCTGCTTGTGTTCCTGCTCTCCCTATCTCTCTCTCTGTGTCAAATAAATAAAATCTTAAAAAAAAAAAAAAAAAAAAGAAAGCGGACAATCCTGCTAAGAAAATAGAACTGAGCTCATGATGCTATACGTACCTGCTTCTTTGAGCCAATGCTAAAAGGGTTTCAACATGTTTATAATAAGAAATATGGAGCCCTGTGGCTGCACTTGGTGCACTCCTAACTGCTGATCTCTGTAGGTGATGAATGGAATTGGGCCTTGAGCTACCCACTTAAGCTATTGACCTAAGAGCTATTTCACGTGGCAGGCAAGCCTGGTCAACCCCAAAGCAGGAGCAGAGACCTTCTTAAGTAAGACAATTGATGGAATGTGTTGCAAGCAAACTCCAGCGAGAGTAGCCTCCCCTAGGATAAATAAATAGTGCATCAGACAGCAGTATCTCAGTACTATAGATCGCAATGTTCTTGCCCATGCCCTTACAGACTTAAGGAAGAAGGGTTTAAATATATCAGTATCCTGGAAGTGAATTCCTGGTAGAAACTGGTTACAGTTTGAAACAAGACCCCACCCTCAGAAGTTACATAAATAACAGATATAGAATCAAAGAATGAATGAATGAATGAATGGCCTAAAAGCAGTCAAGAAAGACCAGGGTATGGACTTATGATCACTGGAGAAATCTAGCCTATCTAACTGCTTCATTGATTACCTAATTTCAAAATAATGCAAGAGTATTTTGTTAATGCCCAAACTTGAGATAAAATTCTGATTCTGATTTCATGAAAAATTTTGGCCATTTCATGTCAACAAATACGCGTTACCACCTAAGTCTGCCAGACATAACGCTCAGTGATGAGCATACAAAGATGAAAGACACATTTGCTCTCCCAGCAAGGAATTTGCCATCTTAAGAAAAAAAGAAACCCATAAACAGACAATTTTGAAAAAGGAAAAAGGTGGCACCATTTAAAGTCAGTCCAGTCTACTAGATTGAGAATGTCTTTTTGGAAGACACAATATCTAACATAAACCTAAATGTAGGTAATGAGTTTGGTAAGTAAATGTTAGGGACTATTATGTTTCAGGCAAAGGGGAAAACATGAGTAAATGTAGGCAATCATAAAACCCATAGCTAATCTATACTATTATAACATAAACATCAAGTTGGGGAGTGCTAGAAAGTAAGGCCAGGGAAACAGGCCAGGACCATGATACAAAGGACATGTTGTATGTCATGTGTATGATCACGATGGAGCCACAGACATGCTCAATAGGAGGGTAATAGGGCCAATTTCATATTGTAGATAAATCACTGCTGTTACACTGCAGACAGTGGATTCAGGAGTATAAGACATAAAGCAAAGGGACATGGCTTATATTTGCTATTCAGGTTTCATTCAAGGAAGCAGACAAGCCCAGTTAGAATATGGCAAATATGCTGAATCTAACAGAGTAGTTTTCACTGGTATCATATAATATATAACTTATTAAATGGCATAAATATCACCTATGTAAATATATACAAAGTGCAGAAAAGTTTCAGTTTTGATGCTGAAAAGAGCTTATAATGAGTCTATAAAAACAAAAAAGTAGATCATTGCCCCCATGGTTGTGTTTCAACCAAACTTCTAGCTTTTGTTTTTTTCCCCCACTTACATGATGAACTAGAATAAAATGTGTGTGAAAGAGAGAGACAGACAGGGCATCTGTGATTTGCCACCTTCATTCTTGCATGGGAAGTTGCTTGGACAAGGAAGGGTCTTGGGAAAGAAGTCGTACATGTATCAAGAAGAACTGTTTATTATGTGCCAACATCTAAAAGGTTCAGAGAATTGAAACTGTAAAAATTATTTTTTTACAAATAAATTAAAACATGCAAAATGAAGCCAATGATTAAAATATGAATATAGAAATGTCAGTAGCATTGGAATAAAGTAGTTCAGTAATATTTCAGAGAAATGATTGTCTACGTAATTTTATCAGTATAATAAAATAATGGTGATAGCATATCTTTTGCATTTTTAATATTTAACTAGAGTAAGGGGGCGCCCATATTTTAAGAATACAGTTCTAAAGTATTTTGAGGGAGGTTTCAGGAGTGAAAATAATTTTCCTTCCCATATTGATACACTTCCAAGTCATTCTTCTTGCCTCCACTTTCTGACATTCTGCAAGCTCTGTGAACTTCACTGTTAGGTTTGATTTCTCTCTTCTTTTTCTTTGTCCATAATAAGCATTTTACCTGAGTGTCCAGACTGTCTCTCTGCGCTTATTTTACTAATTCTTATAGTATTGGCTTCCTGCAAGGTTCCTAACTGGCCCACTGAACACGCTTCCCTGCTGACCCCACGACCTCAGAATACTCCGCACCAGCCTCTGGAGCCCAGAGTAAGGATGTGTCCATGTGTGCGCATGCACGCACATGACGTCACCTTCCTCCCTGGAGTGCTTGAATGAAACATTCTATTTCCCCAGATAATGAGCTGTAGTAATTCTGAGGATCTCTGAAGCAAACATTTCTTTTTGCCATTTCCTAGGAGGAGGTTTACATCTCTACCTCATGAGCTAAGCATCAAATTGTGACATGCCCTACTTTGGGGAAGAATAATTCTGGATTTACTATGAAGAAATGGCTGTGGATTTTGCCATAGATTTTCACAATCATTGATTATCTTCTTTCATTTGGAAGGGGGGAAAGAGACGAACAATGCATTATATATAAATTGCCCTTCTCTCCAATTAGAAATTGGTTGCTTAACCAGTGAATGATCTTCGCAAATAAATTCCTCATAGTGTCTGAAATTTAATCACATGTTATAGAAAGAGCTTATTTATTTGTTTGTTTCCTTGTTTCTTTGTTGTAAATAAAGAATGTTATGCTTGGTTCTAATATTCTGCACTTATTCTTGGATGGATTGAGGAGAATGGGAAATAAACTTACTCTATGCATTATTTTTTTGCATTATTATGTATTAGTAAATAAATATGCATTTCCTCCAAAAGATACATTGTTTAATCTCTTTAAATCTGTTTTATTGGAACACCTGGGTGGCTCGCTTGGTTAAGCGTCTGCTTTCAGCTCAGGCCATGATCCAGGGTCTTGGGATCATCAGGCTCCTTGCTCAGCGGGGAGCCTGCTTTCTCCCTCTGCCTGCTGCCCACCCCCCTCTTGTGCACTCTCTCTCTCTCTGACAAGTAAATGAAATTTAAAAAAAATTTAAAAAATAAAAAAATAAGCCTGTTTTATTTTCTGTGTAATGGATATGAGGATGATATTAATAACAATTATGATACAAAGTAACAGTATCTACCATCTATTGTTGTCCTGAGGATTAAATGAGTAAAAAACCCTTAGTGATACGCCTACCACAAGGAAACACTCAAGAAGCCTTAGCAATTACTAACAATTCCTAATTGTACATTATATCTTGCATAAAATTGAGCAATTCACAAAGATACTGGCATAATCCTACCAAGCAAAAGGCTAAGTAATCCTTTTTACACTGATGGTACTAATTCCAATTGATGCGGTCTGTCCCCATCCAGAGGAGGATCATGAGATGATTCTTCATAAAACTGGTAGACGGAACATCAGTTACTCAGTGACAAGAGCTTGCCTCTAAGAGTTACAGAAACTGACAAATCAATAAATAGTGCTGGAAAAGTACTGTGATAGATGCTGCTAGTTTCAAAATTAATCATGTTTAGTTTAATCTCATTCAGTAACAGTGATGGTGTTGATTCTCACTGTTAAGTTACATTTCTTAGTGAAACAATCCTCTCTTAAGACTATCCTACCCATCATTCAGAGCTTTCTAATAGCAGTGTATTAAGTCATCATTAGCAGGTTCATTATCTATGGGCTACTGTGAAAAATAAGAGCCTCTGTAATGGCCATGGACTAGAGTTCAGCCCGTTTGTGTCAGAAGGATTTTAAATTATACTTTCCTTCTTGCTCCTGCTCCTATCCTGCCATAACTTGTTGTCAGAGAGCATGAGACACAGAAGAGAAGTGTTTCTCTAATTGCTACTGTAAAAAATACTTAGTTTAGAACACAGTGAAACTTTCATTTATGTGAGCAGGAAAAAAAAATAAAGTATAAAAAAAACACACCAGAAGGTTTTAATCTTATTTCTTTTCCTTATGTAATAATCTGATTTGTCAAAGTTTTCTGAATCTACTATCTCATTATTGCCATTTCAAATTTTATGATTAGCAGTAAGATGAGCGTTTAATTTCTGTTCCAAACTGGGACTGCTTTGGAAAAACCAGAATACTGAATCACCTGCATGTGGGAACTATATTCTCATGTTTGGCAAATGTGCAAACACTGGACTCAGAAATGCCTTAGAGTTTTTATTTTTTTAAAGATTTTATTTATTTATTTGACAGAGAGACAGAGAGCACAGATAGGCAGAGCGGCAGGCAGAGGGAGAGGGTGAAGCAGGCTCTCCGATGAGCAGGGAGCCCGATGCGGGGCTCGATCCCAGGACCTTGGGATCATGACCCGAGCCAAAGGCAGACGCTTTTAAACGACTGAGCCACCCAGGCGCCCAGCCTTAGAG
Organism: Phoca vitulina; assembly: GCF_004348235.1. Classification (NCBI taxonomy): domain Eukaryota; kingdom Metazoa; phylum Chordata; class Mammalia; order Carnivora; family Phocidae; genus Phoca; species Phoca vitulina. The sequence goes on along the minus strand of NW_022589781.1, from coordinate 5,587,964 downwards.
TTCTCTTAAAGTTCACTTCCCTGACCCATCGGATTACTCTATCTGCTCAGGCAGCCTGTCATCACAACTCAGGCCATTCACATGCTGAGCCTGAACAGTAGTCAGGAAGAGTTCCACTGATTAATCTATTTGTCACTCTAAAGAAAGAAAATGCCTTTACTTTAATACTCCGAGTCACTGCGACATATTATTGAAGCACCATTAAGGAGGACCTGATATGATTTCTTTTCAATAGTGATAGTGTGAATTTGTCTAGCAATATTCCCTTTCAGACATCTAATCTGACAAACTCACACCTTTTACATTTGGAAACAAGTGAACTTCATTTTCGAAATGGAATAAATTGTCAATATGAGTTTCTGGAACTCATATGGCCTCTACAAGCTATGGGCATCCATTTTCAGGGCAGTACAATAAAGGAAAACATGAAGTCTCTCAGCTATTACATGGATGAAAACTAAAGAACCAAATCATTTTGAGTAGGTATAAAACCTCAGAGTCTATTATATAGTCCAACATTACACTAAAAGAAAATCATCTCTGTAATAGTAAGCTTTTCTCTGCATAGAAATGTCCAGAGATGTCAAAAGAAAGTACAGTTAAAAATATAAACATTTATTACTGATGTACTTTAACCTTAATTTGAAACCAAATATATGTTACCGTTTTTTTTTTAACCTTAGTTCTAATGTCTGTAGCTATGCAATAAGAGTTGGCTCAATTTTTAAAATTCAAACCTTCAAGAATTGGAAACAACCAAATTTATAATAAAGTGTCTTCTTTTCATGTATAATACCTTCTGCTTTGATAATCATTTCTCACAGTTTAATTTCCAGGTCTTTCATTATTAATGGTGTTTGGATCTGTATGATGTTTAATTGGTTCTGACTTTTTTGTCCTTGATTATAAAAGCATGTATTAAACATTGCTGAATTTTGAAATACCTACAGATATTTCCTTTTTAGGTACTGTCAAGGTAATTGGGTCTTCTCAGGCACTCCTAAATTTGCATGTTGAGAGAGAATTTTTTTTTTTCTTTTCCAAGATATTATGAAATCATCTTATATGTTTTCCACTAGTCTTCAATTTGCTACATAGGCTTTAGTGAAGATAAAGGAAATGCACTGTGTCTGCATAACCCAAAAACTGCTAGGAGGAAAACAGAAAAGAGCAGTAATCTCTCTTTTTTTTTTTTTTTTTTTTTTTTTAGAGACAGGGAGAGACAGAGGCGGTGGGTGGGGGGAGGCGGGGCAGAGGGAGAGGAAGAGAGAGAATCCCAAGCAGACTCACCTAGCCTGGAGCCCCACACAGGGCTCAACCTCATGACCCTGAGATAATGACCTGAGCCAAAATCAAGAGTCAGGTGCTTAACTGACTGAGCCACCCAGGTGTTCCAAGAGCTAGAATCTTTGTTGAGCATCTAGGCTCAAAGGAAAGAGTTACACCCCACGTTCAAGCAGAAGTGGCATATGAAGAAATCTTAGTGGAAGAGACAATGATGGGGACAAGATGCACTTGTAAAAGGCTTGTGATGAGCAGGGATGTTTTGAAAAAGTTCAAGTACAATCTCATGTTTACAGTGGAGGACAAAAAGAACTCCACAGGTCAGTTCAAATAAGGAAGAAAGCAGTTGATAGGTGGAGCCTGATCCATGCCTGGGAGAGGTTTCACTGGGGTTTTGGGTTGCAGAACTAAAGGATCAGTGACTTAACATTCCTACAGTTGCCGAGAGTGACACTGAGAACTAAGACTTGGAGCCTTTACTCAAAAATGCAGGAAGATGGTGAGAATAGAGAGAAGTAGTAGTAAACCAACAGGGTTGGGGATTAATATGGGTGTAAACTAAAAACCACACAGAATTAATCATCTTATCAGTTATATTGTATCAAGACTCACTCCCTTAATTTTACTTAAAATAACCATGAAATGAATAGTTTAGATGAACTTTGAACCTCACTCTGTAGGAAAGCAGATCTTAGCACTCTATGTGTAAAATAGACATGATAGATGCATGATAGAAGAAGGTGGTGTGGATAAAACTTACAAAGACAGGTTTTGGTCCCTAGCCCAAAACTTTAACAGATTATCTCTCTATGGCCTTATCTAGTGGGAAGCACAAATCATCAGCAGCAAGGCAGGTGCATTTGAACTTTCCCTCAACACACTGGAGTAAAATTGGAGCAGTTGCTTGCCTAAGTTTTATTTTATAGAATTCATTCAATTTGGCATGTGTGCTTAGACCCAGTTCGTAACTGAGTGAAGTAGAATAATGTTTCAAAATAACAAAGGGAATACGTTAAAGCTGTTTCCATTTAATAGTCCACATTGAAGAAAAAATTCAACACAATCCATTTCAAAACTAGTCACAATTTTGTCATCCTGCAGCTTTGCACTGTGGACAGAAGCAGAAGACTAGCGTGTTTCGTAAACAAGACTGGTTCTGGGTGAAAACTGTATTCCCCTGTGAATTGCAGCCAAGTAAGTATTGCTTACTTATTAGATTGCTAAGGCATGCTAATCCTATCTGCTTTTCTGTGGCCCTCTTGAAATTGAAGAAGTGACAGTTCAAATACGATCTGGATTGATTATTCAGAATTCTATAGACCATGGAAGATTTTAGAGGCCAGTATATATTTTAACCGATGAATATAACTAGTGTCTGTGCCAAGTCTCAATGTATCTAAAAACTGTATTATGGAACACTTAAATAGTTCTTGATAAATCTTTAAGAACTTTTTAATTTATTTGGCCATATACCTATTAGGCTTATTCTATTTTGTAAGGACCTTATTTATACATTGAGAAATTAACTTAAAAAATTACCAAATTTCTTTCCCTAGATTCAGAAAAACAAAACATTAAATTTATCAAAAAGATCAAACACTTTTCCTACCAACTCCAATTTGATTTTTGACTTGATGAACTTTGGACTACAATTTTGTATTTGGGTTTCAGAAGAACCAAGCGCTCTTCTTAATTCCATGCCTGATGCTTGTCAATGAAGCAACGTGGTATGTGGTAAACAGAATAAGACTATGAGGCTGACAGACTGACTGAAGTTACTTGACCTCTCTGAGCTTCCATTTTTGCATTAGAAATGCTAACCACTTAGCAGCCCTTATTAGTCAGTTATGTTTCCTTTCACGAACTCACAGATATACACTACTTAGAAAGAACTATGTCAGACAGCCGAAAAGGGGACACAGCACAGTAATCAGAGAAGGAGATCTTGTTTTGAGGAAGGTGTCAGGTATCCTGTGAGGTGAACAGTCTACCGCAAACATCACCCGTTTCTGTAAATAGCTTCTCCAGTAAAAACCAAAGGGCATCTTTTCCAGTGGTGTTGAGGTGAGCAGAGAGACAGTACATGAAATAACTGAGCTTGGAGCACATACTCAGATGGTGTTTGTGTCCAATGTATTACACACAGGCTCAGATAGTGACACAGCATACACATATGTCCTGTAAAATACTCAATCTTTATCCTCAGTAAGACTTACCCGAGTTGTTTCAAAAAATCCATAATCACTGAATTTAATAACATTTTGATCTAATTCCAGTATAGGAATGATAACTTTTTTTTTAAAGATTTTATTTATTTATTTGACAGAGAGAGACACAGTGAGAGAGGGAACACAAGCCGGGGGAGTGGGAGAGGGAGAAGCAGGCTTCCCGCGGAGCAGAGAGCCTGATGTGGGACTCGATCCCAGGACCCTGGGACCATGACCTGAGCTGAAGGCAGTTGCTTAACAACTGAGCCACCCAGGCGCCCAGGAATCATAACTTTTTAGACGATACATTTGGCTGAGTAACTTTTCCAAAGGACATAATAAAATGATCTTGTAAGGTTCTCAAATAACCTAAGAAATTCATTAAAGAAAACACTTCATGTCCTAATAACATGATTCCATTAACTTACTCTAAGATTTAGGAAGTTAAATTCAAGCCCTCACCTACAAGTGTTAACCTTTGAGGCCATCACTTAACACCTCTTCATATTTCATAGTGGCCCTTCTATCATTCCCAAACCAGGACTATGTATGTCTTCATATTTTCTATCCACTTAATCTTACATTTTTGTAATTTATATGCCATGATGTAAATAAATACATTCAAGTCCCAAAAATGTTAATATCGTCTCATCTAGCACATTCTTTTCTATTCGGTTTTTGAGAAAAATACATTTTTCTCAAAAAGTTAAAACCTTAATATTATCATGATTAATAGAAATTACTAGGCACCAGCTTGTTAATAAAAAATATTGAGATTAGTAACTCCAACCAATTTTTTTCTAGGTCTGTCCCCAAACCAAAAATATACCAGGAAATAAATACAATGAATCTCACAAAGACAACAAATATATATGCTTTAGTTCACCATCTTATCCCCAGTACAATGCTTGATTTGAATTTGAATTAAAATAATTATCCTTTCAAAAGATGACTATTTGAACCATTTGAATATAGTTGACTTTCTGATATAAGTTACTATCAGCTGTAGAGAATAGTGTACCTGCACTGAAAGACTGTGGGTAAAATTTATATGGCTCAACAGAATATACAAAAAACAATAAATAAACTGATATACAAATATATATAATTACAACATAATTATATATACAAAACTTTCCTTCTTAAAATGGTTATTGACGCAGACCCTATCCCCTGAAACCCAGCCAGTTACAAGGAAACATGCTTTGGATCAAATGCTGTGTATACAGGCAGGACCCCTCCCCAGCCTTGTGCTGTCTGTGCTTGGTAGAAGAAATAAGGCTTATCTTGATGAAAGAGCTATCAAATGCACAGAGCAGGCAACATGAAATAGCCTGAGAGATCTTATCCTAAGAGAAAGAGGGACAATGGGGGAGTATGATCCTAGGTTCACCTCCTCCCATGGATACAACTAGATAACACCCACATCAGTGTAAATAACCCAGAAAAGTACCCAAAGACTAGCAGAATAGACACTCCACAGGTCACATCAAAAAAGATAGAAAGAGTGGAGACATGATCAGGAGCCAAATGGACCCATGGGACTATCCACAGAAGGGAGGAATGCCTCAGGCATGGAGAGGGGAGAGGGGCAGACTCCACACAAGGTATCCCAGGTATGGAGAGCCTACACTGGGAAGATGAGTCCTATAACATCTGGCTTTGAAAACCATAGGGGCTTAACTTCGTAAGTTCTTCACATCAGTGGGGCTTAATACCTGGAACTTTAAAATTAGCAAGCTAAAAAAAAATAAAATAAAATAAAATTAGCAAGCTAGGCTCTGGGACAGCCAGAGGATGATGGGAAACTGAGTCCCTGCCCTTGAAGAGAGCACAAAAAACAGCCTGGCTGAGATATAGCACAGAAGCAGCAGTTTGAAAGACACGTGTATGGTAGGGAGATTTGTCTTTTAATCTTGGGGCCTATGCTAGAGAGGCAGTAATCTTTGGGAGACTTCTCTAAGAACAAAGGAGCTCATGGATGTCATTTCCCTCCGCCCCACCCCCACCTAGATATAAAGGAACCAGCAACAGGAACACTCTCCGCCTATCTTGCTAACAGTGTGCCCCATTCTACACTCTCCTGCAGACTCACCCCCTCCAACCCAGCTTTAGCAGGAGTTCACCAAAGAGAGCCACTGCAGATGACAGCACTGAAGGCAAAAGTGGCTCAGTCACAACAAGAAGGCACATGCAACACACACTAGAGACACCCTTGAAGCACCAGGTTCTGGTGAACAGGGAACACTACATTGCAGGTCACTACAGGAACTCGTCTTCATAAGGCTGCTACTTGCAAGAGCAGGAAACACCATTGGCTTTCTTAACACATAGAAACAGACACAGAGTTAGACAAAATGAAGAGACAAAGGAGTATGTCCCAAATGAAAGAACAGGACAAAACCACAGGAAGAAACCTGAATGAAATGGAAAGAAGTAATATGCCTGATACAGAATTTAAAGTATTGGTAAAAAAGATACTCACTGGACTAGAGAAAAAAGGGGAGGACCATAGTGAGACCCTTAAAGGGGTAGAAAACATACAAAAGAACCAATCAGAGATGAAGAACTAAATAATTAAAATTAAAACTACACTAGAGGGAATAAATAGTAGACTAGAGGAAGCAGAAGAGTGGATCAGTGACCTGGAGGAGAGTAGTGGAAAGCAATCAAACTAAACAGGAGAGAGAGAAAAATAATGATACAAAAATGAAAATGGACTTAGGGAATGAGCAAAAGATCAAGTGTAATAACATTCGCATTATAGGGATCCCAGAAGGAGAAGAGAGAAAAGGGGACAGAAAATTTATTTGAAGAAATAATAGCTTAAAACTTCCCAAATTAGGGGAAGAAAATAGAAATTCAGATCCAGGAGCCACAAAAAGCCCTCACTAAAATCAACCCAAGGAGGTCCACAACAAAACACATAGTTATTAAAAATGGCAAAAAGTAGTGATAAGAGAGAATATTAAAAGCAACAAGAGAAAAGACAGTTACACAGCACAAGGAAAAATCAACAAAACTAAAAGGCACCCTATGGTATGAGAGCAAATATTTGCAAATGACATATCTGATAAAGGGTTACATATTTCTAAAATATGTAAAGAACTTAAACAACTCAACACCAAAAAAGTATCAAGTAACCTAATTATAAATGGACAGAAGACATCCAGATGGACAAAAGACACATGAAATGAGTCTCAACATCACTCATCATCAGGGAAATGCAAATCAAAACCACAATGAGTTATACCACACACCCGTCAGAATGGCAAAAAATTAAAAACACAAGAAATGTTGGTGAGGATATGGAGGAGTCCTTTGCACTCTTGGTAGGAATGCAAACTGGAGTAGCCACAGTGGAAAACAGTATGGGGGTTACTCAAAACGTTAAAAATAGAATTATCCTAGGATCCAGTAATTCCTCTATTGACTGTTTACCTAAAGAATAAGAAAACACTAATTCAAAGGGATGTATGCACCCCTACATTTATAGCAGCATTATTTACAATAATCAAATTATGGAAGCAGCCTGTGTCCATCGATAGAAGAATGGATAAAGAAGATGTGATACATGTATATATTATGCCATATTACAGTCATAAAAAGGAATGGAATCTTGATATTTTGCAGTAGAGAAGGATCTAGAGCATATAAATGTAAATGAAATATGTCAGAGAAAGACAAATACCATATTATTTCACTCATGTGGCATTTAAGAAACAAAACAAAGAAAAAAAGAGACAAATAAAAAAACAGACTCTTAACCAAAGAGTGGTAACCAAACTGGTGGTTACCAGAGGGGAAATGGGGGGGAGGAGAAATGTATGAAATAGGTGAAGTGGATTAAGTAAATTTATTGTAATGAGCATTGAGCAATGTACAGAATTGTTAAATCATCATATTGTACATCTGAAAGTAATATAACACTGTATGTTAATTATATTTGAAATCAAATAAATAATAAAAATAAATTAAAAATACAGAAAGAATGCAGCAGATATTTCAAAAAGGTCATTTACTAAAAGCCAATAAGCAAAATTAGACCTACAAAAAATAAAATGGCTTCTGAAATAAACTACTCAACAGGAGAGAGAATTAAAACTGAACAACAGAAGAAAATACTAACCATCCATCCATGCATCCATGCATCCAACCATCTAGCCATCCATTTATCTATGCTTCCATCTATTCACCCATCATTCCATCCATCCACCCATCCATCCACCCACCCATCCATCCACCCATCCATCCATCCTTCCATCCGTCCGCCCATCCATCTATCCATCCATCCATCCATCCATTTATCCTTCCATCCATATATCCATCCACCTATCCATATATCCATCCTTCTATCCTTCCATCCACCCATCCATTCATCCATCCATCTATCTCCCTAGTAGCTGCAAATACAACTCTTAGGGTTCATGAGTCATTTTGAAAAACAGATGATAATAATAATGAATACTACTTTGGGCATTTCTTTTTTCTTTAAGTTTGTTTATTTATAATCTCTACACCCAACATGGGCTGGAACTCATGACACCAAAATCAAGAGTTGCCTACTCCAGCAACTAAGCCAGCTAGGTGCCTCTGCTTTGACCATTTCTAATAAAAATTCCTATGAATGAATATTACTTATTTTCAAGCATGTATTTAAGTTACAGTTGACAGTTAAGGCACTATCAGGCTGAAGAACATTGAAGAGAATGTGTTCTTAGACTATGAATGAAGGTCTAATATATAAAGAGATGAGCTAGATGAATTATGAGAAAGTAATGGGTTTAAGTTTCATTGATTCAAAGTTATGATTGAGCAGCTCATTTCTCTGATGTAAGGAGAAATGTAATTAGAAAGGAACTGCAATTGCAGTGTTCGTAAAAAAAAAAAAAAATAGTCTACAAGCTTGTACATCACTCTGAGTCAGTTAAGAACTTACTGAGGTGGGGCGCCTGGGTGGCTCAGTTGGTTGAGCGACTGCCTTCGGCTCAGGTCATGATCCTGGAGTCCCTGGATCGAGTCCCGCATCGGGCTCCCTGCTCGGCAGGGAGCCTGCTTCTCCCTCTGACCCTCCCCCCTCTCATGTGCTCTCTCTCTCTCTCTCTCATTCTCTCTGTCTCAAATAAATAAATAAAATCTTTAAAAAAAAAGAACTTACTGAGGAATGTGATAATTCTATTTTTTACAGGTTTTTTTTTTTTTTTTTGCACCAAATTGCAGTCTCGGGCTGAAATTGAGGAGGAGGGACTAGCAGCATCCATGTGAGCAGCTGAGCTTAACAATACTTGCAGTGATGAGGATTCCAGAAGGTGGGCCTGGCATTCTGGGGAGCTGCCTTTCAGACTTCACTTTGGGTGACAAATACTGATGTGCATGGACGGTTGTCACAGGTCAGCACGTGAGCTAAACAGAAAGCTGTCTGGACTCATGCAAGTGACAGTAACGAGTATCATCAAGCAAACTCAGGGCATAACTCTCCCTTCTTAACAAGGGCTTGTCCAATTTATAGAGAGAGTGTTCTAGTTTATCTACATGTTACCTCTCCTTTTTCTTCTGCGGGGCTGGGGGTGGATGGTAGCATTAAAGGTCTTTTCTATCCCTTTCTTAAAAAAATGGTCTATAAACTCAGAAATATTTAATAAGAAAGTAAATTCTACAGAACAGCTTAGTTTAATATTCCAAGAAAATAAATTTTATTATAAATGCTTGTGGAAAAGAAGATAAGCATATATGTTTATAAAATGAGCCTGATTCTAGGGGCGCCTGGGTGGCTCAGTTGTTAATTGTCTTCCTTTGGCTCAGGTCATGATCTCAGGGTCCTGCGATCGAGCCCCGCATCAGGTTTCCTGCTCGGTGGGAAAGCCTGCTTCTCCCTCTCCCACTGCCCCTGCTTGTGTTCCCTTTCTCGCTGTCTCTCTGTGTCAAAAAATAAATAGAATCTTAAAAGAAATGAGCCTGATTCTATGGGTCATGTCTCAAAACCAATCTCATTATTGTTATGATGCTCTAGGTGTGGGAGTGCATGTGAGTGTTTCTGAATGGAGAGTGAATACCTATTGGTGAACCTGGGGGGCTCAGTCAGATAAACTGAGATCAAGAGCTGAAGATCAAGATCAACTCTTGATCTCAGTTCAGGTCTCGATCTCACGCTCACATCCCGGACATGCCATGGCTAGCACCTAAACTATATGTTTTGCATTCTTCATCTCTCTCTTCCCAGCAAAAGCCAGCTTATCATTTAATACTTAATAAAGTTCACCTTCTTAACAAAACCCTTCTACTTCTCAGTTGTAAAAAGAGTTCCTTGTCCTTGAACTTGTTTCCTTTATATGTGCTTAATAAGATAGATCACCTGGTACTTTGTGGTAGTCATGTACGTCTGAATATAATATACCTTTTCTTACTAGCATTCAAGGTCCTTAAAGGCAGTGTCTGGGTTTTGAAGGACTTTCATCAAAGAGGTCAAATAAACTGTTCCCAGGGAGACAAAATCAGGCAAGCTCCTGTTTCCCACTGATGGAATGGAACATTAACTCCCCGTCCAACTGAGCCGCATATGCCTGGGTGCTAAGAGCGTTCCAAGGCGTCCCATGCCTCCAGGGTGACACTGAAGCCCCTGAGGTGAGCCTCTGTCAGGCACTGCACCTGGACTGGCTGGAGATAACAGAGATGCTATCCTGTGGCCCACCTGGTCCAGAGGCAGGGGACCCTGAAGGTCCCGAGGCAGCACCTGAGCACTCTCTGGTCTAGTATGTGGACATTATAAAGCTGGAACCACCAGCTAGAACCCATCTTTGACACACTCTCTGTATTACAAGAGTATTTTATACATCACAGTTATTAACATACTCTGAATAAATAACAGAGTTCAGAAAGCAGAATGGAAAGATAAGAGTGAATGTCACATTAGAAGTGAACAATTCCATTAAGAGTACAATAAAGCACAATGAACACAATAGGTTGATCATTTTGAAATGGTGAAGGCTGGAAAGAGTTTTAGGTTGCTACTGTTGTAAGTATGAAGTCATGTAAATCACTGGTACTCAGCTTTGTTAATGAGTTAAGTAAGTCAGGGCAGCTTTCTAATTCTACTTCTGGTGAAAATAGCTGTGTCATCTCCCTGGGTCTCATTTATGCATTTGCGAAGTGAGAAATGAATTGGATGACATCTAAGCATTTTTCTAAACTTTGAAACTGATGTGCTTAAGATCCTCAATCGATGGCAAAGAAGTAAACATTCACCTAACGGATACTGTCAAGCACAAATCAGGTGCTTAGGCCCCTGTCTTGTTGCTAGCAAGACACAGTAATGAACAAAGCAGGCTTAACGCCCTGCCCTCTTGGAATTTAAATCCTAGTGTGCGGAGTCATAAAGCAAAATACAAGTGTGGTCTGTTAGATGATGATCAGTTACAGAGAAACAGAAGGGAAAGTGTATAATGAGCAGGCCAGAGGGTGAATAAGCTGAACACGGTGGCGAGAGCCAGACTGTCTGGAGAGTCCAGTGAGGGGTCCAGGCTTGGGGATAATGCAGGAGGAGCGTCCCTGCCAGAGAGGACAGTGCCAATGTCCTGATTGGGGGCGGTGGGGAGGGCAGGTGCCACCTGCTGGGAACATGATAAAGAACTCTGTGGCTTGAGCCAAGAGAAACAGAGCCCACTGCGGGCACTGTGCCAGCAAGTTAAGAGGAGGTTAGGTCATGTGGCATCCTCAGGACATTGAAAGAATTTGGCTTTCACTCAGAATGAGATGGAGAGTCACTGAGGATTTTGAGCAGAGTGGTTTGGCTTTCAAAGGGTCACTTGGGCTGCTGTGTTAAAATGGATTATAGTGGGGCGAGGAGGTGAACAGAGACATGGGAGTCAACAGTTTCTAGAAGATACTTCTGACAATAATGCTTGCAAAATTAGTAACTTGGCTAAAGTTGCGGTAACGAGTCCACCTCTTTTAATTTAGGTTTTTCCACTGTGGCCATCAGAATGACTAAAAGTTCTACCTTCCTAAAGTATATAAGATATCTGAATCACTTTCTCCAGCAATCCAGAGCTAAAACACCACTATCGCAGACTGGCTCTACGTAATGTGATAAAAAGAAAAGAAAAAAAAAAAGAGAGAGATAAACAGTACTGTGTATCTTTAGTATTTGTTGCTAAAAAAAAATGATTCATTGCAAGTATTCTTCACGATGTCATGGGGTCATTAACATCCCCATTAACAGAAGAGGTCACACAGAAAGCGAAAGGGGGGACTTCCAAATTGGAGAAGGTATAATCACTCCTGGCAAAGAAATATGGAAAAAGGTGTATTTGTTCTCTATTGCTGCCATAACAAATTACTACAGAACTGGTGGCTTATCCTTAGTTCTGAAGGTAAGAGATGAACACTATGTCTCACTGGACTAAAATCACAATGCTGGCAGGGCTGTGTTCCTCCTGCAGGCATAAAGACCCGTTCCTTGCTGTTCTACTTTCTACTGGGTGGCCACCTTCCTTGGTGCGTGTTCCCTTTGATCCTGAAAACCAGCAATGGCCAGCTGAGTCTCTTTCAGTGGGGCATGATGCCTTCTGTCTCTCTCTTCCATCTTAAAGAATGTTTATGATCACCCTGGGCCCACCTCGATAATCTGGGATAATCTCCCCATCTCAAGGGCAAGTGATGAGTAACTTTAATTCCCGCTTGCCATATATGGTACATACTCCCAGGTTCTGGGATTAGGACCCTTACATCTTCTGGGGGCTCTTCACTCTGTCTACCACCAATGGCAGGTCAGATAGGTTGGATAGGTTGAAGGGGATGATGCCAGGTGAATCTTTCCCTTGCGTCATAGCTTTCATCAAACTTGATCCAAACATATGTAGTATGATATATGGCACACTTCAAAACTGTCCCATTTCATTATTTTATCTTATGAAGTCAACCTATCTTTATAGACAACAACTGACATGTTATCAGATTACTGCCTTTCTCTGTGTGATCATGAGAGGAGTTGTCTGTGCAGGAGACTTTCCCAAACATGTTTAATCTTGCTTATCTTTGGAGTGCATGTGTGTTATTTTACAGAAGGTGACTAAGGAAATTGTGAGCAGAGAACATAAAGGCAGTTAGGTTGTGTATGCCTACTCATTACCTCTCAGACGGTGAACTGTAAAAGCCCCCACTTAAAAGGATGATGATAATACTCAAGACTGAAGAAGCCACACTTGGAAAAGTGAAGACTCTGCCATGTGGAAGGACATGGAGAAAGATTATCCACCTGTGTTTCTGGAAAGTTGTTTTGGGTTTTTGTTGTTGTTGTTGTTGTTTCCTGAAGAGACTGTAGATTTCCACTGCAGATTTCCATATGACGAGTGGCAGACCTTGGGTAGGAATATTAGGTCTGTGGAGGCACGCCTTATTCTGGGGAAAGTCCATACATATTCTTTCCTCAGAGACTTGTATTTAAGGCCTCCTTTCTGGATGGGAGAGAAATTCCCAAGGGCACTACCCTAATGCCTCGGGTGGCAGCCCTGGAAAGTCTACCTCTTCTGCTTTTTTTCAGCCATCACTGCCATCTTCCAGTAATTCATCAAAATAACAAAGGGAAAGAGGAAAGTCATCTGCTACATGTCTAGGCCTCTTAGAAAACGTGGAGTTGTTCCTTTGGCCACACACGCACAATTCTATAAGAACAGTGATACTGTAGCCATCAAGGGAATGGCACTGATCAAAAGGAACGCCCCATCAACATTGCCATGGGAAAGCTGGAGGAGTCCGTGAGGTTACCCAGCATGCTGTTGGCACTGTTGTGAACAATTAAGGGAAGGGCGAGATTCTTGCCAAGAGAATTCATGTATGTATGGAGCACAGTCAGCACTCAAAGAGCCAGGATAGCTTCCTGAAGTGTGTGAAGGAAAATGATCAGAGAAAGAAGGAAGCCAAAGAGAAAGGTACATGAGTTCAAGTGAAGAGCCAGCCTGCTCCACCCAGGGAAGCACACTTTGTGAGAACGAACAGAAAGGAGCCTGAGCTGTGGAACCCATCCCGTATGAATTCATGGCATGATACGTGTAAAAACAGTAAAAGATCTCAGGATTGTAAAAAAAAAAAAAAAAAAAAAAAAAAAAGTCTACCTCTTGCACAGGTGACATATTACCCAGTAGTGGACATCTCTAGAGATGCAAGGATTTATGACCTTGGAGAATAGCCATATTGCATGCTGAATTTTACATGTCTTTGTGTTGAAATTTTCATCACTCTCTTATAATCTACATACAGCATGATTTTCATTAGAAGTTACAGAGTTGCCTCTATACTCACTGTATTTGCCGAAAGGATGGATAGGTGTCCACCACTCGGATGAAGTGTTTCACAAAAAGCTATGTGGGCAAGAAGGAACCAGAGGGTGTCACCTGCAGGATGAGTGCCCTGCATGAAAGGGCTTAGAGGTTCTGATCTGGGCCCAGATGGAAAATTGTGGTGGCAAGTAATGACCCAGAAAGATTTTGGAGCAGATACATGTCCCTGGAAATCTCTAGATACCTCATAAATGATTGAATTCTTACATATAATCAAGTAAACTTGGGGTCAGGCTTTTTTACTCAGGCATTTAGGGAAAACATGATTTTTAGACTAGTGATATCTAATACATAAGTGCCAGATACAAGAGAAGGTGTAATAAATACTCTAAAGGAACTTAAAAGCTTATTTAGGGTTTGTCTTGCAAGCCAGCCCTTTTCCCTGCATGTTTTTATCAGACTGTTAGTGGCATGCTGCTACCAATGTGTATTTTATCCAAAGTTGCTATTTTGAAAACCACATTTGGTGCATGCCAATAGGAAAAGATGACACGATAAGACAAAAGGGAGTTTGTAGATGATGAAGCAGCACATGGGCCCACTTAGTCACCCTTTAATAAGCATATACTCGTACCCTACAGAACAGTTCTTCATTTGGTTCCAAGTATACTTTAAGTCAATTGTAAATCAGTACCACCTGAGAGAGAAAGGAGCGTGAGAGGTGAACTTATCCTTTTTAACATAATATATGGGCAACAGTAATATCCTTCAGATCACACGTGCTGTGCAGTGCTCCTAAATACTGTAGGTGACATAGGCATGCTGAAATTTCTCTTTGTCCTCAAGTGCGGGGTTCTAAAATATTTGATGTATAAAGAAAATCAAAGAAAGGAAAATCAAATTGCTTTAAAAGAAGGAATTTTGTTTTCGTGAAACTACACACACACACACACACACACACACACACACACACACACACACACACACTGTGGCAGGCAGTTCCTGAATGGGCTCTCAGTGATGCCTTCCCCCTGATATTCATAGTCTCTCCACTCCCCATGATAGTGGGCTTGAGATTAATCATGCTTGAGATTAATGACTTCTAAGATGAGATAACAGGAGACTGTGACTTTTTTCTTGCTCACTGGGTCTTGCCCTCTTACCCTCTCTGTTGTGAGCTGCTTTACGGAGAAGATCCATGTCACAGACCGTGAGGCAAGCCCCTGACCAATAGTTATTAAGGAAGGGACTGAGACCCTCCATCAAGGAGGCCCAGGAAAAACAGTCCTGCCAGTGATCTCTACATCCACTCACTCCCTGAGTGAACCTCAGGGCGATGGGAGCCCCACTGAGACCTTGCCTGAGCTTTGTGAACTATTCACTCCCACACAGCCCAGCTAAGCCCTGCCTGGACTTCTGACCTATAGAGACTATGAGACAATAAATGGTTGTTGCTTTAGTTACTAAGATTTGGAATCAGTTATTAAACAGAAATGCACAACTAATGCACAAAAATACCCAAACACACAAGAGAAAATACATTTTTTTTGGAGGGAGCCCTAGATGTTGGAACTAGAGCTGGCTACCATGATTTATCAAAGCTCAACATATTATTTGACTGCAGTGTGTGAATATTATAAAGTGTCTTTTCCTTAGAATTTGTTAAACATGCAAATAGAAAACTAGAATACTGCAGAAATGTATACTGTGAATTTAAGAAAGACATAGAAAACAGAGAGGTATGGGAGGTAGTTATAAAAAAGTATTAAAAGATTCAAAGTCAGAATTTATATTTTAAAGAAAATGTCAAGGATTCCAAACACACACATACCTTCTTCTCTGGGAGTTATTATTACTCTAATACTATATTACAATAAATAAATTTCCGAGTAACAAATTTGTGGCAGGTCTACAGCCCATACACTGCAGGAGAAACATTTTGGCTTTTCTTACAAACGTCTCCTCTGTAACGTTGCCAACAAATTGCAAAGGCCCCGCTTCTTAAAAAAATAATAATTCCACCACTAACTGAATTTTATAAGGAAGGAAGGAAGGAAAAAATTCCTTCATGACATGAAATTATGTTAATTTTTGAATACAGACTTTTCGCCCTATTTTGTTAATCAGTCCTTCAGGAGAAGGGGAAAAATCAAGTTTCAAAAGCAACCGTACCTCAATGATTCAAATCAACTCACCAGGCTGATGACGGGCAGACAATAAAAAAATAAATTGCCCTATCAAAGTTAAGTTGATTACTACTTAGTACCTACCTGTGTTCTTCTAAGATTTTATAAATTGCTTGTGATTGGAGCTCGGATGAGATTAGCTTGCTGATTGCCCCTAACCATAGGAAACACTATTCAAAGAAAGATGAACCGGGAACCAGTCCTTTATATGCACAGTGAAAGAAATGTAAAAAGGGAAGAAAGTGATCTAATCAGAAGTGTTGCAT
The DNA here is from genome assembly GCF_004348235.1 of Phoca vitulina. Lineage (NCBI taxonomy): Eukaryota > Metazoa > Chordata > Mammalia > Carnivora > Phocidae > Phoca > Phoca vitulina. Next base: position 5,571,747 of record NW_022589781.1, on the reverse strand, counting down.
AAAACAGACAAAAAAGAATCAACTAGGGGATAATGTCTCTCCTAAGGGCAAAGGAGCTGTCTGTTTAAGTAGGCATGTGTCTATTGACGAACGATAGATGGATGCGTTACTTTCACAACATACCAAATCTGGCACTGAACTCAAAATCAGACTGGGGGTGGGGGGTTCTGGCTGGATTCCATACCGGGCTATTCCTTTGTGGGATCTTCGCGCTCTAGGCAGGTTGAGAAACCTGTTTCTTTATCTTCTGTAAGACAGATTATGTTTAGAAAAGTATGGAGGGGACATGAGCAGAACTCACTGATTTAGAAAGTGGTTAATATACACGAGCAAAATGTAAAATCAACCTGCAGTGAAGGCCCTAATATCGGCCAGCACGTTTCTGTAGTAGCTTCTAAATGTCTAGGAAGTTTAATCACTAGTTAGAAGATTGTCGAGTGAGCCAGAAATTACAGAAAGGATGATATTTTCATGGGATATCTTCTTGGAGTGGTAATAGTGGAGCAGGAATTTTAGGTAATAGCAATATCAGTGAATGGAAGAGTAGTCAGAACTTCCTCTCCTCTGAACAGTGGCATAAATACCTCCAAATTCACTAAATCCTCCCTTTCCACCTTTTCACTACCATGTCGCTGTTACTTTTTCACATTTCAAACATGCCCCAGCTGCCAAGTTTTCAATTCTCTCACATTTTTGGCTTTAAAGTGGCCTTTCAGCACTTTGACCTCAAACCACAAACCAGTAAACCCTATACCATATGAAAAGATACTCAATTCTGGGAATATTTCCCGGCGCCCTTAATTTCCAGCCACCGAGAGGACTGTGCTGCTTACCCACTGGGGAAAGCATCCTACTTTTGACAGTTTCAAGGCACACTTATTCCAGGGAAAGAGCCTTCCTCCTAGAGTGATGGGGGTGGCCACACCTCTCTTTCTGCTTTGTCAGCTTCTGTTGACCCTATGTCACTCCAAATGTGCCCACCCTCCCATGTGTCCACGAACGTAAATGATCGCAGCCTGCCCGGAAGTGGAGAGTATATTCCATACCTCCCCTCATTCTGGTGCATCATTTGGGAGGAATAAGTCACGGCAAGAACGGCAATAGCCAAATATGAAATTAAGCACTTAACTTTGAGCTACACATCAAGCTTGCGTGCCTGGCCCTCATAATCACACCACAAATTTACATGAAGACTGAATTAACTATGAAGATTCAATAAAGCTAAATAACCTCCCTAAAGTCATACAATCACAAAGTAGGATCACTGTAATTTCACTCCACATCTTTCTGACTCCAAAATGTTTAATTCACCCTGAACTATCACCAAAATCCCACCTTTACGTAACATTGATGGATCCCAAGGTTAATTTGGTACAATTCCATTGCCCAGATGGTCTCTGATTTACTCTCTTCCAAAATGTCCATACATACCATATATTAGCTGTTATTTGGGAATAACCATGGCTGGCCCAACACATTCCTATTGCCTCCTATTAAGATTTTCCTGTCATCCACCTGTCCAGCTTAACAAGGAAGACCAAGTTCTTATTGAACAGGAAGTCCCTGAAGCCTTATCTCATTTCTTATGCCCCTAAACTCACCATACCAATATACTGAGAATAGCCCCAGTTTCTGGGTACAGTTGAAGTTTAAATGACTCTCCTTTATTTCTTTATTGAACCCAAAGCCCTGCTATGATCATTTACATTATTATTTCTATAGAATGTAAGAATTCATTTAAAGAAGGAACAATGTAATCTTTTTATTGTCCATTTATTGTTAATATTAGGAATATAATTTGCAGAACGGTTGCCAGAATTACAGCACATATAATAGGTACCTGAAATTCTGTGTTCCAAATGCATTTCCTAGTAGCAATAGGATGTATGTGCAGTATTTGTGGACTAGGCCTTTAAAGTATGTAAGGGGAGTTGTGCATATCTTGCAAGAGAGGAATTCTGGTGGTGTTCCTATTGAAAAGAATATTCTGTATTTCAAACAATCTATTCATTAAACACTGGGGACCATGGAAGCATACAAACTACTTGAGAGGGACACAGATACTTCAACACCCAGGAGTCTCACACATATTCTAAGGAGTTACAGGCATGGGGGCAACTTCAGTTCAGATGATATTATTTTTCCTTTGTGCATTCTGCCTTAGTACTTACGTTCAACATTCTTTGTTTTGATATTAGGTTGAATATTACCATGAACTCTTATGTGGCATTCCTTAGGCACAAAACTATTGACCTTTTGTGACAGATAAATCTTTGTAGTGGGGGAAGTCCTAGGCATTGTAGAAAGTTCAACAGCATCCCTACCCTACCCTTTCTTTACCCACAGGATGACTCCCCCTCTCCCAGCTCTGACACCTGAACATGTCTCCAGACATTGCCAAATGTCCCCTTTCAGGCAAAAATCATTGCTGGTTAAGAAGCACTAATCTAAAATGTTTTGCTTCTAAGTCTATGTACAAATAAAGTTATAATCCTAGAGATCAAAATGTGTGTGTGTGTGTGTGTGTGTACTTCCTGTATCATGGGTCCCAAGATCACACTCTGGTTTGATGATTCACTAGGAGAACTCACAGAATTCAGGATATAGGCATATATCACAGCTATGATTTCCTCAAGTGAAAGGATACAAAGCAAAATCAGCAAAGGGAAAATAAAGTTCAGAGAGGAAACGAGGTACAAGCTTCCAAGAGTCCTTTCCCTTTGGGGTCACACTGATGCAGGTAATTCCTCCACCAATGAGTTGTAACAGCATGTGGGAAGTTCTGTCCATCAAAGAAGCTCATTAGGCACTTAATGTTCACTACCTAGCATGTCTGAAAATTCCAGACTCGGAGAAAGGAAGCAAGTGTTTAGCCAAAACCACATTTTTTGTACAAACCGTTTATGTACCGTGAGCCATGTTTATCAGTTAGTAATGATGGGAATTTTCAAGAAATGCTAGTTCCCAAATGCTGGCCAGGGTTCAACCTTGAATGCAGGTCTTCCTAAGGGCAGTGGTTTCAAGCCTGCTCTGCTAACTTTTTCTGTATACTTCGCTACACAAAGTTCTGGGAAGTGTCAGTGACATTTTAGGCACCCCAAGACTTACAGAATGAGTCAGTTAACTAAGTAATCAGTCTATACTGTTTTCCGTAAGAATTCATTAAACTTCTTTATTTAAACTTTTGTTCCTAGGGACTCTTAGCCTTAAATCAAGGGAAATGTTCCAGGCAATGAAATATAATCACAGATTTTAGAATTAAATAAGATTTTAGTTAATTTAATTGTGCCACCCTTGACATGCATTTCCACAAATCTCCAAATCATGCAAAATGCCACAGAGGATTCCATTTTCAGTGAAAAGAACATGGTGAATGGTAATGTTCTGATCACATACTTTCCAAATACAACCACTCAGAGAATAAGGAGTTTACTTTAAATCTAGACTATATGAACAACCCTTTTCTGTCAAGAAGACTATAACATTTTTAAAGATAAAATCACTCAGTGCTTATGTTTTTTTTTTTTTTTTTTTTAAATAGTTGAGCTGTCTACTGTCCTTCAGTCCAGACAAATTGCTCTGGGTTAATTGGATGGTTTGCAAAAAGTAGCTTCACAGAAGAGCTGCTCTTTCTATGGTAATGAATGTCAAAACCCCTTCAACCACCTCAGGGCCCTCTTTGTAACAGGTGCCCTGAGGGTTAGTTTAGGTTTTATTTTTGCAATATTATTGGCCACCAACCCTCCCCCACTCTGAGTAGAGTCTTTAGGAAGAGCAGTGTCCTTGCTCTTTCCTCTCACCTTGGTCTCCCCAGAATCTTGCACAGTCTGTGCCAAATAGTATTTAACAAGTTGGGTTTTTTTTTTTATTTTTTTAATAAAGCTTAGAGGGATCACAGTCAAGAGTCCATGTATTTCCAGGGTATTTTACGTCCTTAGTTTGAAGGCAAATATAATTTTTTAAAAATGTAATAAAGACAGAACAGAATGCCTGACAGGATTTGTTTCTTTGATTCTAGGGTGTGTTAAGAATGAGTTCGAGATGGACCCTGATCCCATTCCAAAGATTCCAAACAGGGCTTGGGAAGGCCTTAGGTTGTACCCGACACCTCCGACATACACAGGCACAAGCATCCTGCAGAGTGTGCCCTAAAAACCTTATCTTCTGTGTTTGCAAGTTTTGAGAACAGGACTGGAAAGCATTCATTAGATGGAGCACTTTGCTCTGCAGTGGTGTCCTCAGTCCTTTTAATGTACCTATTTCTGGTTAGACGGATAAGATGCGTTGGGCCACCAGTTTGTGTATTATTCCTTCTAACTCTCTCCCCCTGTGTTGTGATGCTCCTTTTGTTTCTTCGTGAACAACTGTAGCTTAAGAGAACTATTCTGTACCCATTATTTCCCAAAAGGTGAAAAGGGCTCGGCAAATGCTGCCGCCGGGAAGCATACCTGGGCTGAGATCACCAAGTGCACATAATATGCCTGAGAGCACTCCTGGAAGTAAGGACCAGTTAGATGTGCCAGTAAGAGCCACCTTCTAATTCCAGGCCAGACTCCTTCTGCCATATGCAAAGCTGCTTCAGGACCGACTCCAATAGCTGTTTATTTAAGACATTTGAAGTAGATGTAATATTTTTGTGACGATATAAACACATAGTTCATAATGATAAGTTATAGAAACTACTACTGTCAGCGCTAAGAAGAAATACATTATAAAGCAGTTGCTTTTAAATCAACTGTTTCCTGGATCCTAAATGATGATAAAAGTTCACCCTAAGGAATGTATTAGAAGAATCCAAAACTCTATTCTTTGGCCTGATTACAGGAAGATAATTTATACTTGAAATATTGTATTAGCATTTCCAGGTCCTTTGTAAAATCCAGAACTCCACTTAACTCATTTTAATGGTTATACTTTTTTGGAAGTCCTTCAAATTGGCTCCATACAGTCTTCTTAGATAGAAACAGAAATCAGCTAGTTGCTTCTCTCCAAGTGCTTTTGCTTAGTATTCAGTTTTATTGTATTTTAAGCAGATATCACAGAGGTCAATGCAATTGACAAAATTAAATGTGTGGTAGCAAGAGTTGGAAATTTAAAAACCTAGGTGTTTGTCTGGCCTTTGTTTTTCTCGAGTAAATGAGTTAAGAGTATGGGCTCTGGAGTAACACAGACCTGGGTTTGAATCCTGATTTGCCACTACCTAGATTAGTTACTTTGAGCATCTTTTTTTTTTTTTTTTTTCCCCTAACTTCTCAGTTTCCTCACACATTAAAGGGAGCTGTGTGCATGTGTTTGTGTATGTATGTGTTTGGAGTGCAAGATGTTAGTGCTCTCATCAGAAAGAGATATTATTACCTCATTATCAAGGCTCCTACTCCCCAGACAGATGCGATATCCCTTCCTCTTTTCTGGTCTTCCTTTATTTGAGGGTAATTTAAAATACAGTTGGAGACATTAATCAGGATCAAAAAAAAGGTAAACTTAGGGTAAATAACTAAACACTATAGCTATTGCTTTTTCTCTTTAAACACTCTAGTCAACCAACAATCGGAAACATTCTCCTCAATGAAAAGGGGTCACTTAGGGCAAAGACTTGGTAATGAGAGTATAAAGAAAGAATTTCCACTGTGACAGATCAAATCATAAAAAATTTACTTCACTGTGTTATACAATCCATCTTCAAGTTTTTTGTTTGTTTTTATTTTTTTAAAGATATTATTTTTTTAAGTAATCTCTATACCATACATAGGGCTTGAACTTATAACCCCGAGATCAAGAGTCACATGCTCTACCAACTGAGCCAGGCAGGAGACCCCCCCACCATTTTTAAAAAAATTTTAAATTATTTTTTAAATTTTAAATTCAATTTATTTGAAAATATTTTTGGAGACAACTCAAACATTCTTTGTTATGAACTACTATCTTTCTAATGTTATTTTAAATCAGTAATAAACTTATTTTTTCTGTACTTAAGGCAAATTGCATACTATTGTATTCAGAATAAAGTACAAATACATAAGGAAAATTGTTTAGTAAAAATAATATTACAGGTGGGGGCGCCTAGGTGGCTCAGTCGTTAAGCGTCTGCCTTCGGCTCAGGTCATGATCCCAGGGTCCTGGGATCGAGCCCCGCATCGGGCTCCCTGCTCAGCCAGGAGCCTGCTTCTCCCTCTTCCACTCCCCCTGCTTGTGTTTCCTCTCTAGCTGTCTCTCTGTGTCAAATAAATAAATCTTTAAAAAAAATAAAAATAAAAAAAAATAATATTACAGGCCCATTTTTATTTCATAGTCAATAATATTAATTATTGTCAGTTGACCTAAGAAAATATATTTGAGAATTGCCAGCAGCAAACTCAGTGATACCTAAAATTCAAAATTCCCAACTCAGAAATCATCACCAACAACAAAAGTGTAGTAATTTCTCAATTTTACTAATGGTGGAAATATCTAGTGTATATTTGCCTAGAAATACCATCCCTGCATCCAATACCAACAGCGGTTAAGAAAATGTATATCTTTATAATAAACAAACAGGAGTTCAAAATACCCTAAGACAATAACAAGAGAGTTAATAACATTTAGTGGACATACTGTCTCTATTAAATACTATACTAAGTACTTTTGAAAACTATATAAAGATTACAATATATCTGCATTAGATAGAATAATGTATCTAAATATAATGTATCAATCAGAATTAGTAGGAAGTATTCCACAGATAAGCACTTTACAGAGTAGTTCACTTATTCTTTACAACCTTGACAGATAAGAATTATCCCTACTATGCTAAAGAATTAAAACTTGGGGCTATAACTGGTTAAAATTTTGCCCGCTTGGTGAGAGGGCCAGAATCCATAATGAGCTTCGTGTAATTCTAAGTCCGTGATTGTTCTGGTATATCTTACTGCTATTCCAACAGGTGGGCTTTTACATATTTTTTTCTATCATTTCATATTTTTTTGAAGATTTTTTTATTGTTATGTTAATCCCCATACATTACATCATTAGTTTTTGTTGTAGTGTTCCATGATTCATTGTTTGTGCATAACACCCAGTGCTCCATGCAGAACGTGCCCTCCTCAATACCCATCACCAGGCTAACCCATCCTCCCACCCTCCTCCCCTCTAGAACCCTCAGTTTGTTTCTCAGAGTCCATCATCTCTCATAGTTCGTCTCCCTCTCCGATTCCCCCCCCTTCATTCTTCCCCTCCTGTTATCTTCTTCTTTTTTTTTTCCTTAACATATATTGCATTATTTGTTTCAGAGGTACAGATCTGAGATTCAACAGTCTTGCACAATTCACAGCGCTTACTAGAACACATACCCTCCCCAGTGTCTATCACCCAGTTCCCCCATCCCTCCCGCCCCACCCCCCACTCCAGCAACCCTCAGTTTGTTTCCTGAGATTAAGAATTCCTCATATCAGTGAGGTCATATGATACATGTCTTTCTCTGTTTGACTTATTTCGCTCAGCATAATACCCTCCAGTTCTATCCACGTCATTGCAAATGGCAAGATCTCATTCCTTTTGATGGCTGCATAATATTCCTGTGTGTGTGTGTGTGTGTGTGTGTGTGTGTGTGTATACACACACACACCACATCTTCTTTATCCATTCATCTGTCGATGGACATCTTGACTCTTTCCACAGTTTGGCTATTGTGGACATTGCTGCTATAAACATCGGGGTGCACGTACCCTTTCGGATCCCTACTTTTGTATCTTTGGGGTAAATACCCAGTAGTGCAATTGCTGGATCATATGGTAGCTCTATTTTCAACTTTTTGAGGAACCTCCATACTGTTTTCCAGAGGGGCTGCACCAGCTTGCATTCCCACCAGAGTGTAGGAGGGTTCCCCTTTCCCTGCATCCCTGCCAACATCTGTCATTTCCTGACTTGTTAATTTTAGCCATTCTGACTGGTGTGAGGTGGTATCTCATTGAGGTTTTGATTTGGATTTCCCTGATGCCAAGCGATATTGAGCTCTTTTTCATGTGTCTGTTGGCCATTTGGATGTCTTCTTTGGAAAAATATCTGTTCATGTCTTCTGCCCATTTCTTGATTGGATCATTTGTTCTTTGGGTGTTGAGTTTGATGAGTTCTTTATAGATTTTGGATACTAGCCCTTTATCTGATATGTCATTTGCAAATATCTTCTCCCATTCTGTCAGTTGTCTTTTGGTTTTGTTGACTGTTTCCTTTGCTTTGCAAAAGCTTTTTATCTTGATGAAGTCCCAATAGTTCATTTTTGCCCTTGCTTCCCTTGCCTTTGGCGATGTTTCTAGGAAGAAGTTGCTGCGGCTGAGGTCGGAGAGGTTGCTGCCTGTGTTCTCCTTTAGGATTTGGATGGACTCCTGTCTCACATTGAGGTCTTTCAACCATTTGGAGTCTATTTTTGTGTGTGGTGTAAGGAAATGGTCCAGTTTCATTCTTTGCATGTGGCTGTCCAAATTTCCCAACACCATTTGTTGAAGAGACTGTCTTTTTTCCATTGAACATTCTTTCCTGCTTTGTCAAAGATTAGTTGACCATAGAGTTGAGGGTCCATTTCTGGGCTCTCTCTTCTGTTCCATTGATCTATGTGCCTGTTTTTGTGCCAGTACCATACTGTCTTGATGATGACAGCTTTGTAGTAGAGCTGGAAGTCCGGAATTGTGATGCCGCCGGCTTTGCTTTTCTTTTTCAACATTCCTCTGGCTATGCGGGGTCTTTTCTGGTTCCATACAAATTTGAGGATTATTTGTTCCATCTCTTTGAAAAAGGTGGATGGTATTTTGATGGGGATTGCATTGAATGTGTAGATTGCTCTAGGTAGCATTGACATCTTCACAATAGTTGTTCTTCCAATCCATGAGCATGGAACGTTTTTCCATTTCTTTGTGTCTTCCTCTATTTCTTTCATGAGTATTTTATAGTTTCCTGAGTACAGATCCTTTGCCTCTTTGGTTAGATTTATGCCTAGGTATCTTATGGTTTTGGATGCAATTGTAAATGGGATCGACTTCTTAATTTCTCTTTCTTCTGTCTTGTTGTTGGTGTATAGGAATGCCACTGACTTCTGTACATTGATTTTATATCCTGCCACTTTACTGAATTCCTATATGAGTTCTAGCAGTTTTGGGGTGGAGTCTTTTGGGTTTTCCACATAAAGTATCACATCATCTGCAAAGAGTGAGAGTTTGACTTCTTCTTTGCCAATTTGGATGCCTTTTATTTCTTTTTGTTGTCTGATTGCTGTGGCTAGCACTTCTAATACTATCCAACAGGTGGGCTTTTAAAATTGCTTATAAAATATGCACAAACAGATGGCACCCATTAAACATATAATGGACAATAATACCCTGATATTTTCAAATATTTAAGGGTATCCAGCACAAAGAGAGAGCTGGGGAAATTGCAATGTAACATACTGCACCTAGTTAGAACCTTAAAAACCGGTCTAGTCCACACTAGGTTCGAGAAAACTTGGACAAAGGGAGTGAAATGGTTTAGCCAATCTGCTACTTAGAAAATTTCAAAGTCCAGACTTGACGCCAGTCTCTTCAATCCCTTTCTAGAGCTTTCTGTATTCTATCAAGAAAGCAGATTTATGTTCAATATTTATGGTGCTTCTTTTCACAATCTAAAAGGTGAACGATACTAATTCTTAATAATGAAGAAGAAAAATATTCAGAACTATTCAGTAACTTTATCATCCTCATAGTATTAGCAAATGCTTTTCAAACATGATAACTATAGTTAGTAATAATTTAGTTGTAAAACATTTTGTTTGGGAGTCTTTCCCAATATGTCAGGAAAGATAGGAGAGTATGTTTCTAGTTAGTAGTATAAATATGACAATATCTTGTACCAATCAGTCTCATGGTCCTGTTTCAAAATCTATAAGTAATAAAATATCTAGAAAAAGCTTGTTTTGTTCTGAAACTATTATGCAAAATAATTTATCCAGATAAATAAAAATAATTTATCCAGATAAAAAAAAAAAAAAAAAAAGGACATCTCTAGTGCTTTTAATTTGCTTCACCAACTACATCTGTATTGCCAGGAATACGTACAAGCACTAACAGTTGTTGCAGAAGTTGTGGAAGGCTAAGACCATTTTAAGCATCTTGAAGAATGGAGCAATATTTCCTATGTGTCATGGAAATCCTTTTTGCTTTATTATCTTTATGGGATGTATAAATCCCTTAACAAATACACTGAACTGGCTAATTCTACTACATTCTTTGATGTCTTCTATGCTCCTAAAAATATAATGTCAATATATCTTTAGGATTTGTAAGCAATGGAAATGTCATATAGCCAACTGACAGGAAAGCGTTGGTGTCCTGCTGTTTATCAGCATCATGAGGGATTTGCACTCATTCAAACTCTCCCACCTATCATCTCTTGCAATCAACGGCATACAAAGAAGAAATCATGAAGGACGGTTCATGGTCTGAACATATAAAACAAGTTGAAAGTCGGTGATCTGCACAGAAATAAGCCCACCACTGAGTTCAAATAAGTTAGTAAAAGAGACACATGAATAGAGAAAGAGAAGGAAGAATCTTTAGAAATGCATCACATAAACATACTCACAGTGCAATTCTCTGACAAAGATTAGTTTTTCACTCAGCACCATATACTGACTGCCTAATATGTATCACCTGGCAGAGATACAGATAAGGAAGGAGTTACCCACATATAAATCCCCCATCTATGTCAAATAAATAGAGTGCATGTTATACAGATCTATCTAGCACCAGAGGATGTTGGTTAGTATGGATTAATAAAAAGGTGTGGATTTAAAAAAAATTACTTGAATTACATTCTCATGCCAACTACTTATTTGATCTTACCGTCACTTAATCTCTGTCTTCAATTTCTTTTCAACCACAATTTAAGAAGATGTGTCTTTCCTTCCTACTGTGCTTTGTTAAGGATGGAACATCATACTATATGTAAAAGTTCTCTGAAAAGCATGAAGCAATAAATGAATACACTTCAGACTAAGAGGCTAAAGTGGTCTCACCTGGTAGCATGTCCCTGAGCAGAGAAATGTGACCTTGGCACCACAGCATCCTGGCTTTCTGCCCCCAATCTGGTTGTACTTGAAGTTTACTAACCAGATCTTTGCTGCTAAGCAGAGTGGCAGACCAAGTGATTTACTGGTATGCAAACTTCTTTAAAATAAATTCTTCATATTCTTTAGGTTAAAAGCACCAGGAAATTGCCAACTCTTTATAAAACTCTAGCTTAAGAGTGATAATCTAATGGCCTGAGATGGTGCAATCAACAAACACTGAACCAAGGATGCATTACTGCTATTCTTTATAAGTACTGTTTGGCAAAGAACGGATGTACTCTTTCTTTCCACAGCTTGCAAAAGTGGTGGGGGTGGGAGGGATGGGGTGGCTGGGTGATAGACATTGGGGAGGGTATGTGCTATGGTGAGCACTGTGAATTATGTAAGACTGTTGAATCACAGACCTATACCTCTGAAACAAATAATACATTATATGTTAAAAAAAAAAAAAAAAAGATAGTAGGAAGGGAAAAATGAAGCAGGGTAAATCGGAGGGGGAGACGAACCATGAGAGACTATGGACCCTGAGAAACAAACTGAGGGTTCTAGAGGGGAGGGGGGGGATGGGTTAGCCTGGTGATGGGTATTAAGGAGGGCACATACTGCATGGAGCACTGGGTGTTATACGCAAACAATGAATCATGGAACACTACATCAAAAACTAATGATGTAATGTATAGTGATTAACATAATAAAATTAAAAAAATAAAATAAAATACATACTACCACTATTCCTGAAAAAATACTAAAAGTAATCATATAAATTCTAACTCTTTCTACTCAAAAAAAAAATAATATATATATATATATATATACACTAAAAATATGCAATATCTCATCAAACTAAATAGAATTTGAGTCATGGATGCTCAAATTTAATCAAAATTAAATCCTTATTAAGTCTTGGTAGACAAAAACAATATACCCCATTAATATGATACACATCAAATAATTTCAATTAAGGATGATTTTATGTTAGTTTTTTCATGGTAATCAGAAATAGATTTTCACTAGAGAGAAATTCTAAGAAATGTTGACACTGATATATAGCATATCATTTAATTATTATCAATTTATCAAATTTTAAGAGGTTATATTTGGCAGATTTGATTTTGATTCCAATTCAAAGATGAATCCCAATTCATATTCCATATGGATATTCAGTTATTTTCAAAGTGTTTTACTTCAAATAAATAAACAAAAACATTGATGGAAATAACAATTAGTGTGTTGCTGTTCACACAATAATTGGATTATCATTAATATGCCAGGAAAAAATTACAAAGCCAATTCAAATATGTATGTTCTTCTCAGATTCAAGCTACAGCCTTCTAAATACTTCAAGTATATTAAGGGAAAATGATGTGTCTTGTTTGTTCATACTTACAGTTTTTCTTTACTTAGAAAGTGATGTCAAAAAATAAAAACACAAAAAATAAAAACAAAATAAAAATAAAGTTTTTAAAAATTAAAAAAAATAAAAATTAAGCAATGTCAGTGCTGGTTTAATTCTCTCACATGGTACCAAGTATACAGGAAATGATTACTATAATTCTTTTCTTGAAAACACATCCTAATATTATATGGGTTTGTCTAGAGTGTGAAATAAAGTTTATTCAAACTAAAGTACTAGTCGGCTACACCTTAGTGCCAAGTCTGATTCTCACTGGAGAATAAAATTACTTATAATCCTAGACATGTTTTAGAAAAAGAAATATGAATGGAAAAACCAGGGAAGACAAAGATATATGATCTTAGGACATAAGTAAGGTAAGATACTATGGTCTTATTGACACCATATTAAACATGTGCATGGATTATGAATCCATATAAACACAGCCCCATACATAAAGATCCAGCTGTATATTTTTCATTGTAAGTCAGTAAAGTTAGATAACCTATTGCATAAAATTAATGGTAAGAATGAAATGAAGATACCTGTTGGCTCATAAGGAAAATGCAGTGCTTTCCTCATTGGGTCATCATGGCTAATATTCATAACCACAAATGCATGGGAACGTTTATTTATTACAGTGCAGAGAACATAGGATGCTAAATCAATGTTGCTTGCTCTCCTCCTGTTACGTAAAGTCCATGAAGCCTGGCAGAAAAGCTGCCTTATAACTTACTGGCACCCATCCTTACAGAGTGTTGTGTATATAATAGGAGATGTGCAACAGTCATTTCTTGAAAAGGTTAATACAGAGAAGGGCCTGATTGCAGGGCTGGACTCTGCATTTGTGTGGCTTTCTGTTCCTATTCCACTAATTGCTTCTGAGCTATTCTTTCATACTTGCATTGTGAAATTTATGTTAATAAAAAATAAAATTCACAAATAGGAGAGAGGGACATTTTATTATATTTTATTTTACTTTTTTACTTATTTCAGAGAGAGAGAGAGAGAGCAAGAGAGCGAGCGAGCACGGGGGGGGGGGATAGAGGGAGAGAGAGAAGCAGACTCCTCATTGATCAGGGAGTTTGACGTGGGGCTCAATCCCAGGACCCTGGGATCATGACCTGAGCTGAAGGCAGACACTTAACCAACTGAGCCACCCAGGTGCCCTGAGGGAAGAACATTCTAATGTGTTTAGTATTTGGACTTTTTCTTTTGTTTGAAGACAAAGCATGCTTTGGTAAGTACTGGCTTTAATAAGCAACTCATATTCAATAGAATTACCCTGATTCTCAATAAACATGAGGGCAATGTCCTTTAGATAATACGATGGATACAAGAGAAATATAACGCACCACTCTGAATGGTCTTCTTCTGGACAGGGTGATTTCAGTTGCAGTGGGATAGTTGTATTATATTATGTGGGGGCAATCTGAAATTCTTTCTACTACAGATTTATGTGTATGTTAGGGTGTCAATAATTGAGATGCATGGATCACCTGTTGGTTTTCCCTGGCATAGCATCTTTCTCTCTCTCTCTCTTTTTTTTTTCCCTTGAATTTTCTCTGGGGAACAAATTCCTTTGTCCTCTTTGTAGTAGTCACAGGGTCATAACTACCACCAACGACAGCTAAGAAATCTAAATTTCTTATAAAGATTTGTCATACTGCTACTTAAACACAGGATAAGGAAGATCAATTGAGGTTTGATTTAAATTCACACATCTGGGGCACCTGAGTGGCTCAGCTGGTAAAACATCTGACTCTTGGTTTCAACTCAGGTTGTGCTTTTCTCCTTTATTTAAAGGAAGCAGAACCAGATCAATGCGAATACTCAGTTGATTCAGACTGTAGAGAAGCCTGAATGATATCATTACAAGGGAAATCCAAATAAAAACCCAAAGACTGAATTTTTCATTTGAGTTTTGAACTGCATCCTGTCAATAAAGCAATATATTTTAATTTTTTAATCTGGTAAAGATTAGATTCTATAAGGATTTTTGTTTGTTTGTTTTTTTCCTTCAGCAGAGCCTTCCTAGTTACACTGTTTCTCTGCATGAGTTTATCCTTCCAAGGTTCCTGACGTGTGCCTGGATGTTCGTTTATCCTTGCCTCCTCTGGGGCTGGCTTCCACTGCCCTCTCATCTCCCCGGCATGTGCCTGGGGGTGTCCCTACCTCTGCCTGACTGTCCCCGTGGACTGCTACTCCTGGCCCTCCCTTTCCTCCCCCTCCTCCTGTCTGCTTTTTATCAGCACCCTTCTATACAAACAGGAAAAATACTCACTTGATATGATAAGCTAGATTTTAAGAAGGCATTGGAAGGATAATATCATCTTCATCTTTACAATGAAGAATATGATCTTCGATATTCAAAGCAAATCATTTTCAGAACTGCTCGATTCCACTCAAACACTACTCAAGCACATACCTGAATTTTTCTTCAGGTTGCAAAATGTGAGTTTTTAAAATATTCTGTCAATGTAGCAATAAAGCAGGACACAATATTCAAAATATGAATAATTTAATAGTAATTAATATGAATTAGCTTCATTAAAATGGTATGTAAAAGAATAAAGATCAAGGCCTTTCATAAAATATATAAATCCTAAGGAAATTTCCATTCTCATACTTGCTTTTGATATTTGCATAAATTCCTTAAGGATATATGCCCCCATTCTCCTTAAGTTAGAAAATATCAAGGCCCTTCGTGGGAACAGCACTGGGCATCATGTGTCTCTTAGCAGGACATTTTGCTTAATCTCCATGATGAATAAGTAGACAACAGACCATCGAAGATGTACATTCACCTTCAAGCCATAATGCAAACCAGCATAACATAAAATACCCACCAACTTTTTGATAAATCCTAAAGTTTACTCCAAGGATAGGTTTATGCTTAGTTTCTCTCACCTGTCCTACAGCTATATCATTTTGGGGTTGAATTTGTTGAAGTTATTGGTGCCTCTGTGTAGCTACATCCCACAATGATCCTTTCATTACTATTCCCAAGCAAAAAGTCTTACAGAGATGGAAAAAATATCTTCTCTGCTCCTGCTTTAGAAGGAAATACTCTTCATTTGGTCTATGGGGCAAGGGAGGATAATCCTCCTCATGTGTGGGGCAAAGAAGGGTGGTCTTCCTCGCATGTGTGGGGCAAAGAAGGGTAGTACATTTACACTGAGCTCAGGAATTAGCAAAACAAATAGATACTTAGCTTTCAGGGCATAATATATTTACTAGAAAAATGTTCCCCCCAATCCAGCGAAGCTTGCCTATTTACTTTCATGAGTTTTCATGAGTACATGCTTACAAATTGTTTTTTTCCATACTTATGAAGTTTTGAAAACTTTGATCACAATTTATGAGGAGGTAAGCACTATATTATACAATTTATCAAGGCAACAATACCTTCATCTGTTTTCTCAAAATATCCTTTATAAATCACCAAAGTAAATAAATGACCATATTTTTATGTGAGTTTATCTTGCTAGTTCTTTGAAGTTCTATTTACCATTGCCTCTTTGAAAAGCTGTTTTAAAACAGAGGAGATGAACATTTCTCGATAGACAGAGGGATAGATAGATAGATAGATAGATAGATAGATAGATAGATAGATAGATAGATATTCCTCCCACAATCAATAACCTCAATGATGTGAGGCACATCTCCTCACACACATACCACCCTGGGCTTCATCTAATGTGTTAACACTTTGGATGATGAGAAGAGCAGAAGTGGCTACTAAGTATCTTATTCAAATTAGCTCAGATCCCAGTGTAAGCGTGGAAGTATCCATGCAAGTCACGGGTTGCTGCCCGAGCCTGCGTTTTAATAGGAGCATTTGATGATGTTGGCACTCTTGATCATTTTCTGTCTTTGAAGTTACTGAATTCAATGATCCATCCTTTGTGTTTATTTATCAGGACGGTGAACATCATAAACAATTTAGGATGTTTAGAATTGAATGTTGAGTTTAGATGGCAGAAGAATGCAAAGTTAGGTAAAATTGATGAGCACAATGCTCATGTATCTATTATCTTTTTGTTAATAGAAGTTCTCTTTCCCAGACAGAATGAAGTGGTGAAGGAAAGTGGGGGACGATCTGAGCTCAAATTTATGAATGCTAAGATAGAATAATAAGCATGCCTTTATTATGTGTAGACATCCAAAGACAAGATAGTTCATAAAATACAGTGAGACTACTGACTCAAATAACTGGTAGTTCAAAGGAAGAGATGCTGGATTCAGAGCCTCAGATAATGTCATTAGAAGCCTGCATCTCTCTTTCTCTGGCTTCTGTGATGCCTCAGTTTCCAAGCTGACTTCCCATAATGGTGGCAAAGATGATCATTATAAACTCTTACATCCTAAACCCCTGCCCTCCTCTTGATGTCCTCTCCCCCTCCTCCACCAAAAAAAAAAAGAACTTCTTTCCAGGCATTTCTAGTAAAAATCTTAAGACTGATTCTGATTTTGCCTAGCGTAGGTCATGTGTACGATATATTAACCAGTCACAGTTATTAGGGAACAGAATGACCTTGGTATTAATATATCCAACTCTGGAACTAGAGAGCATTCTTTCAACAAAATAATAAAGGAAGGATTCTGGTCAATCAAAACCAACTGGTTTCTTATAATTAAAATGCAAGCATTGTAAGAGAAATCCTTAATACAGAACTAAAACAAGCATCATGATTAGATATTTAACTGAGGTAGCAGACCATGTTCGAGAGAACATCATTTCATGTGTCTCTCGGGGAATGGGGGAATGGGGGCACTTGTTTTGAGGAAGGGCCCACTCTGTCTTTGTGTGAAAGCTGGAGAGGGCCAGGTGGTTGGTGCAGATGAACACAAAGAATAATCCTGAAGGAGAAAACCCCAGGGCTTTGCCAGCAAACCCCCGCAATGTCGCCATGCTCTAGGACAGGTGGCGCCCACGGAGAGCCGGGTGTCAGGTATGTGGACACGGCCAGAATCGCACTCACATTCTGCAGCTCAGACTCCATGAGACAATATGAAATACTACCCTGAAATCCTCCCTTTCTTAAAGTGACCGCACTTACCTTGCTATCCGCAGAAAGAGCTCCTGGGAGTAATTATGGGCACAGGTGGCATTTATGTTAATACGTAATAGGAAGCCTTTCACGAAGTTTCAAGACAAACCTGTAGATTTCCCTGGAAAACTGGAGGGCGGCCCGTTAACTATGCAAATGTGATCTACTAGGCCCAATTTTTGAAAGTCAAAAGAGGGATTTTTTCCATGAACCTGGAGGAAGAGAGAGAACCTTTACCAAGGTTTCTTTGTCCTGAGCTCAATACATACCAAGGAAAGCAAGCTGGACTGGAAAGTAAGGCAAAGGAAAATAAACACATGTTCTTCCAGTGGTCTTTAAGCATTTTATGAACTTGAATATCCATAGTATCTAGCTTAGTTCCAGGCACAGACAGATCGGAATGTGATTCACTGAGTGAGCTTGCCGTGCCAGATACTAAGCTTACAGGTCTGCGAACACCAAAGAGAACACAGTGAGCAGTAAGAGGAGATGCAAGACCACGGGATATTAAGTCCACTGGCAAGCCATTTGGATCTATTTCCCTCCAGAATTTCTACACAACCCCCAAGGGATAATGACTTCTATGAACCACAGTCAAACCTGTTTGGCAAAGAAGAATTCTAAAAATTAGAAAAAAGGTTTAGAGATGATAATCACGGATGGAAGGACAAATCCAAAATGATGTGAACAAAAAAGAACTGGGACATAAACTTCATGAGAGCAGAATTTTCTTTTCCTTTTTTTTTCCCCCTAACTACTGTGTCCCTACTGCTAAGAGCTGTGTTTGCACACCGTAAGTACTGAATAGATTTATCGAAAGACTGAACAAATTTTAAAAGATGGAAAATAATTTGTATCAGAGGAAATTATCACATGGCCTTCCATGATGTGCCCTTCTCTGTGCAAACTATTATATACAGATTAGCCCATGTAATCACTATGAAAGCCTCTGAGAAAGGTGATATCGTCTTCATTTTATGGAGAGAAACTACAGTCAGACATGTTGAGTAAGTTGTCCAAAGCCAAGCTGACTTCAAAGTCCAGACTCTTTCCCTGACAGCTGACATCATCCCCCAGAAGTTACTGGTCCTGAGAAAATATCACCAAGGAAACAGCACAATTTCACAGAAGACAGGAGAAGGCCATGTTCGCATTGCTGCCATGCTCCACATGGAAAGGAGATTGCAAACTCCACTCCTAGGATTTATGACTTCATGCTAAGCACTTCAAGCTCCGGTGTCTAAATAGTGATACAAGAGCCATGACCTCTTCTCTGGCACGGTATGTGCAGTGTTTTGTGGGAAATACAGTCTGTGCACCTGTACATCTCTTAGTTGAAGGAAAACGGTCATGTTATAAACCTGGGAATAAGAGAAAATTAGATCAACAATAAAAATATAGGGAATAAAATGAGTCATATGTTACAGTTTCCATTGCTAGAAAAAAGGATGCAAAAATGAACAGGTGAAAAATAGAGATGAGGTAGAGCAAAAACAAATGTGTGGTGGGGATGCTGACTGATCTATCTACCTACATCTACCTACCTACCTAACCTATTATCTGTCTCTCTGTCGGTCTGTCTGCCCATTGAACTATCTCAATGTAATGAAATGAGGTAAAGGAAGAGTTTCATTTCAGAGCACTGCATTCTATGAAATATTCTACACTTTTACACTTCATTATGGAATTCTCCTCTGATTTGACTCTGCTTTAAATTATTCCAAGTGTTGCTACTTTTTAAAAGTTATTACCAGTTAATTTATAAAGCAGTAGTGTTAGCATCTTGTCAAGGATAAAAGCTAAGCTAAGTATAAATTTCTATCACACAGGTCAATGTGATTAATGCAAACTGTGGCATTACTAATCAAGAAAAAAAAAAGATGCCCCTCTGTATGAATGAATCATACAGCGATTAAAAACAAAACAAACAAAAAAAAACCTTTCATGCATTATAAATAAGCTATTAGAATTTAAAGAAAGTACTTTGTTTTGTTTTTTAGGAAAAAACATCCATGTTAATCTTTTATTAAGAAAAAAAAAGGAAAAACACAAAGTTGGATTTACTCACATGGAGTAAAGTAACATGAATCAAAACATTTGTTTTGTTTAATTTAGAAGACAAACAAACTGGCAAGAAGTGATAGGGGACTCTGGTCTCTTAGTATTTTTATATGAAGTTATTCCAGGTGATGGTATAATTACTCTTTCATCTATTCAAAGGTGTCACCCAGCAGCCGTCCCTTTCTCTCAGCATCATCACCTGCCTCCCTCCGTCCCTGTCATACTCATTAGCGTACATCCCATGTATTATGCCTTTATTCCCATGGAAACCCATAGGAGGCATTCACAGAGACCACCGCACTCACCTGTAACTGTTCCACCAGCTCTCTGTGCTCTCTTTTATATCTGTCCTCCGTCAACACGTGAACCCATTCTAATCAGTCTCCCATCTCTACCACATTCCTGAACCTCCAGTGCCGATGACCAGATTACTCAAGACAATGGCCAGTTCTCCATACTCATCTTACTGGAACTATTAGCAATGTTTGATACAGCTGATTACTCTCTCCTCATTGAAGAAAAAAAATATTTTCGTTGTACTTCCAGGTTCAACACCCTCCAGGAACTTCCTTCTGCCTAACTTCTTAGTCTCCTTTACTGATAGGTCCTCTTGTCTCTGATCTCTAGATAGTGAGGTACAGAGGGTTTGTGCCGAGAATTACTCTTTCTTCTATGCGTACTCCCTCTCTTTATAATATCAAGTAGTCCTCTGACTTGAAATCCCATTTATAATTTAAAATTTGCTAAGGTTATATTTCCAATCTAAAACTCTCCTCTCAACTCCCCACTCATACTCATCTCATACTCTACATGTCATTTCCATTTGGATGTCCAATAGAGATCTCATTTAATGTCCAAAACTGAATTCCTCCTCATCTCCTTCAGACTAGATCCTTCTGTGTTCACCACTTTACTCAAAGGCAATACCCTTCACCTTGCTAAGGCTAAAATCTTGGGGTCATCCTTGACTCCTCTTATTCGCACACACTGCATTATATCCATGAAGATGCACTGTTGGCTCTCTCTTAGATTTCAGTGAACCTCTCTGTAATTATTATATATCTCATCATGTTTAGCACCACCTCCCTGGTCCAAGCCATACAAAACCCCCTCTTTGTACTAGCTTCTTTATAGGTATTTTGTACCGTTGCCATTCAGAGTTCATTCACAACACAGTGTCTATAGGAATTCTATAAAAATGAGCCAGGTCAGGGCACCTGGGTGGCTCAGTCGTTAAGCGTCTGCTCAGGTCATGATCCCAGGGTCCTGGGATCGAGTCCCACATCGGGCTCCCTGCTCGGCAGGAAGCCTGCTTCTCCCTCTCCTAACTCCCCCTGCTTGTGTTCCTGTTCTCACTATCTCTCTCTCTGTCAAATAAATAAATAAAATCTTTAAAAAAAAAAAAAAAAAAAAAGCCAGGTCACATAACTCTATCTTATTCAGATCAACAAACTCTAACATGATTTCATCCCCACAAACTCGACGACTTAATAGTATGCTTCTCTCCCCTTCACTCACTTTGATCCAACCACACTATTTTTGATGTTCTCCTCAATATGCCATGCACACTTCTGTCTCAGGATCTCTGCATTTGCTCTTCCTTTTTCCTAGAAAGTTCTTACTCCAGCCACCCACCTGGCTTAATCCCTTACCTTCTTCAACTCTCTATTCAATTGTCACCCCACTAGTAAAGTCTCATCTGACCTTCCATTTACCACACTTCGTCTCATTTATCTGCTCTGCTTTTTCCTTGGAACACCTGTTACCACATGATCTACTATGTATTTCATTTGTTAATTTGTCTTTCACTTCACATCAGACCCAGACCCAGAGTTAAACATAAACTTTGTGTAGGCTCTTTTTGCATATTTTTTCACTGTTATATATTCAGACTTAAAATAATACCTGTCACACAGGTATGAATACAGATGTTTTATATGAAGAAATGAGTACTTCTTCAGAGAATGTATACAAAACCAGAGATATTTGGCATTGTGCTATTTTTTAAATGGGATAATAAATCTAAATCAGAACTATTTATCAAATTGCTTTGTAGTTTGTGTTGAAGTAAGATATTGGAACTCACTTTTCTATTATTTAGTAGACAAAATATTCAGGAAGGCCACAGCCACATGGGCTAATTAGAAGGCAGAATAGAATAGTTCTTAAAAGCATGGACTTTGTCTTAAATACTTAGGCAGTTAAAATCACTGGGCTTCAGAATTCTAATTGGTAAAATAGAGAAAATAATGGTCTTCATAAGACCTTCATGGTCTTATTGAGATTCTTAAATGTAAAGCACAAAACACGGAGTTTAATGTATGGTAAGTTTAAATAATTAATCAGCTACTTAATACTACCATTGATGATAAAGAAATTTTTACATGAAAAGGCCATCAAATGAAGTGGGAAGAAATGGGAAAGAGAGCCTTAGCTCTTAACTCCTATTTTTTTCTCCAGGAATGTCCAGAAATAAATGAAGAGCTGTGAAAAAATCAAGAGTCATTTATGAAAGTTCTTCCATTAAAATAGAATGCTACTTGTATAAGAATTGCACTTCTGTTGATATAAACAATGTGATGATTACCTTAATTAATAAAACAATTCATGAGTTCCCTAAATAATTTCCATTTAGATAGATTACACTTCCATTTAAAATATTAAATATGACTAAAATCATCAAATGTCTACAATAGTTATAATCCAATATTTCTTAGCCTGGGAGCAAATGAGCTGACAAAAGATTATTGAGTATATAATTTATAGTTAAGAATTTTGACTTTAAATTTCAAACAATTTATTTAATTTTGCTCAATAACATAAGTGTCCTCTTTTCCATCTCATATTGTATAAATGAAACAGCCCCTAGTGCATATTTGTTTGGAACTATTTGAATGGGATATTTTAAAGTGTAATGATCGCTTACTGATGTAAATGGAGAGAGGCAGACGTTGTTTGTAACGAATTTCCACTGTCGCTGTAACAAATTACCAAAAACCTAGTGTCTTAAAACAATGTATCATTTGCCATATCCCAGTTTTGGAGGCCAGATGTTTGGGTTGGATTTGCAGACTTGTCCGCTTCTGGGTTTCCTGAGGCTGAAGCTCAGGGACTGGCCAGCAGGGCTCTTAAGAGGAAGCATTGGAAGAATCTACTTTCAAGCTTATTTTGGGCAGAACTCAACCTCTTCTTGTACGACTGGGGGACTGGGTGTCAGTTTCCTTGCTAGCTGTCCCTGGGCACTGCCCTTAGCTTCTCCAGGACCTTCCCCATCTCCACCTGCATTTGTCCTCCTCCAGCCCAGAACAAAGACGTTGAATCCTCCAGACACTGGGACACTCGCAATTTCCCTGGCTTCTCCTTCTGCCACAATGCTCCCGTTTCCAGCCAGAGAAACCTCTGTTCTTTTAAGGGCTCATGCGATTCAACTGACTAAACCAAGATGATACAAGATAAGTTCCCTATCTTCAGGGCTGTAACCAGATTTATATGTGCAAAATTCCTTTTGCCACATAAGATGATATATTCAAAATCCTGGGGTTTAAGGTGTGGCTATATGTGGGGGGACCTGACACTTTGTATCACACTGCTGCTTCTGATCTTGGGAATCCCAAATCACTTCCAATAGTGATATGCTTCACAATTTCAAAAATATTAAAACAAAATCAAGAATGAACACTGACTGACCAACACTATCACTAACTGTTCTTCATCTCTTCTGTGTTCTTTGTTAATCAATTAAGAATATGTCACGATAACTGTCCTCATGATCTGGCTACTGGATTTAAGCACAAACACATTTGTGTTGGTAATTCTGTTTAATTAAGAGCAAATCAGAGCATGAAAGTTTAATTTAAACATATTTATTTTTGTACTGCTCACTGCATAGAATGAAAATCACAGTGAAAGAAACAACTTGATAATTTTTGCCCGTAGACTCTATTATTTTCTCAATAATTAAGTATAATTCTTCATTGCTTCCAAAGGAGCATGTAAGCAAATCATAAACATGTAAGTTTGATAGAAGTGAAATATACTAAATGTATGGGTAAATTATATGATAAATTAATCTTTATTGTGCAGAATTATTATTTTATGAACTTAAAATATAAATTAGCAGTGCGATTCTGGAATTAATTTTCTTCAAAGATGAAATCATATAATCTACCTATGTATTAAACTACTATAGTTTTACTTCTTTTTTCCAAGATTTTACTTATTTATTTGACACAGAGAGAGAGACAGCAAGAGAGGGAACAAAGCAGGGGGGGGCGGGAGAAGGAGAAGCAGGCTCCTGCCTGAGCAGGGAGCCCGATGCGGGGCTTGATCCCAGGACCCTGGGATCATGACCTGAGCCGAAGGCAGATGCTTAATGACTGAGCCACCCAGGTGCCCCTAGTTTTACTTTTCAGTACTTACTAAACATATATTGCAATCTGCTGTAATTTATGTAAACAAGCAATGATTAGAAAAATATTGCCAATGGAGTGATAGCTGATCAAGCCTTTTGGAAAGGATGTACATTCTAAAACAGCCTAAAAAAAATAATTCAGCTTCCAATGTGAGATATCACCCTGTCTATAAAAAAAATAATTGAAAATATTTTCTTTAAAAAATGTATCTTTAAGATTCTCTTATTTTTATTTCTTTAT
Organism: Phoca vitulina; assembly: GCF_004348235.1. Lineage (NCBI taxonomy): Eukaryota > Metazoa > Chordata > Mammalia > Carnivora > Phocidae > Phoca > Phoca vitulina. Next base: position 5,547,516 of record NW_022589781.1, on the reverse strand, counting down.
GTTAAAGTTGTCACAGTTTCTGTATCTGGCCAAGTATCAAGTGTAAATTAGAAAAGAATCCTACTGTGAAGGCATTGGTTCAGGTCTTGACCCCACTTAGAGATTCCCAGATTAACCAAGGCACATCCAGAATAGAGAGGGTACGTTTGGCTTTTATTTTAGAACTACTTTAGGGCTTTATTTCAGGATTATACTTGGACTCTATTTTCTCATGCTGTCAAAAAATATAAAGTCTTATTTAATAAAACGGAGACTAATTTGGTTAGAATCACCTTGTAAGTGCCACACTTTACTTTTTAGTGGTTTTGTCTTGTTCTGTTGCAGTTGAAGGCAGAGATAATATATTGTTATTCAAGTTAAATTGGAATTCATGAGAAGAAAACATCATGCATGCATATGGGAAATTCAAAACGTTAAATATCACCTTTCCTCTGGTAGAACTTATAAGTACTTTGTGCCAGGTCACACTGGAAATATTCTAGCATTACTTTTGCTATTTTTGTTTAATAAATTGAACATTGTATACAACTTACTACTAGACCCCATTAACTATGCCTCAAAAATATAATTTCAGGTCCAAGTAAAAAATACAATATAAAGGAAAATGGAAAACACCAATTTGCCTATGTTATATAATAGCAATGTATGGGATTTTGAATTCAAAGAATCCTAATTTTAATAGCATCTCTATGGCTGTCTAGTGGAACTCAAATCTCCGAAATCATTTTATACAAGAGCCTGAGTCTCACAATGATCAAAATGAAAGAAGCATTTTATGTGTCTAGGAGTGTATGCGTACGTTTATAGAATTTTGATAATATTTAAAAACGTGGCAAATGTGTTTTTGAAACAAACAAGAGTGGATTTGATTTATTAATGTGATATATAAAGTATATTTCCTTAACAGAAGAAATGGGATAACTCTCTGCTCCAGCATGAAGAAATGCGAGTCTTGGGAACTACGGGAAAATAAGGTCAACAAGAATAGACATGGCAGTCTAGGACTGAAAGTTTGAATAAACATGTGTCAATTCTTAATAATGGCTATGAAAAGCCAGCAGCACTCCATTACAATTTCTGTGAACCAAGATGGGTTTTTGTAGCACTGGAAGCAAACTACCAAACTATTCATCATCTCTCAAACCTCTACAGGGAAGAGACAGACTGTTCTTAGCTATCAGACAGTAAGCAAGTTCACAAATATACAGAAAGTTAGGTTTTCGGCATCAACTCTCATTCTTGACCTTTAAATCAATCCGATACACCCACACGGATAAGCTTCCGAAACTCAAAAGAAAATGCACAGAACACAGAGGGCAATCCTTGTTTCTTTTTTACATGGTCCCATGCAATTAAGTTCCTCAAACAATTCTTATCCTTGACTCCAACTCCAGTTTATAACATTCTTATTTTAAACTTGGTTTTTTATTTGGGTCCTCTGGATTTGATGTTGGATCTAGACAAGATGTGTGTTTTGATCTCAACCCTGACACTTAACAGCTATGCAATGTAAGGCAAGTTGCCTGCTTTCTCTGGGCATCTGTTTTCTCATTTATAAAGTAATCAAAATAGCTTCAACAACAATAATGCGGGTTAGTATTTATCGAGCTAATGGCCATTAATGTATTTTAATCCATAAATCTCCCCCATCTTAGAATTCAGAAAGCTGAGAAGATTCAAAGCCAGTTATAAAGGGCAAAATAAAATTCAAATGTTCAAATCCATTTGTTTGGGGGTAATGCATCCTACTCATCAGGGTTGTTGGGAATTGAAATAATGAGCTTGCTTTAAAAATCACATGGCCTTAAAAAATCTCAATAAAAGTAAGTACCTAATAGTTCTCAATTCACATTAACTCCTGTCATTAAGTTATGGCAATGGCTATTATTCATCAGATGATGGCAGCACTATTTTAGCTCTGTGATTGGAGTTCATACTGTGCATCTGGCTTGTCTGGGGGCCCCCGATCAATTTTCACACCTGGTGTTTATTTCCTCAGTCCAGCCACCTCTTCCAGGGCCTATGGTGGTTCTGCACTAGCCATGCACGAGGGTGCTCAGATGGATATTTCTATGAAGCAGGGAACCCTTTCTCACTTAATAGGAAAATGGAAGATTTTTTTGACCTTCATGAGAATAATCTCAACACTACATCATAGGTTAAAAAAAAAGTACATAGAAATCAGGTACCCACACATATTACTGAGATTTCTAACATCTTAAACTTCAAACTGAAGTTAATCTCATAATCACACAGGGAAATAATCCACAATGCCCTGTCTCAAAGTAATTAGGATGACATCACCTTGCTATTTTTAAAGGAGATTTCACAAAGTACATAAGCCTATATGTGGTCTGCAGGGGTGCACCAGAAAGTACAAAAAAAAGATACCCCATTTTATCTCTAAAACAATAGAATTCTGCTTCAATTGGGATGCACAACATTACTTTATCATTGTTTAAAATGTCATGTACATATCCCTGTTAAATATGTATGCAAACCGATCTTTATATAATGTTGATTCTTTGTGTTGTTTTGGTTAAAAATATAAAAAGTTTGTTAAGGTTTAAAAGCATATGTCTGTAATAAATTATCATGCTTTATTATCTGAAACAGTCAACTTTATGAACTAGGAGCCCTACTCAGCTGTTATCTGATCTGTGATACAAGACAAAATTATAAATTCCTTTACATCCACTTGATCTCCCGACTTTACCCTGTATGTTATCATTTTTATACATGGTTGTAATTAAAGTTAAAAATTATGACACAGCATGATATCCCCTTGTAAGTTTTTTACTTTAATGAGAACTACAAAGAATAGATCCTCTCGTGTGTTTGTGAGTTTGAAGGATTAATGAAGAGTGCCTTTACTAAGCAGTCTTGGGGAAAATGTTTTAAAATAGCAAATCAACTGAACCAAGTAAACTAGGTTAAAAAAATTCAGAAAACTGTTATACAAGCAGTTAGTGTGCTCTTTAGCCAATTGCCTTTTATGTCTGACCTGTGATTTTTAACTGTGGCTGACTGAAACATGGCATGGAATTGCATAAAGTCTCATTCATCCATCCGTTCATGTACTGAACAATTATCAAGTATCTAAAACAAGTGTATGTTCCAGTTAGAAGAAAAAGAATAGCAATAAATCTCTTTTACTTTTATTTAAATTATCAAACATTTATAATATTTTATCTTCTTAATATATACCCTGTAACCGGCTTAACAAAGTTTTATCTGGGATTTTGGATATCTTTCTATTTTAGCACTTATCACACTATAAGAAAGTTATTTATTTTAGGTCTCTCTATACTTATGAGCTCTTCAAGAGCAGGAAACATACTGAATGTTTTATTAATATTTTAGGGATCAATGATATGTTTTAAATGGATACAAATCAGTTAATTTTAAGGCTACAAATATATTTAAAAATCTATCCATTCCTTTTTGTTCATGATATAAACTTCCTATTCAACATGCAATCATATTTACTAAGTTTTGCAACTATAAATGCTACGTTTTAACACTGTAAAGGATTGTTACTTAAACATGACACATGGTAATGGCTTTGTGTTCTCTAATCTGCAGATATTGTTTGACCGTTTTTTTTTTTTTTTATAAAGATTTTATTTATTTATTTGAGAGAGAGAATGAGAGACAGAGAGCATGAGAAGGAGGAGGGTCAGAGGGAGAAGCAGACTCCCTGCCGAGCAGGGAGCCCGATGCGGGACTCGATCCCGGGACACCAGGATCATGACCTGAGCCGAAGGCAGTCGCTTAACCAACTGAGCCACCCAGGCGCCCCTATTGTTTGACCGTTTTGAAAAATATGTAATTAATTGGCTCAAAATTCATTAAAATGCTAAGACATTTTAAAATAATGAAAATGTAGAAAGTTGAAAATAATTGTTACAGATATTGAAAAGGACTGGGGAAAACCTTAATTCTACTAATGAAACAGAAAATAATATTAGATGATAATTCAAAGTATAGAACAAATGCACATATATTTATTTACATCAGTCCATATTGACAAAAAATCAAATGACTGAATAAATTAATAAATGGGGAGAAGAGACAAATTTCCCATTAAGAACAATTCCAGATAATTATGCAGATACACCATGCGTAACTTCTCAATTTTTTTGAAATTTTATTCATTTATTTATTTATCTATTTAGAGCATGAGCAGGGGAGGGGCAGAGGCAGAGGGAAAGAGAGAATCTCATGCAGACTCTGCGCCGAGTGCAAAGTTGGATGTGGAGCTGGATCTCACCACAAAATCATGACCTGAGCCAAAATCGAGTCTGCCGCTCAACTGACTAACCCCCCAAGGTGCCCCTCAACTCCTCACTTCTTAACTGTACACTGCATGCAGCGACTTCCTCCCAAAGACTACAGTCTGGACAGGGGTAAAAAGGGGTGACTCCACAGTGGAAACATCTGACAAGACTGCTTCTGCCAGTGACCCAGGTCAGTATCCACAGTCGTAAATCGTGTTGGTAGTATGTAGCTGTGACACCCTGTGACTCTAAGTCTCTGTGTGGTTATGTGACAATATCAGGTGTGTGTGACACTGCACATGGAAAGGGTAGAATGTGCCATCTAGAGAACTTGGCAGGCAGCTGTTCTCTGCTTGCCCTGACGCAAGCTGCTGGTCTACTCCCAGAGACATCATTTAACTTCTCTGATTTCCAGTTTGCTGTGAAATGAATGAACAGAACTATAAGAGTTCTCAAGTCCCCGCCTACCTTTGTTATTCTATTAATTTATCTCTAAAAAGATGTAACCCTAATTAAGATTATAATCTACACAAGAAACAACACTGAAACTAAAGAACACGAAACAAACTGAGGAAGGGAGCTAAAGGCTGAGATCATATACTGTGTGTTTATATTTTGAGGACCCTGGAGAAACTGAGCAGCTTTAGGAAAGAATTAAGTGGGGACCAAAGGACCACTTCCAACACTGAAGAATATGGATGTAGTGAAGGACACCCTCCATCCAAAGTAATCCGAATCTGAATTGTATGTTAGCTTCTCATTTTACCTCAGTTTCCAGTTTTGACAGAGAAAAAGCGTTCTTTCAAATCCCTCAATGCTTCTCCATCACCTTAAACACCAAATCCAAGTTACTTGCATGGCATATCCAACCTTCCCTGACCTCGCCCTTGTCCCCAGTCCAGACCCAGGTCATCCCACTCAGAAACAGTTAGTGCAATTCTGAGCTGCTCTAAGTTTCCTGCACTGTTAAATACCTGCGTAATTTTGAAAATCTCTTTTCTTCCTCTAGAATTTAGTTCTGTCAAGAACACTGAACACCCTCATTTAGCCTCTCACAGAATACATCTACCACTGTCCTCTACATTACAAACACTGGCTAACTTTCCCCTCCACATTCAATGAAAGGGACGATGTCCTATTAATCTTTACATATAAATCAATGGCTAGAAGATGATGGTGATGGAGATGATAGTGATGATGAGGATGGTAATGATGATGGTGGTGGTGATGGTGGTGGTAATGATGGAGATGATGGTGATGATGGTAATGATGATGGTGGTGGTGATGATGATGGTGATGGTGATGATGGTGGTGGTGGTGGTGGTGGTGATGATGGTGATGGTGGTGATGGTGATGATGATGGAGATGGTGATGATGATGGTGATGATGGTGATGATGGTGGTGATGGTGGTGATGGTGGTGATGGTGGTGATGGTGGTGGTGGTGATGATGATGGTGATGGTGGTGATGGTGATGATGGTGGTGATGGTGGTGATGGTGACGATGGTGATGGAGATGATGGTGGTGATGGTGTTGGTGATGATGATGATGGTGATGGTGATGAAGACGATGGTGATGCTGGTGATGATGGTGATGATGGTGATGGTGGTGATGGTGGTGATGATGGTGGTGGTGGTGAAAATTGAGAATGACTTCTGTTATGGGTGCCCGCTGTTGTGTCATGCACTGAGTTTCAGTTTTGAATTAAAACCAGGTTGTCTGACCCTAAATTTATTTTATGGGTCTGTTGAACACATATGTATGCCTGAAAATATTTATTATAGTTGAACTAAGGGAGTTTTTTCGACAATATCTTATTTAAATTAAAAAAAGCCTAAGGGAAGTTTAGAAGGCTCAAAGACAAGATTATGATGAATAGGCTATGCTTGCTCAGCAGAATGGATATATACCCTATATAAACACAGAGATGTCCCTTCTCCATCATGCTGTGAAACTTCATAATATTTTCTAAATCTTCTTGTCTTTCAAGTACTCATATTATTCAGCATCTCCAGAATTATACCAAATAAGAATCAACAAACAACACATACGTCAAATGAACACCTTTTCTGTTTTTTCCCCCTGCCTTATTTTATAAGATTGTGCTTTCATTAACCTTTTCTTCCTATGCCCCACAGGCCAAATGCAACATTCTTTGGTTTGTATTTTAAATTCCATTTTAATGGTAGAACTTGAGGAGGTAGGTAAGGGAGAGTAGTTGAAAGCAAAAAACATGTCCTTAAGTCAGCAAAACATTTTTTTTTTCTCTTAATGCACCAAAGACAAAAATACCACTGATTCAGTATTTCTCAGGGATAGTATTCCTCAGCTCAATCCTGCAAGAGAACTGTATTACTGTCTTATGGAGAGAAAACATTACACTAGAGTGATAGTCCCCTACCATCTCTTGTCATTATTTGATATGGACTTATTCAAAATCTCCTTCAACAACTCGAACATACTTTAGTTTTCTGAAACAAACTAATATCCATATCATAGTTGCCTTGCTTACATGTAAGATGCGTGTTTCACGTCATTTTTTTCCTGGTTAGATGACTCTTAAACATATGTGCACACAATGTTCCAGGCCAAGTTGTACATATGAAAGGTATAGACTGTAATCTTTGGAAGTTGCAATTCTTCACATTTGTACTGTGCCATTATAAGGTTTAGGATAATAAATACAACATATTTTCAGCTGCCTATTCTAAAGATTAGTGCCCGTAGGGTCAGACACAATGTAAATATACTTTGAAATACACCAACTTGGACTTCTGCTAATGGTGGATTAAATAATTTGCATAAGCCTATCTTCTGAGAATTACTTAAAAAGCTAGAAAGAACATTTAAAGAAATCTGCTTGAAGGTATCATGGAATCAACAAAATAGTGAAGAATTACCAGACTACGATGTGGGGATGAGGAGGTACAATAGAAACCTAGGGAAATGAGCTGAGTGTTTTCAGATGTTTCGATCCTGAGGACATTTCCCAATCCCACAGGGATCACTGAAAGGTTGAGTGGGTAAAGTGAGAAATTTACCCTTCTTGTGGATCTAGAGAGAAAAACAAGTTACAGCCCATAGCCTGATAAACAGGAACTGATGAACTCTACTTTCTGCCAGAAATCAGAAAGTTCACATCTACGGAATGGAGAGGACTGGAAGTATAAAGCCCTGCATGTGGTATGCAGTTCAGCCATTAATTCTGTCAGTTGCAGAAACTGAGTTACTATGATCCTGGATTGTGAGTGTCCTCCTCTTACTGGCAGAAGCAAACACAATTCCTCCCTGGAGGTAAATACCATCTTCCTAAGCTTTAAATTATCGCAACAATGGTTTCACAACTATGATGTCACACAGGCATAAACAAAGCAGGTGCACGAGGAAAATACACAACATAACAAAAATAGAGGTGGTCAGAAATAGACCAACAGATAGAAATACTGGTCCTGGAAACAGGTCCTGATACACCTCCTCCAAGATAACCTTGGAATCAGAGTCGTCTTTATGAGGAACCCAAGTATAGCAATTATTGGAGCCACAGATGGCCTGAGAAAACCGACATGAAGATGAGAGTGTGGAGTCACGTGGGTTCCTGCCCAGGAAGCAATGGGGACCCCATCACTGGGTATGGTCGTGTACAGCCAGCTATGGGATGAGATAGCTTGTGATTGTCCAGTTCTCCCCCGTGAGCGCAAACTGCCATGGGTTCTAGTGGAAGGATGTGGTGGAGCCATGGGTTCTAGTGGAAGGATGTGGTGGGGGACGGGGCATATATCAAGTGTTTGGAAATTATGTGAGGTTAGTCATTGTAAAAACACTGACACGGGATGGTTCCTACTGGGGCAACAGGCACTTTGAGAAGCACAACGACAGGCTGAGAATGATTTATTATCCACTGAAGACTACAGCCTCCTGGTAGCATAGAAAGAAGAGTTTATCTCTTGTGGCCAGAAAGCAAAGGAAAGTAAAGACCAGGACTTCGGATTCAATCTTCAAACTCCAGAACTCCAGACGAGGGCACATGTGAAACCTAGACAGTCCGCTATACCAAGGCCTGGCTCTGGCTGGGAGGTGATGCAACTTTGAGACTCGGTGTAGAAACATTCATTAATTTTAATTCCCTAGACCATCTGCATCACATGAGCCTACACAGCAATGGCAACTTCATCATTTCTCTCAAGCAACCAAATGATCTGAAGACAAATTTCCATACACAAGAAATCAGATTTCTATCAATAGTTTGTTCCTCTATAGGAGCCAAGTGGAAAAAAAATATCTACCTTCAAGCAAATATCTACCTATAATCAAAGTTGCAAGATACTTCACACTGAGAGAGACAGAAATAGGAAACAGTAAAATGGGTGAGGATAACAGTGGGTTCACATGGTCAGTCACCACAGGGCTTACACGTATTGAACACAATGGCAGGCACATTTGCCAACAGAATATGGATTGCATTTTTTAAATCTCCAGTGGAAGATTTTGCTTTTTACCAAGCATCTATAATTGAACTTTTTCTAAGTTAAAAGAAGCTTGCGACATCTGCACGAATGTTTCTCAGAACACAGTGGCTGATGCCATAATGAAGTTTTACTCTTTCTTAAGTTCACTCATTCTTATGAACATTGGTGATGCAAGGGAACTCAGCGCCCTTTGTGAACTCATCTTCTGAGTCTGTGCATCCCAAGATAGAACACAGAGACTCAACCACCTAGATTTCCTTATGGGTCAGATGCTAGCATGCAACCAGGGACCCACAACTGTGGCATATTCACAGGAGACATTAATACAATAAAGCATGAAAGGGCAGTTTCTGTACAGAGCTCATTCTGGGGAAGACATCCCCCTTGGGGAAACAGCTGTGACAAGGTTTCTAGAATCTACTGCCCAAGAGTCAGCAGGAAAACTGGCATTCGGTATCCCTCAATCGTATTTTCTTCCTGTATAATCTTGTTGGTATGAAGTCTATTGTTTGCAACTCAGGACACTGATAGACATAATCTTTCTCTTCTTCTGGCAATATCTATCTTGAATTCCTTTGCAGATACTTTTTTTTTTTTTCGTATGGGTCTCTACTTCTGGCTTATCAAATGAAAGCAAACACTCATAATGCTATCACATCTGACAATGCAGATATAGGACGTTTCTATCACTGAAGAAAGTTCTCTTGGACAGCTAGCTCTCAGGCATGGGCAATATAGGATGCACGTGCCTGGATTCAGATTAGAGAAGCCTTTCTTAGTGGATTAATTGATTCTGTTAATGGTTTCAAGTTATAACCTTGATACCATGTGATATTACATTCATCCTTCACTCCATTATTCTATTTGTTGCTGGTAAGGTTTTAAGTGATCAAATTAGGTGCAGAGCTCACTTCATTTTAGAGTAACAAAAATCAAATCTCATTAGCACTCATTATCAAACATTGAAGGCTTCCTCCGAGCAAGCTCCTCATGAATGATATTATAGTCTATTAGTAAAATCTAAATGCTGACACTAAAAGACTCATCCTTTTAGGAAAAGATGTTTGGCTTATGTTTGAGAGTTCAGTTTGGTTCAGGGATACCTGAAATGCAGTGGGTAAGGTGGGCATTTACTATTTGTACCTGCCTTGCATATACTTCCCTTTCTTTGGCTAAGAGGGCCCCAATTTTGAAAATCTCCCCTGATATAAACAACCTCGGTGCCTCTGTCAATCAAAATGGTCTACCCACCCTCCACTGGCCTAGTGCTTGACTTTGGAAACAAGTTAACCAACCGGATTATGCTGCAGGAATTTACCACAAGGAACAAAAATAAACTGAGTTAATTTACACAACAGCAGTTATGTGAAAGAAGTTCTCATTAGTTCCTCTTCTCTAGACCCCTAGAGCTGTCCTCATTTGGTCCTTCCCGCAATTTGATTGTTTAGCCTTTCTTTGAAATGGGTGTCTTTCTGCAAGCTTCTAATGATTTATTTTATTTTTTTTTTTAACTTGCTTCTAAGATAGCCAGTTGGTTTATGGGAAAATATTTAGGGCAGGAGGGGACCCTAAATATCAGTATCAGAATCTACTTGGGATGTGTACTTGACATTCTGATGTGCCGTTCATGGCTCTTTGCCCTCTGCCCATGACAACTTCCCGCACCTTTGGTACAAGTCTCATGGCCCAGATGGGGACTCTGAACTCAGCTGCCCAGGGATGATTCAACCACCACGATTCTGCCTCCTTATGCCAGAATATTGCTTTAATGTCCCCACAATGGTTAACTGTGTTTGAAGTTAAATGTCTATCTGTGTGTGCTATGAGAGATGTTGGCAAAGAAAACAAGGGAGAGAAACTACTACTTTAGATGGATTTAACCTTGTCAAATCTGTTGTATATTTAAATGCTGTGAAAGTCATCAGTTTGGGGAAAAAAACCCAAACAACAACATATGTTTAACTCTTATTTTGTGTCACCATATAACTTAATACCTTTAAGCTAGACATTCGATAATATATTTTCCTGAACGGTCTTTTCAAAGCTATTATCATAAGACAAATCTCTAAAACCTGATGGTTTAAACTAGTCAGGATTCAGTGATGAAATTATAGGGCTTAGTTTCTAAGTAAATTTTACCAACAGGCTTGAATCGGTTCAGATATTATGAAAAATTTGGTATGCCAACAGTAATTCCACAAACTCAAAAGGGCTTAATAAAATTGCCAATGTGAAATAACCCCAAGAAAATACACATTCCTTTTGATAAATACAAATTAAGCGTAATTATAAAGATTTGTCATACTGCTACTTAAACACAGGATAAGGAAGATCAATTGAGGTTTGATTTAAATTCACACATCTGGGGCACCTGAGTGGCTCAGCTGGTAAAACATCTGACTCTTGGTTTCAACTCAGGTTGTGATTTCAGGGTCCTGGGATTGAGCCCCAGTAGGGCTCCGTGCTCAGCAGGGAGTCAGCTTGAGATTCTCTCTCTCTCCCTCTCCCCTTGCCCCTCCCCACCAAATAAATAAATCCTTAAATTATTAATTAATTCACACATCTATCCTAAAATATTTTTTAGAAGATTTTATTTATTTGAGAAAGAGAACAAAAGGGGTGAAGGGCAGAGGGAGAAGCAGACTCCCCACTGAGCAGGAAGTCAGATAAGGGGCAAGATCATGGGACCCTGAGATCATGATCTGAGCCAAAGGCTGATGCTTAACCATCTGAGCCACCCAGGTGCCACAACATAAAACATTTATAAAATACACCTTCTATTTACTTACACATGTAGACTGGTCTGTATCACCATTCGAATATAAATTAATAAGTGAAAAGTATTCTTTTACGTTTTTACTTAAATTCTAGTTAGTTAACATGTAGTGTAATATTAGTGTTAGGTGTACAATATAGTGATCCAACACTTCCATACATCACCCCGTGCTCATCACAAGTGCCCTCCTTCATCCCCGTCACTGTTCCCCCCATCCCCCACCCCCTTCCCCTCTGGTGACCATCAGTGTGTTTTCTAAAGGTAAGAGTCAGTTTCTTGGTTTGTCTGGGTCTCTTTCTTCTTCCCTAAGCTTGTTTGTTTCTTAAATTTCATATATGTAAATTCAGGCAAAGTCATGCCTAAAAATCTTCCTTATGGCACCACACTGCAAAGGACAGAGGGTTTGAATGCTGCGTATTAAATATTTGGTGGGATTAGGTGTCACAGCACAAAACATGCTCTGAAACATCTAACAGGAAAATCCACCCATTAGTCTACTCTGTGTTTTCCTCTTCCCTGTTTTATAAGAGAAAGGAATAGAAACTTAAAAACCTGAAATCAATGAAACTTCCAACATGTCTTTATAGCTATATATTATACAAATTTAAGTTGTTACTTTTAATTCACCAGTCTTTCAGCTGCATTCCAAGGCTTAAGTGAGTTTATTTAGGAAGAGACAATAAATGCACATTTTCAAGCATGCTCTATTCTTTGTTATGTCCATGTTTGAACATTTTTCTAATATTTATCCATATGTACTGTTTTTCTAATATTTACTATTTTTCTAAAAAATATTTACTTCTTTAAAAAAAAAGATTTTATTTATTTATTTGAGAAAGAGACAGAGCACAAGCAGAGGGAGGGGCAGGCAAAGGGAAAAGCAGGCTCCCCACTGAGCAGGGAGCCCAATGCGGGGCTCGATCCCAGGACCCTGGATCATGACCTGAGCCGAAGTCCAATGCTTCACCGACTGAGCCATTCAGGCGCCCCTCTAATATTTATTTCTGAAATAAATAATTTAAAGGTCTTGTATTATAACTACAATGATAACTTGGTGTAGTATAATTATAACTTAGATAATTGTATAATACAAAATGTACAGTATAACTTAGACATATTGTCTTAGGGAAATCAGACCTAAATGAACCGTGGATAACAAATGAGATACAAATGTACACAAATGCTCAGTGCTCCTAATTGTATTTTTTTTCTAATATTTAAAATGGTGCTCATCAGTGATGTGGGGTGTCAAAAAACATCATGAAAGAAGATCTTCACAAAGCAGGTGTAGCTAGCATCTGGGTCCTGACACTGGGCTGTTACATTGTGCCATTAATTACCCACATCTGCAGATGCAGTCTCAGCCCCCACTCCATTTCAGTGTCACATTAACAAGGGAGAAATCTAGTTAAATTTTCTAGCTATGAGGGCTTTGGAGGCGGCAGAGATAATTGTCATATTGTCACATGCGGACTTGTTGTTTCTGGCACTTCTTGCTTTTTCTATAAATATGTGAGATAATTATGAATGAGTCAATAACTTGCCCTTCTCACCTCTGACTAGAGACACTATCGCTCAAACTTCTTGATTGTTTCTAGTTGTTTTTATTTTTATCATTTGCAAAAATATCAAGAAAATATGTAATGCTGCCAAGATAATCTGGCTGGAAAAAAAAAATCTAGCAGCCTTGTACAATAAGGATAAGCTGATTTCTTACATCGTCAGCTTTGTGACAGCATAAGACCCAAATCTTTTCTCTGGCAATGTGTCGCTTAACACCTGCTGCTTACCACTTGATAAAAGTCAAGTCTAGAGGAGCTGGCATTCTTCAGTGTTACAAATTCATTAGTGTCATAATCATTAAGGGCAGTAAAAACAATCAGCGTTTACTATAAACTGGCAGACTGAAATCTAGAATGAATGGGCTTATATCAATCTATTATTCCATGAAACTAAAAGGAAAAACAAGCATCACACATTTTAAATACACATTTCTCCAAGAATAAACCCCCTCGCACGGGTGTACATAATTGTACCCACATATAAATTAATGTTAAATGAAACCTATGTCTAGCAAACCCTACACATTTAAATTCACCAATGGTTAGTTATTCCAGACAGTATTACCTACTAAGCCTAAGAGGCCATTATTTTCATTTAAATTCGACTAGTAGGCAAAATCTAAATGTCAAAACTTGCATAGTGTTTAATGAGTGAATAAATATTAGAAACCACAGCTCTTGAAATTTTAGGTAAGTCATTATTAGGGGCTTACTACTTTCAGTTTCTGACATTTACTGCTTTTTATCATATCGGTTTCATTTCTTATTAAATATCCCCCTGCCTTGAAGATGATCTATTTAATAAAGAAGAAAAAGAAGTTTGTGTTGTTTTTTTTCTCTTTGAGGTTTACTTAAACACAAGCATCACTTTTATAATATGACCTCCAAAGCAACTGGCCTGAATCATATTGGTGGATTATTAAACCCTAAATGCAATCTAGCAGGACAAAAGTATAATCTAATTATGTGGGAAATATACAGATGTTTTTACTGTCCACTAAAAATACATCATGTAACCTTTTGAGAATCCAAGGAAGAGAAATGCTTCAAAAACTTCATAATAAATAGCCAACAGAATCTTGGGCAGACTAGTAATCCCAGAAATAATCTGATTTACTGTCATTATATTTTTATCCTAACAAGATTAAGGACTTCATATACTGAAGTTTTATTGCTATTTCTGTCCATAGGATCTCAACATAATGACATTATTTTATCAACTGACATTTTAATGCAAGGAATTATTTGTCAAACTGGTGACAAAATTGACCAGTCCCAGCTTAAGTCATCTGGGATCTAGAAGAACAGTGCATTTGGACAAGACTGCAACTGTGCTATCAAAAGAGTAAAAACAAAAATGCAGTAACAGCTTATATCTGCAGGCTTAAGACCTCAATCTAGCCTCTAATTAAATATGAGGGCAATGGTTTCCTATTGATATTTATAAAGCATCTGCATGGAGGTAAACACTGATGGTCTAGAGTTTGTGCCAGAGAAGAGCAGCCTCCAACAGAGAGAGTTCAGGAGATGACATGTCACAGAATGCTTCAGTTTTTAGTTCAGACTAAAGGAAATGCAACACACACACACACACACACACACACACACACACAGTGTTGGGGGGGGGCATAAAAACGTCACACAAGCAGGGTTTTCCCCTAAAAGAAGGCTTGATTTTACTGGGAGCTAAGTTTGGTTTACTATATTTTGTAGGTGTTCCCTAATTCTCTTGCAGGTGGGGGGAGGTGAGGCCAGCACAGGGCAGGGGGAGAAGCAGGAGACAGTCCAAGTTTAACAGCAGAAGGAGACTGGAGGCAGGGTGAGAGACACAAATATCAAAAGGAGGTCTCTAGGAAGACAAAAAAAAAAATCCTAAAGAACAAGCAAGTGGGGAAAATACATTTTAAGATAATTTTTAATGGTATGTTGTACAGAGTATGATATAAATCCTTGTCTCAACCTTTATGTTCAAACTTCATTAAAATATCCATTTCTCTTTGATGTGTTGGATTTGTTTGGGGAGATACCATGAAGGATGACTAGGTTGGCTGCCATGGAAACAGACTTCGTTATAGCTATATGCGTGTAATTGTTTCAGAATTAGCACCTGAGAGTTGTCTCACCTTGATGCAAGTGTTGGAAATCTTTACACAACACCTTCTGCATCACCCCCACACCACTGCTAGACCAGTCATTGGGTGCCGGCTGCTCGGCTGGTGTGGGTGTGAGTGTGGACACACAGCGCCTCTCTTCAGCGGAAGGCGATTTCTAAATGGGGACTCAAGTCAAGAGATGCCGGTGGTCAGCACTGCTGACTGTTCAGGGGAATGAGACAGTTTCTTTTGCTGAGAAGAAGCTTTTAAGCTTGATGTAGTTCTACTTGGTGAGTTTTGGCTTGTTGTTTGAGCTTTTGGTATCATATCCAAAAAATCATTGCCAAGACCAATGTCAAGGAACTTCTTCTGCATGTTTTCTTCTAGGCGTTTTGTGGTATTGGGTCCTATATTTAAGCTTTTGATCCATATAGACTTAATATTTGTGAGTGGCATAACACAGGGGTCCAATTTCATTTTTCTGTATACGGTTACCCAGGTTTTCAAACCATTTGTTGAAGAGACTATCCATTATCCATTGGGATATTAATTGACTAAAAATGCAGTTTAATTTTGGGCTCTCTTTTCTGTTCCATTGGTCAATGTGTCTATTAAACAATGTAACTGCCTATCAATGGATGAATGGATAAAGAAGATATGGGGTGTGTGTGTGTGTGTGTGTGTATGTATGTATGTATGTAGGTGTGTGTAAAATGAAATATTCAGATGTGAGAAAGAAGGAAGTCTTGTCATTTGTGCCAACATGAATGGACTTTCAGGTAATTATGCTAAATGAGGTAAGTCAGACAGAGAAAGACAAATATTATACATTATCACTTATATAAGGAATCTAAAAAAACATCTGAACTTGTAAAATCAGAGAGTAGAGTGGTAGTTAGCAGGGGCTGAGGGGTTGGGGAGTCAGAGAGATGTTGTTTAAGAGTATAAACTTTCCATTAGTAGATAAATAAGGCCTGGAGATCTAATGAGCGGTAGAATGAACATAGACAGCAATATGGTATTATGATAATCAAACTTGTTAAGAAACTAGATCTTAATTATTCCTATCACAGAAAAGAATGAATTATGTGGCCTAATAGAGGTATTAGATAATACTCTAAGGCAAGCACATTGCAATATATAAATGTATCAAAGCAACATACTGTGCACCTTAAACTTATACAATGTTACATAGCAAATATGTTTCAATTAAAAAAAAAAAAAAGAGCAATCTTGGAGATATCTATTACAAAAGGGGAAACAGAAGTCCAAAGAGGGGTTGAAGCAAGAGCCAAGACTGCCTATAAGAGGGTCACTTCCTCTGGGTTAGAAGAGAATTTCAAGGATATGAGGAACTCTCCTCACAATAAAGCTGACATAAAGAAAGTAACGTGGACTCAGATAAGCCTCCAGTCGCTTCACTTAAGCATCCATCCAATTTAAGTACACTTTTCTTTTTGCAGTTTCAAGGTGCTCCTTTTCCTCTATGATTCCCCACATAATCGGACTTTCTAATTTGAAATAATTTTTGAAACTCTCTTTTGTACTTATTTGAAGAACAATTGAAAAGTGAAAAAATGAAAAAAATGAAAAGGATTTATTTTTGCCAACAGAAAATATGGGCAATTTATAGCAAGCATGAAGTGAGGACCCCTTAAGAGTTTTCCAAAGTATGTCAGCTAGTAGCATGGGGTTTTAGAGCGTTCCTTTATTGCAATCAATCCTGCTGGAAATAAGGAGTCAGTCGGGAGATCAGTAGAGTATAGCTAGCAAAAGAATGAACCTGAAAAGAGTTATTAACTATGTGCATACCATGTGCAGAAAGGATCAGAAGATAGCGGCCAAGACACATGAAATTAGGAAAGAGTCGTTAGAAACACCTTAACTGCCACATCCAAGATGCAACGTTCCTTTCACCAGATTTTATAGTCATCTACTGACACTGGGCAAAAAAAAAAAAAAAAAAAGAAAGAAAAGAAAAGAAACGAAACTAACACCAAAGGTACATATTTGCATGCGTAAGTTCAACCTGAGGATTGACTATTAGGCTGATTTACTGATGATTTCCCTTGTGTTTAGCAGCAGAAATTTCTAGGGTAGAGAGACAGGTATTTTGTGTGTTTGTTTGTTGCAGATTCGCTATTTATACTTCAGTACCCCAGTATTTTGAAGATATTGTAGCTCTATTAAATGCCACTCACAAAACTCATGAATAGTTCCAGGGAGGTTTAGCAGCTATTATTTCTCTGGATAAGTATCATTAAATATTTTCTGCCCTGTGGAAGCACTACGGAATAAGGAAAGCTCAAAGTATGTGAGGAGCATATATTCTTGCTTACTTTTAAAAGTTGTAAGGCCAGGTGTGGGTTTATGCTTTGGCTTCTGATTGATGTTTTTACCCTGTTAGAATGATGCATAATCCTCCTTAAAATTAAGATATATCTAGGGGTATTAATTATTTTAGGTTTCATTAAATCTAATTATTTTTAAGGTTTTATTTATTTATTTGACAGAGAGAGAGAAAGCACAGCAGGGGGAGGGGCAGAGGGAGAAGCAGACTCCCCGCAGAGCAGGGAGCCTGATGCAGGACTCGATCCCAGGACCCCGGGGATCATGACCTGAGCTGAAGGCAGATGCTTAACTGACTGAGACACCCAGGTGCCCCACATTAAATATAATTCTAAAAGAAATTCTCCATATCTCTCTCTTTATTAGTCAGAATGAATTTCATATTAATTACTGAAATAAGTTGAAATGTCCTCGATAATTGAGAACCAACATACAGTCACAATTTATAAAGAAGGTAAAGACTTTAACATTGGAATCACGTTAGGTTGAGACACCAGAATAAGAAAATGCATGTCAAGGGCTGTATGTAGGTTGGCAGTGCTGGTGCTGTTGCCCAGGGGTAGATGGGTTTCATCCTCCCCTTGGCCCCAGTGGCCCGATTTTATGGGACTCAGATAGTGCTGATGTGTGAAGAGACTTCTCCTCTCACATATATACAAATTCTAATTCAGGAAGGACAGAGAATTCTGGTGCTCTTTAAGGAGCAGAACTATAAAAACAACATAGACCTCAGGGTAGCTTCCTAAGAACAGATTTAGGAAAGGATAAGCGCATTTGAGAGCCAAAATGTACTGTGATGAAATAAGGAGCCTAATCTGGTGAGCAGAACTCATCAGCAGGGACAGATCCACATCCTTTATAATCTCAACTCCGCCCGGGTTGGTAGCAACCAGGACCAAGATTCAGTCATACATATAATCACATTTAGCTGTGGATGACATTTTTTTGCTACCTTTTTTTTTTTTTTCCCCCTCCATTTCTTCCACTTTCTGTTGATAATGACACCCTGACTCTCCTGTGTTATGTGATGCTCTGGCTGGAATGTAAATTCTTGCTAGAATATAAATCACTTAGCCCAAAGTTGGATAGAGAATTAGCAGAGCTTAAGTGAATCCTGACTCACTTCCAGTAATTTGAATTGTGAGTGCAATGACCAGGAACGAGAAAAATGAATGGACCTCATCCATTCAGTTGGTGGAACCTTGTCAACCTCGTCAATGTGACTTTGCTATTTAGACCCTGGAAGCTTACTGTACCATGTATATGCAAGTTTCATTCTCAAATCTCTTCAGTTCTGTGGGCTAATATCCTCCAGATGAGTTCCTTCTGGAGCTAACTGGCTAGCGTTGGTTTCTTTTATTATAACCATAGAGCATGCCCACTGTAGGAAAAAGACTTGCTCTTATTCTTATAAAAAGCAGTGGGAAAAAATAATACTAAATTGTTTAGCCTTTTACTGTATGTTGCTTGATTTCAGTAATAAATTTACATGTTCCCTAAAGTTGTTCTCAGGTACGCTCACTGTCATCACATAAGACAAGCAAGAAAGTCCTTAGTTCAAGGTACCACAGACTAGTTCTAGGAAGTACTTGGTCATTTTTGGGCAAGATTGACAAGAAAGCCCGAAAACAAAGAGAACATACTTCAGAGAGAAATGTCAGTCAGTGGTTATAGCTTGAATATATTGGAAAGTTATCAATCTGACCTCTAATGTAAATATAGAAATCTTTGAGACATGGTGAGCGCTCACTGACTCTAGGTCAACTGTCCAACGCAAAATCTGTAAGCCTTGAGAACCAGAGAACTGTTTGCTCTCAAAAGCAGATGTGCAACCAAAAATATCTCAAAAGGAGATGCGCAACCAGAAATACCTCTTTTGAGGATGGGTTTTTTTTTGTGCATTCTTTATACTCTTTGCTAACAAACTGTGTGAGATTTCACTGCATAATCAACATAATCTGATAAAGGTGAGCTATCTCATAAATCAAATATTCTTAGAAATATTTTGAGGAAAAGGAACCTCTGATAGGAGGTTTGAACCCCGACAAACTTCTAACTGAGGAGAGGGGCTTGGGGCAAAAGGATTTGAGGCATGAATAAAAATGCGGCCCTTTCCATACCATGGTTATTGTGAATAATGCTGCAGGGAACAAGGGAATGCTAACATGTCTTCATGCCCATCATGGATGCATGAATAAAGATGTGATGCTTCTTCCCTGATGAGAAAGAAGGAAATCCTGTTGTTTGTGATGAATCATGGGGGCATTATGTTAAGTGAAATAAGTCAGACAGAGAAAGACAAATACTGTATGATCTCACTTGTAATCTTAAAATGCTAAACTCAGACAAACAGAGAACATAGTGGTGGTTACCAGGCGCTGGTGGTGTGTCGGAAAATGGGGAGATACTGGTCAAAGCTTACAAACTTCTAATAGTAAGATTAACAAGTGCTGAGGAATCTAATATACGGCATAGTGATTACAGCTCATCATAATGTATTATATACTTGAAAGTCGCTAAGAGAGTAGAATTTAAATGTTCTCACCACAAAAAAGGAATGGTAATTATGTGATGGGTTAGAGGTGTTAGCTATGGGGGTAATTACTTTGTAATATACAGATGCATCAAATCAACACACTGTTCACCTTAAACTTACACAATGTTATATGTAAATTATATCTCAATGAAGCTGGAAAAAGGTGGCCCCTTTTGTACTCATTAGTTCATAAAGCATTTGCAAAAGAAAATTCTGGGATGTAAATTTTGTCTTTTAACAAATGAGAACCAACTATTTTGGAGACATTCGGTAGCTGATCACTCCCAGTGGCACTGAAAGATAGAGACCCTTGATTGGTGACAAAAGTCAAAGCCAGAGCAGGAGCCTAAAATGCTGCAGCAAAATGAAAAGCTCCTTAGAAAGAAAGAACATTGCCATAATGTGCCCAAAATAGAAATAGAGAAGGAGAGAACTCGACATGCATTATCTGCGGTAGAGGATAGTGACAGTTGCAATATGGAAAAGTCACCTCAGATCCCACTTTCTCTCTCACTTCTAGCTGAGCCTCTTTTAAAATAAATGCCATCAGTAGTTTATAACACAATACATTTGGGATCCAGGCCATATGGGAAATGTCAAACATTTTTTACATGGCATGCACATGCCTCAAAAAAAATAAAACATCTAAGTAGACAGTTGTCGACCAGATGAAGACACCATGTTTCTCTGAATATGATGCCCCCTTGTCATATTCCAGTGGCTATGTGATGATACATGCATCATCAAAATACATTTACATTTAATGTAAGTTTGTTTCTCTATGTAATGTTATTATTAAAATGAGGCTGTATTGGGCACCTGGGTGGCTCAGATGGTTAAGCGTCTGCCTTCGGCTCAGGTCATGATCCCAGGGTCCTGGGATCGAGTCCCGCATCGGGCTCCCTGCTCAGTGGGGAGCCTGCTTCTCCCTCTCCCTCTCTGTCTCTGATGAATAAATAAAATCTTTAAAATAAATAAATAAATAAATAAATAAATAAATAAATAAATAAATAAAATGAGGCTGTATTTTACGAATGAAAAGTTATTCATGGGAATAAAGTAATCCTTATGGAATAATCGCACTAATATATTTTTCCAATAAATGTGCTATGAATCATTGAGCCCACAAAATACTTTTAAACAAAAATTGTCAGTTTTTTTTCAAGCAAACTTTATTATTTTTCTATCTTTGAACTATTGGATATTAGTTCTCTAAATGTTTATACTTCCCACTGAATTTAAATATGGTAGCTCCGTAAACATCTTTACCATCTGCTTCCTCTAGATACATCCTTCCTTCTGGAAGGAAGATAGTGCTTTGAAAGAATATTACCTATATGAAGAAATGTTTCAAATGCAAGATTCCTTTTTCCAATTACCTCAACAGCTGGTGTTGTGTGTTTACATTTAGACAGAAGAAATCTTACAAAGCGACTATGCAGCTTCAAGTAATTTAGATTTGTCACAGGGCATGGAAAACACACTGGCAAATAATTCAAATGAGCTCATAAGTCTTAGAGATAAGGGGCTTTTAAAAAACAAAATATAATCTTTAATCAGTGAGGTAATAGAACAAATCTCTACAACAGAATTGACCAGTCTTTAGAAGCATTATGTGTAAGAGAGATGATTTAGTCACCTGATTTGAAAAGAACTTGATACTCACTTAAGAGTAGTGATTATACAATCAGTGGAGGGCGGGTTTTGAGAATGCCGTATGATTGCATGGTCTGGTATTCGGACCTCGGGAAAAAGCATGGGCTGTGTAGCCGACATACATGGGTTCTCATCCCGACCATATGATTTATCAGTACATTTCACTTTCTTAAACTCCGTGAGCCTCACTTTCTAGATCTTTGCAATTAGGCTAATAATGCCTATGTAAGCATTTTGTGAAATGTGAGTTCCAGATGATCACCACTGTTTTCCCATCATCTAGCAAAGAGCAACATTCAATTAATATATGTCAAACAAGATAAGATGAAAAAATGCCACGCCATTGAGTCTCCTCCATTTCAAAGTACTTACAGAAACATTTCCCAACATGAGTAGCAAAGAGGTCTGCATGCCCCCCCTCGGGTTCCCCCTTCCTGCTGGGCCTCCTACATCTCCCGAAGACTCAGGTAGCCCAACAGAGCAAGAGGATAACTCCCAAACTCCAGGCAGAGAGGGCTCCCCGGGCTGCCAAGACGCCACCAGTCTACTCTAGGAAGATGCTCCAGTAGCCCATGTTCCTGGAAGTGTCTCCATTTTCCCCTGGGGACAAAGAGCTCATTCTATCAATTTTCATTGGTTCAAAGAGTGTGTCATGTTGGACTCCACAATTATAATTCTTAGTGCTTCCCTTTCAGAACCACACTCGGGCATCCCTGTGGGCACAAGCAGCCTCAGTAGATCTAAAATAAAACTGGTTCCAACTCTACGAACTCAGATTCATGATCTCCTTGGGATTACACAAAGGAAAGAGTAAAATTAATGTACAAAGGTAGGGGACATACAGTGAATTTGTAACATTGGCCTGGGGTGCACTGTACCTACCCAATAAATTTAACACTTCTGTGGCACAATTCTAAATAAATATGTGGAGTGAATATGCTCGTTGTTTTTTAAAACATACACAGGTATATGTGTGTGTATTTTCCAGCAGAAACAGAGTGGCTTTCTCCCAGGAGTGACCATGAAAATTCCCAGGTGTGACCCACATTAACTCTATTTAGCCTGGATCAGGACATGCTTCCTTGGTTGGGCAATCACGGTGCTTCTGATTCATCATGCATGTTCCTGTTCCACGCATTGAACCATTGGGTGGTATATCACCACTCAAACTATACGAATTAGAACTGAGGTAGAGGAGGCTGTCTCCCAAGGAAAAGTGGGGTGCTATTAACCAGAAGGAGAAAACGGATGGAAGGCAAAAGCAGTAGCTATCTATGTGTATAAACCTGTATAAACATATAATAGCGCACGCTACTGATTTTTACTTTCTTTATACCTTTATATCATTCTGGTTTTGGCCATGAATAATGGAAAGCTGATAATAGGTGAATGAATTAAATTTTTACAGGAGCTATTATTTTAATTTTTCTTCCTCTGACCGCCCCACTCCATGCTAAACTCTAGTGGCTTTCCACCTGTCACATCAGTCACCAACCATCCCTAAGCCCTGAGACAACACTGACCAAGAACAGAAATATAGCGGTGTTTTGGAACAGAACAAACCTTCAGCTACACAAATGTGACCAAAAATCAGGTCAGGGGACGACACAGAGAAGAAAGAAAAAACAGAAGCAAAGACAGCATACAGCATAAAGCTAGATCTATGCTATAAAAATGTATTTCTCTCTTATTTATTCCCCTTGAAAAATAACTGTTTATTCTAGAATCTTCAGTGCTCAGGAAAATAACTGCTCAATCTTTCCTGACCCATAGGATCCCACCTCAATTTTTCCCTCTTTCTTACTGTGCCTGGGCCCATAGATCGGAATTAATACTTGAATGACGTGTGTGTTTTTCTCCCTCAAACCCCTCCCTCTTTCCCAGCTTCATTTTCTTTCCTTTTTTTTTTTTTTTTTTTTTTTTAAGATTGATTTATTTATTTAGAGAGAGAGAAAGAGAAACCACGGGAGAATCTCAAGCAGACTCCCAGCTGAGCATGGGAGCTTGGGGCTCGATCTCACAACCCCAAGATCATGACTTGAGCTGAAATCAAGAGTCAGATGCTTAACTGACTGAGCCACACAGGTGCCCCTCCTACCTTCATTTTCTATCCCCTAATAAGTTCCCAGATGGGTGATGCCTCATAAGCACCCCA
Organism: Phoca vitulina; assembly: GCF_004348235.1. NCBI lineage: Eukaryota > Metazoa > Chordata > Mammalia > Carnivora > Phocidae > Phoca > Phoca vitulina. The sequence continues at coordinate 5,523,643 of NW_022589781.1, read as the reverse complement.
TACCCCTCCTGAGAGACCATGTGAGGAAACGCTGACAGAGTCACTGGCTGAACACCATGACAGGTGTAACTGGGTCCCTGCTGGTCTGAAGTAATGTTCCTAAGAAGCACTGGTTCCCCAACATCTTTAACACGCAAGGCAGAATCTCACGATTCCTCCGTGTGGTCAGCTTAGATACCAACATAAATGCACATAGCTGCTCAAATTTCAAGCCCCTCTGTTCCAGCCCTATAACCTCAGACTGAGTCAAGAAAAAAAATGTATATTGTTCTCTGTAGAAGTTTTAAATTCTGGCATCAGGGATGACAGCTACCTCCATCTGTCTCTTCAGAGACAGAACTCAGAAAAGAGATACTATCGTTGAATCTCCACCTTCAATTCTAACATTAGAGGTTTCCTTCCTGTGGTTAGGGACCTAAGAACAGCTGAACTGGAAACAGCATGGGGACAGAACACTGAAGGAGTCTTCATGCACTGCTTATAAACTTAACACCTACTATACCCCCCCTTTGAATTCCTTTCTTGAGTGGGGAAAAGGGTCCTGTGTGGTTCCCCATTATTCTAGATTTAAATCACCAGCAACAAGCAATAGCCTTAGCTTCCTTATCTCTTATGTCCCAAGACATAGAAATCAACTTCTCATTCTAACCCAGAATCCAGAGGCAGAGTCATGACTGATGAGGTGCCTAAATTTTCCCTAATTTTCCTTGTAGGAATTGGGTTTCATGGCATTATCAGCCTGAGTGGGCTCTGGCAATCGACACCTACCTCTCTGTGGTCTCCAGTTCCTGGAGCCTACTTTGGAGTACCAGGATGCCACTTTGCCCCTAATTCCTAATCTGCTACCCAGTGGCCATACTCATCAGCACAAGACCCTGAATGCTATATCTTGGAGTTATCAGGGTCTTCCTCACTCAGATATGCCATCCACCTGACTCCCCACTATGAGCCACCATTTGAATTCCCCACTTCTTGCTCCACTATTGAAAAAGCTAAGTCCCTGAAACAATTTTCTAATAATTTTTAACATGGATATTTTGAGATAATTCATGTATATATCTATGTAAGCAATCATATATATAAAATATGCTGCCCAAATGGCCCTAATTTCCACCTTTCCCTGCATCCTCTCTTTCTGCCATGTATCTTAACAGGGTCCTCCCACTCTGACGCTGAGTTCAGCCTGTGACTTGCTTTAATAGATGGAGAGCCTGTAAAGCACTTGAGTGTTTGAGCTTGCCCTATCTTTTGTGCTTTTTCTATCCACATGATATGATGCCATAAGAGCTTGGAGGGTTAGAGACTTGGGAAGCATGGCCGAGTAGCTCCAGTATTCTCAGCAAAGGACAGCGGACATCAGCCAATGGATAGCCAGCACTTAACTGAGACTGAGCCCAGTCAAGAATACAGAGCTGTTGTGTGTCTTGCTACAGGCTGCTGAGATTCTGAGGTAACTTGTTACACAGCAGTATTTTATCAATAGATGATGGATACATGAGTTAGATGCTGGTTTTAACATGTGATCACTCATCCCACCTCATTGTCCACATCCCTGAGAATGGCAATTGATCATCACGTTATGTCAGAATCTCCAAACATTTCTTGACAATAGAAAGAATCAACTATTGGGTGCAATTATCCATCCAATCACATTGGCATGCATCAACAGGAAAACGATAGTATAATGATTAAATACATAAAGACAAAAGTAATTGTAATTGAAACCATGACTTATGAAGTTTGTATGTATTAGTCTATATACTATTCAGGGTAAACAAATCAAATTAGAAGCAAATTTATGGCAAGGTTTCTTTACTTTTTCTCCTCAACATATTCATATGATAATGCTAATAATCAAAAATGCCAAAAGATACTGTAAAATGATAATTGACCAGAATAAGTACAAATATCTCCATGTGCATAAAGGTGTATATTATTCATACTTTCTTTTGTCATGTCCACAAAGAATTATTAATAGGGTATACACAGAAAACTAGTTTTCCCTCTGAGAATTTTCACCAGCCGAGTCTGATTTGGGCTTAGTGAATTTTGTATAGGTAACGGAGTAAAATAGTAAGAAACAGATATCATTCTTCTCATTCAAATGGATTATCCATGTTTTTGTGGGTTAAAGAAGATTAAGCTATTCAGTTAGAATCCTCCAGAGGTTCACAAAAAAGTATATGTATTTGTAAATTTCACTCTAAGCCTTTAATGAGGACCCTTGTTATATTCTACTGCACAACAAGGACACTTTGCCTCAGGTGCTCCCATCCATTCAGTATCTCTAAAGACATCAAAACAATAAATATCCCAAACTTTTTCAATGATTTATACTGAACTTCTTAAATATCTATTTATATATTTTTTAATTAAGTAAGAACAAAACAGATCTACTTCTCATTCTAATAAATACTAGCTATAACTACCAAATGTTTTTTTTTTTTTTTTTTTTTTTTTTTTTAAAGATTTTATTTATTTGACAGAGAGAGACACAGCGAGAGAGGGAACAAAAGCAGGGAGAGTGGGAGAGGGAGAAGCAGGCTTCCTGCTGAGCAGGGAGCCCCATGTGGGACTCGATCCCAGGACCCTGGGAACACGACCTGAGCTGAAGGCAGATGCTTAATGACTGAGCCACCCAGGCGTCCCCCAAATGGTATTATAGCAAACTTTAATTGAATAGAAAAAAATAATTTGTTCCTATATTCATTCAATCAATGCATTGTATGCCACACTTATGACATGATGTGCTCTTTCGCTGCTCTCAGTGTGTGAACACAGACACAATGACTGATGTCTGGGATGACGGAAAGGAAAGTCTCATCATCACCACCAGTTACCTATTGTGTGACTGTAAAACGGACAAAGAAAAGCTGGCAAGGAGATGAGAACATGACCTCCATCACTCATCGATGTATGGGTGTTAGAGGATATTTTAAGGGGATCACATCATCTGGGAAGTCCACAGTTAACTCCTCTAACGTAGCTTCTGAATGAATTGCATATGACATGTATCATCACCAAGAACAGGCACTTGATTGTGATATTGCTTCAGTATCTGCCACTAATTACAGTAAGAGCTTCTGTAAAAATATCTTCCATAATATAACTCAAAAGACTTGATGAAATTATTAACAAAACACTCTCAATAATATTTTCTAAGGATTCAGGCAATTCAATTTTCAACTGTCTTTAATAATGCTCTGTTCATAGAAATACAAGATATAAAGTATAGATTAGTCGCAAGAAAAAGCTGTCTTGAAAAACAAATCTGATTTATTCATTTAATAAACATTTGTTGGCACCATACAGGTCACTGCTGTTGGGAAAATAAATATGAAAAATATAAATATAGCAGAATTTCTAATGAGGAGGATATTTTCTAGACTATGATGAGTTATAAATTCTTGAATCCATGTCAATACAAAGAAATGAGAAACCAGAGTTTGTTAGCATTTATTCTTAACTGTGTGACTTGGGCATTTTCTCTGGTATCTTTTACTGAGATAACAATTATTATTTTAACACAATGAGAATAAAATCAAATATGGAATGGCAGGACTGATATTATCCTGTCACTACGGTGCTTTTACAGTCTGTACACATTGCAATTATCTTTGCTACCTCCTTCCAAGGTTAACTATGTATTTATATTTCTATTGCTATGCAGTATCATCGAAGATGCTTGTTCTAGATTTTGCTGGTCTGGCCTAGAGCAACATCAAAAACTCATTTCTTCAATTGCCTGCTTTTGAGTATCTTACCTTCAGACAGAATGCCAATTTGACATAAAATACGTCATCTGCCTTTTAAAGTGAATCACATCAGATTGTTTAATTAAAACTGCTTATTTAAAAAATTTTAATTTAAAATTTTTAACAAATACATGCTGAAAGCAGTTTATAAATTATATTCTGAAGTTTACTTATTTACTATTTATTTTTATTATGTTATGTTAGTCACCATACAGTACTTCATTAGTTTTTGATGTAGTGTTCCATGATTCATTGTTTGCATATAACACCCAGGCGGTATCCAAGATCTATAAAGAACTTCTCAAACTCAACACCCAAAAAAACAAATAATCAAGTCAAAAAATGGGCAGAAGACATGAACAGACACTTCTCCAAAGAAGACATACAAATGGCTAGCAGACATATGAAAAAAATGTTCAACATCACTAGCCATCAGGGAGATTCAAATCAAAACCACATTGAGATACCATCTTACACCAGTTAGAATGGCAAAAATTGACAAGCCAAGAAACAACAAATGTTGGAGAGGTTGTGGAGAAAGGGGAACCCTCTTACACTGTTGGTGGGAATGCAAGCTGGTGCAGCCACTCTGGAAAATAGTATGAAGGTTCCTCAAGATGTTAAGAACAGAGCTACCCTATGACCCAGCAATTGTACTACTGGGTATTTACCCCAAAGATACAGATGTAGTGAAAAGAAGGGGCACATGCACCCCAATGTTCATAGCAGCAATGTCCACAATCGCCAAACTGTGGAAGGAGCCGAGATGCCCTTCAACAGATGAATGGATAAAGAAGATGTGGTCCATATATACAATGGGATATTACTCAGCCATCAGAAAGGATGAATACCCACCATTTGCATCGACATGGATGAAACTGGAGGGGATTATGCTAAGCAAAATAAGTCAAGCAGAGAAAGACAATTATCATATGGTTTCACTTATATGTGGAAAATAAGGAATAGCATGGAGGACATTAGGATAAAAAAGGGGAAAAATGAAGGAGGGGGGAATCAGAGGGGGAGATGAACCATGAGAGACTATGGACTCCGGGAAACAAACTGAGGGCTACAGAGGGGAGAGGGGTGAGGGGATGGGTTAGTCCAGTGATGGATATTAAGGAGGGCATGTATACTCCAAAGTTTAAAAGTTTTCAAAAATATTCTACATGAAGATGGAAAGAGAAAAAAAAAAATCCATGCCACAAGAATGCAAATGATCAAACATAACAATCTGTACCATACTTCTGGACGCATGCTCTCTGCAACTGTCATACTGATACGTTTATATGATATGTGGTAGGAACAGTCCTTTGCTTAGGAAGTATACATATTTGAAAGTTTGCATTTGACTTTTTAGAGAACATGCCTAAGGATTCATATAGCAGTATGTGATAGTCAACGTTAGTGTCAAAAGACTACATTTGGTTCAGTGTAAGAAGCTATTAAAGTGTTTACTACTTCAGGAATTTTCAAGTGTTCTCTTTTGCAAACTAAGGCACATTGCAACTATATTATCTAGAAGTGACCCTTCTCCAGGGAACTGAGAGTAGAGCCTTTTTTTTTTTTTTTTTTTTATGTTTTATTTATTTATTCATGAGAGTCAGAGAGAGAGAGAGAGAGGCAGAGGCAGAGGGAGAAGCAGGCTCCCCGCCTAGCAGGGAGCCCGATGCGGGACTCGATCCCAGGACCCCAGGATCATGACCTGAGCCGAAGGCAGACGCTTAACCATCTGAGCCACCCAGGCGCCCGAGAGTAGAGCCTTTGACTAAGAATGTTCATAGAAATCAAAAAAGATATGAAGTATGGATTAGTCACAAGAAAAATCTGTCTTGACTTAAAATGTTTTTCATCCTCCCCTCTTTGGACTGATAAAGCAATTAGGTAAATTAGAGCCAAGCAGACCCAATATAGAGATTTTTGGTTGAACTATCACAGCACAGACTTCCTTATTTTCTTTTGTCCTAGATGCTGTGATGGTATGAGCTCAAAGGGGCCAATAGCCAACACAAGGATTTAGAGAACAGATTCAACTAGCAAAGAAAGTAAATGAGGAGATGCATCTCAAGGAAGAATCTAAATAAATAGAATGAGAAAATATTGAAATATCTTAGCAAGGCAGGGATGAGATTGGCAGCACAAGCACACCTGGGAGATATCGGGAGTTGATTCCAGGCCACTCTAGTAAAGCAAATATCACAATAACACGAGTCAAATGAATTTTTTGGTTTCCCACTGCATATAAAAGTTATATTCACACAATGCTGTAGCCTATTAGGTATGCAATAGTATTCCATCTAAAACAAAGTACATACCTTAATTAAAAAATACTTTGTTCCTAATAAATTCTAGGAATAATCTGAGCTTTGAGGGAGTCATAATTACCCTTCACATATCACCATAACAAATATAATAATAAGAAGTTTAAGATATTGTGAGAATTATCAACATGTGACCCAGAAACACAAAGTGAACAAATGTTGCTGGAAAAGGGGTACAGATAGAGGTGCTTGATGCAGGGTTCATAAACCTTCCACCTGTAAAGCACACAGCATCTACACAGTGCCATGAAGTAAATCACTGCAGAATAAGGTATGCATGCATTATAGAGGAAGAAGGAAGACAGAAGAATGGAGAAGAGCTGCACACAAAGTAGAAGAAGGAAAAACAGTTGGGTGTCCCATTAAGAAATGAGGAGGACCTCCAGGTAAGCGTGGGAGGAGGGTTTGGTTCTCCAGCCATTGAGGAGGTAGACTGACAGTTAAATGGGCAGAATTCAAAGGCTGATACCTACGTTTTGAGCTTATGCCCTGTGGTGTTGTTTGTTAATGGTCAGTGAAATAGGATACAGGGGAGAAGAGGAGAGGAGGAGAGGAGGTGAGCCCAGCTCATGCTCTGTGAACCTGAAACACCCATGCAATGTCTGTAGGTGGTTGGTTGTGCAGACCTCATCTTTGGAATGACAGCTGGAGGTGTTGGAGGTATGATGCTAGCTGCCTTCTGCAGACAGAGATGAGTTAAGAACTCAACAGTGCACGTGGTAAATGGGAAGTCATGTGAAAGAAGGGAAGAGGAGAACAGTAAGGAAGAGAACCTGAGCACATGAACATGTGAGATGTTCATTAAGGAAGAACTGCCTGAAGACAAACCTGAAGCGCATCTTAAGAAATAAGATTCAAAAACCAAACTGCAGTAACAAGAGAACCAAAGAGAAATGTGTGCCATGGAAAGTCAGAGAGGAGAGAGGTTCGAAGATGTCGTCAGCATACTGAGTCTTGCGGATGGGTACAGGAAGACCTGGCCTGAGAGGGTCCGCTGGACGTGGCAGGGAACACTCGAGGGGTGGGGAGCAGACATGCTATTATACATCTTGGACAAGCCAGGGGCAGTCGGAGGGCTGTGGAAACAGAGCAATAGCTTCAAGAATTCTCTTAATGGGTCTCTGCATTTGAAGTTGAATTCAAACGTATGCACCCAATTCTTTACAGAACCAAGGACCCCTGGAAACCTGGTCATTTACTATATGAGACTCTCAAGACACAATATCACTTCCTACAAGAAGAATCCTGATGACTACCCAGGACAGGGGGAAATGACAGGGAATGTCTCAGAAAGTGTGGCTGATTTTTACTCCATGACAAAATAAGCACCTCCACCATGGTGGGTGGCTTCAAAAACATTCATAACTTAAAACTGATTTGACAACTGAGATATTTTATGACCTTTACAAGAATCTCTTTGATACAGCCAAAAAAATAAATAAAAAATAAATCCCCCCTAAGACATACTCTTTGTGTGAATGCTGTACTTTATCCAAAGATCTTGTTTCTATTTTGTTCCTTGTTAAATCCCTATCCTGTGACTTGCTGAAAAGCTGCAGGGCAGAGAATTTCCTGATGAGCTGTGTAACAGCTCTTCCTTCCTCCAGACATGCCTTGAACATCCGTGCCCAACAGTAAATTGGACTGCAGCAGAAATAAGTGTGATATGAAGCCTGGCCTCTGTGTGTGTGTGTGTGTGTGTGTGTGTGTGTGTGTGTGTGTGAAGCAAAACGTAGAGGCTCAAGGTGACTTGAATAGCTGCAAATATAATTCACTGACAAGGAACTGACACATACTTGACAGCTTCAAAACCAAATATTTCCAAAGAAGCAATGATTATAATCACCGGTATACAGAAAGCAATTGATATATTTCTGATATCTTGTCATCAATAAAAGATATTCAATGAACATTTTAATTTTAGATCCCATGTTTAAATACAACCCCTACAAACCAGATATCCCTCATAACTCCTTTTCTTAACTTGGTTTTGGAATGCAAATTTGTGATATTAAGATGTAGATTGATCAAAAGTACTTATCTGTCATCCTCTACACACTCAGGTCAGTGCAGAAATTGAAAGAAACATGAAACCACAAGGACAAAGAAGTGGCAAAGGAAAATGTGTGATTTCAACAAATTTGAAAGTGGAAGATGAGAAACTTACGTAGCGAAGTACAGAAGATTACATAGCAAATGGCAGAGGTGGGGAGACAGTGGTTATGCCGAAGAGCCAATCAATGCTGCAGAACATACCAGATAATATGGAATGGGGAGCTCCACAAAGGGAGCACAAGGACAAGCAGGGGAGGGTGCTGGAGCTGAGGTATCTGTTGGGTGACCTGGATCCCTCCCCAAGTGCTGAGCAATCGTCCCCTAAGCCTTCCCTGCTCCACAGCTCAGACATCGGAGTGTTTTCTGAAGATGCTGTCATAGGTCCCTGGACACTGGGCCACCACACACAAGGCCTTCTCTTTGCCTGGATCCATGACACTTGCTGACTAGTCCTGAGCAAACACAGGGACCATCAAAGAGCATTTCAGTGACTTACCTTTAGTGACACAGACACGTCTCTGCTCATAAAAATTCATTTCCCTCTTCTGTCTGGACACACTTCAAAAGTACAAAAGTTGAGTGTCTTAACCTGCCTGTGATTAAAAGTGGCCATGTGACCGAGTTCGAGGCAAAGGAATGTGCGCGGATGTCACATGTGTCCCATCCAGTCCAGTCTTGACCCATAAAACCTCCCTTGCATATTTTTCTTGTTTTCCATGGAGGGCTGTCTGGACGACAAACTCAGAGAACATTTGGAAGCCATGTGTTGAAGACCATTCCCCAGACCCCCAACGTCCGGTTGATGTAAAAACCACCTGCAGAAAGCTACATGAGCAAAATATAAATGTTGCACAGGGACCTGTAACAGTATATTTGATTCCATGGCCTGCATACCCTAACACATTCTTACATGTGAGTGAAGAGGCATTAATAACCAATCACTTAATGTCTGTGGGGGCAAAGCAACACAAAGGAGAAAATATGAGGGTGGGAGGGAAAATATTACAGAGGGAACCAAATGACACTTCATTAAATAAATAAACAGGGCTATAACCAATGTCTTTATAAAGATCAGAGAATAAGTTAATAAAAGCAAAAAGCAAACGAAGTAACAGAGAACAAGAAAGGAGCTCTTGAAAGTGTAAATATTAAAACAAAGATGCAAAAGTAATGACAAGAACAATGACCAGAATACTTCCAGGCCAACTGCCTTCCACTCGGTAACACCCTTGAACTGCCTCGATGGCTACCCACACACGCTCACTGCTGAAGCCAGTATTTACGTCCTGGTTCCTGTCATCCTGGGACCATAAATGGCCTTGGACACATGGGTCCTTCTAAGACACAAGAGCCCCAGAGCTCAGTCCTCAGACCTCTTTTCTTACACATGCATACCCAGTGCCAAGCTCCACTCTGAACTCCATGTCTGCAGAGTCCTCTGATTTGGGTACCTTGGATTCTGCTCGCGCACAGCATGCTGGAGGCAGGGACAGAACCAAAAGGCTGAGCAAGGGTGGGTTTGCGCTCTCTTCCAGTCTTCAGGCTGGACACTGGTCTTCCCCTACCCTCTGGCTTGGACTGAACTGAACTGCACACCATGGGCTCTCCTGCTCTTTAGCTACCTGCCAGAGAGGTCCCAAGGCCCACAGCCTCCGTGAGTGCATGAGCTGACTCCTTATAATCAATCAATCAATCAATCAATCTCTCTCTCCTAGGCGTCACAAATAAATACCTGTCAGAGAGCCCCTCCATGAAGTGCACCAGGTAAGCCTCCACTCCAGTCCAGAACCAGGCAGACTTAATTAGGGAAGTGTGAAGGTTGAGATTGTCCCCTGTAGACACCACCCCCCCAGCCCTGCAGGCACAGAGCAGTGTGAATGGCCCTCTATTTCCCTCACCCCCACTCCCGGCGGCTGTGGGGTCCCAGTGGGCAGCGGACCTCACACCTGACTCAGAGGCAACGCACCAGTGTAAGTCTACATCCCAATATGACTGAAAAGAGGGTCACCGTGTTGGGAAAGCAATGGTACTGGAGGACCAGTGTTTCCAAGAACTTGGGAAAATGTATCGACTAGCATGATTTGTGAAATCATTTGTGGAATTTTATTTTTTTGCAAAAAAAATTCAAGAGAGATATTCAGAAAAGTAAACATAAAAAAACGTGTATTAAAGATGGAAAAACAAAAACTGGAAAATAAAATCACAGTTTATTGTTGGCAGAGCATTAGCATATTAAAGTAACTAGAATTTATGATACTGTACTGTATTTCGAATGTGGGATAGAATAAAAAATATGATAATAAAAGCAACTGAATGTTTAGTACTGCAATAGGAAATAATACTTTGAATAAATAAATCAAGAGGTAGCATCATAAGCATATTATTTAGAGATATAGGTAGAAATAAAGGAGAAACACCCAAAAAAGAGTTGAACAAAGTTGTGTGGGGACTTAGAGAAGCAGGACCTAGTGTATATTTAATTATATGCACAATCTGATTTTTTTTAACCATGCACACCTGCTTTGATCAAAATAAACATGAGCTCTAAGAAAGTGCTTTGATTTATGTATGTGTACATATATGCCTATATGTGTGTGTGTGTATGTTTAAAAAAATGAGGGGGTAGTAATGTACATCTAAATGGCAACTGTTTAGGAAATAGGTATTATCCCCCATAAATACTAGAAATGTTCTTTGCTTCAGCATTATCTCATTCACACAATATCTTCTTGATGGTAGCTGAAGTTACTATTTGGAAAAATTTTGTGTAACGATAATAAAGTGAAGCCTTATTATCTGAAGCTCTGTTGAATTTTATTCTATTCTTTACCCTCATTTATGAATACAAAATAAGAATTCCTATAATGAATGCTATACAGAACTCAGTATATCCTGAGCGAAGATTTCTCCATAAACCTTGTAAAAACGCTTAAAAGTTCTGCTGTTGTCATTTTCTGTAAAATATTAGCACACCAGTGTAACACTTGCTAACGGTCCAAAACAGAACATTTTATTTCCTGTGCACGGCATCCGGCGGAAAGTGAGGTTTAACAGACTGTGAGCACCTCTTCGATGCAGAAACTCACGTAGGGATACTCAGAAGTCAAATTTATCGGGGAGGGAACATCTGTTCTATACCTTCCATCCCACAGAGGTTAAACAGATAACATATTTATTTATTTTTATTTATTTTTTTAAAGATTTTATTTATTTATTTGAGAGAGAGAGAGCACAAGAGGGGGGAGTGGGAGAGGGAGAAGCAGACTCCCTGCTGAGCAGGTAGCCCGATGCAGGACTCGATCCCGGGACTCCAGGATCATGACCTGAGCCGAAGGCAGTCGCTCAACCAACTGAGCCACCCAGGCGCCCTAAACAGATAACATATTTAAAGGTACTTGGAATACTTCCAGGCACGCAGTAGACACTCAATATTTATTCTTTTCTTCATTCATTTATCAAACAAATTCAACAACACATCAAAGAAGACGGAAAAAATCCAATGCTTGCATACATTCTTAGATTGCTTTCCTCCAAATATAGCCATGCAGAAGGAATCTATTTAGTGAGGAGAGCTCAGTATTTAAAAATTCAAGAATTAAAGAAAAGTAAAAGAAAACTATTGAAATTGAAATTTTGAGCACTTCAAAGATTTTCTGGTAAAGTGCTTTATGTTCTCATTATCTGCCTTATAGCCAGGAATAACTTTAGAGATTTTATAGTGTACATTGTCATTTATAAACCGTATGCACACGCCTTCCTCTTGGCTCATCTTGGAATTCAGAAAAGGAAGCGCACATTTATCTCATTTTTACAAAATCCCCCTCCCTCCTCAGTTGCGTGCCTTCTTCTAACTGAATTGTCCACTTCTGGTCCCCGAGGCCATCTCCATGCTTCTTACTACAAAGGTTCCCTCATTTCCAAATTCCCACCACCTCTCTCTTCCACAAATAGTCCCCACATTGAGTGAGGAGAGAAGGAGAAAAGACCACAAGGGGCCACCAGGACCAGACTCGTGTGCATGGCCACAGCTATTGTTTTCCTGTTCTTCAGAAAGTTGGATGCACAGCAGGGACCCCCGGGTGTGGGGATTCTGCAGGTCAGCAGCCCATCCTTGGGATGGGGCACGTTCCAGGAGTGCAGGGGTTCCTACTGAAACACCAAGATACCATTTCAGCTCTTCCTGACTCCGGGAACAAATACTCAGGGCAAATATGCAGTCATTGATGAGATTGTTATGGAGCCCTTGCTAAATTCTGGGCACTGAGCTAGTTAGTGGAGGTGGTAAACCACACTGTGCAGGGCTCTGATGAAATATGCACTTTCATCTAATTCCCAGAGCAAGAGGACGAGGAAGACAATAGTATCTGAGCCTCCCAGGTGAGGCAGCAGGAGCTTATCCAGCTTAGATCCTTCACTACAGCCCACGCAGAGTGAGGGGCTCCCACCCCAAAGCCTGCTCTGTCGGGGTTCTCTCTGGATGCGGGTGGGCACATGGCAGACACTAACCCTGGTGCTGAGATGGCCCTGGTTCCAGGCCCTGGGCAGGGCTGATTTACATGCCTGAATGGCATCCTTCCTTGGTCAGCCCTGTACAGACAGAAACCAGGACGGAGACCTCCGACACAAGCTCGTCACTACAAGGGGCTGGTGCAGGGTGGAGTCCCAGTTCCACCTGCTCTCCTCTCAGCCTCCCAACCTCCCTGTCTCTCTCTCTTCATTTCTCTCTCCCTCCTCCCCTCTATCCCTCCCTCCTTCTCTTCCTCTCTCTCCCTCCGCCCCCCTTCTGTCTCTCCCTCTCTCTCTCTGCCTCACCTCTCCATCCCTGCATCACATTCTCTCTCTGTCTTTGTTTCTCTCTCTCAGTCTCCTTTTCTGACTCTATTCCCCTTTCCCTGTGCACTGATCTTTCTGGCAGTCTGTCAGTCTTTTTCTGTCCATCCCCCTGTCTGACACTGTCCTGCCCCTCTCCTTTCTCTGCCTCTACCCCTACTCATGGAGCATCTCTGGGCCCCTGTTCTGTATTTGCCGAGCTTTCACTCCCTGTCTCTAACTTCCTGTATCTCTCCTTTTGGGAGTTTCTCTACTTCTCTTGCTCTCCGCAGACAATCTCTGGGTCTCTCTGAGCCTGCACGTCTGTGAGCGTCTCTTTGTGACTTCTCCCCGTCTCTCAGACAGGGTCGTAAGGTTCTAAAGAAATAACAACCTCTCATCCCGTTTTAATGAACCTTCTCTGGATTCCAGTGGTGTGCTGCAAAGTTGAAGAAATCGGTCCCTTAAATGATAAAGCAAAAAGGAAAGTCACTGTCCTTGGATAAACAATTTGCATTTCCATAAGGATTCAGTGATGCTGAATCAGAAAAGGCTCATTCTGACACCTCCATGAAAATGACAGGGAGGGCATTCATTAGCTGGGCTCCCATTTGAATGATGCACTTCATCCCACACACCGCTATCCTCCCCGTCAGGAAACAGTGTTCACTTCTGTCTGAAACCCGCCCTTTCACTGGGCATTAGAATGAATGACTTTTCAAAAGTAATAGGGGCTACACATCTGCCATGGCCTGAGAATGAGAATGCGTACACTCTAAAAGCTGTAAAGACAGTTACACCTCCTGTCAATTTTTTACCCATCATGGTACACAATAAACAAGCTTTGGATTTTTCCATTTACCAGTGCAAAGGAAAGCAATGCTTTATCTTCTTTAGTTTCTCAAAATAATGACTGTCTCTGCCTTTTACATTTATAGCTTCAATAGCCATGATCTGATATTTAAGGTTGAGTGCAGCCTTTAAAGAACTTGTGAGATAAAAGGAGATTTATCCGTGATGGTGCTCAGGTAGAAACTCTTATTCACGAGAGTGGAAAGTATCTCGCTGCTATTGTTTGTAGATACACACACACGATCATCTTGAGAAGTAAATGCTAGAAGATTAGAACTAATTGTACTTTAGGTTATTAGCCATTTGTCAGTTTCTTATTCATTATCTTAGCTGATCCTTGCAAAAACTCCGATGGGCTGACTTTTACAGATGTGGTCACTGAGGCAAAAATGTTTAGGGAATATGCCAGGGCTTCCAAGGACAAGAACTGTCGTTGTACCAGAAGCAGAGGTTTCTAAGCTCCTTCAATAAATTAATAAATTGTGTGCACATGCATGTGTGTGTGCGTCCACCTTGCTTCATGGTGTGTGACCTATTTGCAGGCTGAAACCAAGTGCCTTGTATCTCCACAGTCCTGTAAATCTGGGACTTTGGTTTGTACATCACAGGTGGTGATTATACTTCAAGGTCAGGCTCTTCTGACCCACACTCAAAATCAGCACCTCACCCCTGCCTCCCGCTCACACGTGTGAGGGAGTAATGGCTGCATTGGGAATATCTGGGTAAATTCTCTGGTCTCGCCACCATCCCAGTCTAAGGGGCTCTAGGATGTGATTTAAATGAATGTTACACACAAAATCCATTTCTGAGGGCTCTGATCCTTTGGACTTCGTACAGAGATTCTATCCACAGGACATATTCTTGCCATACATTCCTTAACAGCAACTCTTTTTTCTCACTTGAAGTTGACTCTGAGTGCTAACAAGTCCCCACAGGTGCCCCAAATACATCCTCATACAACACAGGAGCATCTGAGCATAGAAGTTCAGAGAGGAGGTCCCAAGTGCCATCAGGAGTTTTGAATCACAAAGGGTGAGAAAAAAAAAAAAAAAAAGAAGAAAAAATACCTACATCCAAACAGAGTTCTAGCTGAGAGCAACAAAAACAGCTTTGAAAAGTCGCCCTGTCGAGTGACACTGGTTTTCAGCGTTATAACTGTAAGGTGTTCCCCATGAACACAGAGATCAGGACACATGAGTCAGAACACCAACCATCCCGCAAGTGAGGACAAACTCTTAAAAAAAAAAAAAAGTAGAAAGAGGAAAAAAAAAATCAAACAACAAAAAGAGTATGACCAAAACCTACTCATTAACATAGAGTCCAAGTAAATTAAACTTTCAGATGATGAACACGCTCACTCCACTTAGAAGCAGTGCAGTCCCCTTTGTGGAGATTATTATTTCTGCCATTCGGAATGTATTCTTAGGTTGGGGTTCAGGATAAAACTTAAAACCCTAAGTTCTTCTTCAGTGTGAAGGCTGCAATAAAAGGTAAACATATACGGGGGATTTCTGGGCCAGAGAAAAGTCGAGATAACTCGAGATAACATCTGGTTTACGAGAAGAGTTTTGTATTATTTTACACCATGTAAGTAGGAACAGAAGTCCCTATTGTCTGAAATTGTACCTGCAGTTACAACAATGGGGAGGACACTCATCTACCCTGAGACAAAAATTCACATTTAAAGAATTTTCTTTTTCCTTTTACTATGATTGTAAAGGTTCATTATTTATTCAGGGAGTCAAAGCCCACATGATCAAGTGATTACTGAAAGGAATCATTAATTACTCAACACACATTTGCTTGACACACATTTTGTGATCAAAGAGAGAGAGTTATTTCCCTTGACCAGAAAAAATAATTGCTGCCTTTTGCATTGAACTTCCAACTGAGGCTGGGTACCAAAAAATCTGGGGAATTTTTGCAAATGGCTTCAGTTTACATCTGTCCGTCTGCTGTTAAAGCTGGATGGTAAAAACAAAACAAAACAAACCACAACACACACTTTGCACAATTGAAACATGGGAAGGCTAAGGAAAAATACTGCAATGGGCATTTAACTTAAACTCTGAGTTCTTTTATGTTTAGAACTGTAATTACCAGTGTTCCTTTTAAAACTACTGTTTTAGATCAGACCTGTACTTATCAAATAATATTATTAATGGATTTAAATTTTAAAATCTCTTAGAAAATGGAAGGCTTTATTTAAACCTCTTTTTATAAAAAGTATTCAAAGTTCTACCCCCACGATATTCCCAAAGCCAGCTAACCGTAAGATAGCTCAGATCCCTTAACGGCTAACACTCAGGGGTCATTTCCGTGGTGAAGGGATGAGGATTCATGTGCCCTGCTCACCCCATCATTGCAGGAGTTGAAAGGGGAGGATGGCCCCACTCCGTGCAACTGGACACGCACGAGGGTGCACCTTTATTTCAGAGGAGAATGAGCCCACAGTCGAGGGGATCAAGTTTCTGAAATCTGAAGACTCACACGTAAAGATACATACACTGACTCACACTTAGCCAAGGCAGAAGGAAAGAAACTAATGGAAGAACCAATTTGCAGTGAACAGTAACTCCATGGGAGCGTATGCAAACAGCTTCCAAATTGTTGTGAAAATAACAGGAAACATTCTATGCTTCAGCATGTATCTCTTTTACAATGGTTTGCTTCTCTGACATTAAGCCACACCATAACTCTGCCCCTTAAGTATTCGGTTACTAGATTTGACAATCAGCTCTGTCGGTGAAAGCAAATGAGTTCAGACTTGGAGCCAGCCTGACGTGAGGCCGTCGTGTTACACCCTAGTGAACAGTGGCCCCCCAGCGCGTGTGTGCATGCCACGGCTCTGCCAAATGGGTGACCATCTGCACCTACTGGAGAGACCCATCAGAGCGCCTGGAAATTACTTCTTAGGCTCACCTTCCCTACAACATCCAGAGTGTGCTTGTAAAGTAAAGACCAAGCCACAAAGCAGGAAAACTGTTAGTACTACCTAGCCCTAATTCTGCATTTTGAGGAGAAAGTCTATCTGGATCCAAATTCTAAATGGTCAATGCTCCCGGGCACTTTCGTAAAGGAGCACAGATTCTAACACACTAACACATCTATAGTGAAAACATCAGGACCCTCCAGATCCCAACAAATCACAAAATAGAATGCAGTTCATTGTGGGGCAGAGTTAACCACTTACGCTTACCCATTAACTATAATCTCCAGCAACTGCGGCTCACAAAATGAAATGACACACAGGTGCATTCACTCACAAGAAAACAAACACCATGTCAACACTCTTGCCCCCCTCTACGTTTTGTCAGGGAGAGGGAAGCGGCGAAAGAAAGCGGTTGAGAATTCACAATTTTTCAAAACATGTCAAACAGCAAGGAGTCATAATTCAAAAGCATGTGACTTTCTAAATACTACATTAACATCTCAACAAAACTGTAAGCCCACATGCAGGGATCCGGAAGAACAAGAAGAACACACTGTGTTTCCTTTTCCACCAGATAATTACTTGTCCATCTTTACCACTCTATTCTTTGAACAAGCAGGACAGAAAGTGATAGCCTGACACAGACCCACGGCACTGGAACAAAGTCTTAACTTTCCCCGTACTTCACTGCTGCCTTACATTGGAAAGATTAAGAGAAGGGAGGGGGAAAAAAAAAGAAGAAACTTACTTGCCAGTTTGAAGTTTCCTCTTTAGCCCAGGTAAGATTCTGCAGCAAGTTTTCTTGCCAAGGCTGCGTCCTGCACATCCCTTTCAAAACAGCCAACGCTCATCCTCCAGGTCCGAGAAGATTCGCTCACACGTGACGCTTCTGGTTTCTGGGAGGAATCAGGATCCAGTCTTGTATCATCAAGAAGATGTTATCAGGGATTTTTTAAAAAGCCCCTCAACATGTTAAGCCAGGAGGCATACTCTCCCTCTCCGCGTTCTGAGATGCACGCCAACTGCCTTCTTATCACAAGCAGCTAACTCGGAGCTGCTAGCAGGGATCCGTCTGCCCTCTATCTGTCACTATGAGCTCGGCACCTTCACTCACTGGCACTGGAGCAATCCCAATCAGCTGGCCGGAAAGCTGGGTGCGCGAAATCCCGGGTGACCCGCCAGCCCGCTGCGCCAATTAGTAGCAGGTGCTGCAGCCCCGAAGACAAACTGATGCCCGCTGAGCATCGGTGTGGCGGCTTTATTGTCCTGTGTTCCCTCGGCCTGTCCGTGATTCTCCGCTCTCTTTTGTGTGGCTGTGTTTTCTGTTTTACCCCATCATCAGTACGAAGAAGTTTAGCAGCTTACACTCCGTGACCATATGAGCAACAAGTGGAAATAATCCCTGAAGCACCTTCCACCTCCCATCATCCGTTCTGCGCCCCACCCCCACTTTGTTTAAACCCACCCTCTTATATCAAGCTGTCCACATCTCCGCATCTCCTGGGCATAGAGAAACTTCACACTTTCTATAGGAGCTAAAAAGACATTTTTCAGGTTTTGAAAAGCACATATAAGTCACCTAAGGGTATTATGGAGAATCCTATTATAAGAAAAGTAACAATGTACTTCTTAAATACAAGATCCTCACAAGAAAGTTACATGTAAGCTGGTGGAAACACACACACACATACACACACACACACACACACACACACACACACGGTTATTCTGTTAATCAAGAGCACATTTTTTTTTTTTTTTTTTTTTAAGATTTGGCTTATTTATTTGAGAGGGAGAGAGTATGAGCACGGGAGTTGCAGTGGGAGAGTGAGAAGCAGGCTGCCTGCTCAGCAGGGAGCCCGACATGGGGCTGGATCCCAGGACCCTGAGATCATGACCTGAGCCGAAGGCAGACACTGAACCAACTGAGCCACCCAGGCGCCCCCAAGTGCACATTTCTTAAGGAACTTGCCATGCCTAGAACTTACTCACGCCCATACCGAAATTTGCCCACATGCTCATCTGAACCCCTGAGAACGAAGAATCTAAAAACGAAAGCTACCTCAGAACTTATTAGAGCAACGGTTTCAACAAACCAAGGGTTCTGAGGTTGGTTAAAAATGACAAGGTGAAGGGTGCCTGGGTGGCTCAGTTGGTTAAGCGACTGCCTTCAGCTCAGGTCATGATCCTGGAGTCCCGGGATCGAGTCCCACATCGGGCTCCCTGCTCAGCAGGGAGTCCGCTTCTCCCTCTGACCCTCCCCCCTTTCATGCTCTCTCTCTGTCTCATTCTTTCTCTCTCAAATAAATAAATAAAATCTTTTAAAAAAAAAAATGACAAGGTGAAGAGGACACAGACAGAATCCCTTATCCCATATTTTCCTCACGGACAAGGTGGATTATGTATCATTATCACTCAATCTATTTAAGAAAAAAGTATGTATCCCACAATGCCTCCAGAGTGTTGCCGTATTTGGATGAATATGTTCACAGAGGGTAACATCTCATTTAATGCAAAATTCACTTATCTTCCAAGTTCACTTTTCCAAAGGAGAGGAAAAAAATCTTGAACAGCGTGGAAACGATCCGAAGTTAGCCAAATGTGTCATGAATGTCAAGCAGAAAAATATGTATAATTAAATCACAGATGAATCATAGGTGAACCCCCGAGCCCTCGGGCAGAACCCAGTTGCTCTTAGTTTATTTACAACCCAAACAAATGGAATCATTTGCTTCCTTCAAGACACAGAAGATTGGGGGCCAGTGGGGAGGAAGTGTTAGGGACAGACGCATTTCACAGTTGTAAGAATTGATGTCGTGAAGGTTTAAATATTGATGCTTTGATAAAGACATCTTTATCCATAATGTTTAAAGGATTTTGGGTATATTTTGTTTGAGACTTTTTTATCATTTCACTGAAACATGACACTTGTGGGACAATCTATACATTGATATCGCTGGTTAAATAAAGCAGCTGCTGTTACAAAGATGTTTTTAGTAACATGAATGAGCAAATGTAATTTTCATGAATGGCAAAATCAGCCTCATTCCTGGTGAGGTTTAGTTATAAGTTTGATATACTGATATATAAGTTGATATATAAGTTTAGTTATATACTTTGCAAATACTTTCCAGTTATCAGAAAGATAACTAGAATACAGAAAAGTTCATCTCTTCCTCACCTCCTGTGAGGAATTAGATTATTATGAATTAAAGTCTTATGGGCAGCAACAGCTGATTTTCCTTTCTTTTTAAAGCACTGTATTTAGGCTTTCAGAAAAGTATATATTTTTTAACAAGATGTAAGAAATGCAGTATATAGTGCGGGATGAGTTTGGGTGAATTTTAGGGAGCCAATTTAAAAACACAATAAAGAAAAGGGAAAAGTCAAAGAAAACGCCACTATCTTGAGACAGTGGGGGAAAATATGGTGTCAACATTTCTACATCTCTCTCTCTCTCTTTTCTCTCTCACACATATTTCATTTGTTTTCTTTTTTTAGAGATTTTATGTATTTATTTATTTATTTATTTGAGAGAGAGAGAGAGAGAGCTTGAGTGCTACGGTGGAGGGAGAGGGAGAGAATCCCAAGCAGGCTCCCTGCTCAGCGTGGAGCCCAATGTGGGGCTCTATCTCATGACCTTGAGATCATGACCTGAGCCGAAACCAAGAGTCTGATGCTTAATCAACTAAGCCACCCAGTGCCCCTCACACACATACTTTATACTTTAAAATCAAATTGAATCCTGCTCTACACACATTTTAACCTCTTTTTTTTCTTTTAACAAAATGTCATGGACATTCCTTTTGTCAATAAATCTAGACCTAAGGCATCATTACTGATCTTTCTTTTTCTTTTTTAAAGATTTTATTTATTAGAGAGAGAGAGTATGAGAGAGAGAGCATGAGAGGGGGGAGGGTCAGAGGGAGAAGCAGACTCCCCACCAATCAGGGAGCCCGATGTGGGACTCAATCCCGGGACTCCAGGATTATGACCTGAGCCGAAGGCAGTCACTTAACCGACTGAGCCACCCAGGTGCCCCTGATCTTTCAATATATATGCATATACACAGATAAAATTTATTTCACCAAATACTTATGTTTTAACATTTAGTTTCTAATTCTGATATATTTGTCAAACTATCTTTTATTCTACTCTATTAGCATGACATTCTAGGAGTGGAAACGGTTGGTCAAAGGGAGTTGGTCATTCAGTATTATCACGTGAACTCTTACGGATGACACTTGATCGGTTCTGCATGTGTCTGAGCATCCCTAGTGCTCTTTGTTCCATGAAGGCTGGGTCTGTTTAATTGAGGTCTGTACGCCTACTGCCTCTAGCCACATGTCTCACATGTAAAGTTACACCTAAAACTCCAACACACCAATAGGCATGTCCAATATGCCCTCAAAGTGAATGGATTTAAACACTGTAAAATACTCCTTTTTAGTAAACACTATGAGGCTTCCCTTCCTTAGCAATATGGAGAGGAGTGGTGCAGCTTGTGGTGGACAGAGAATGGGGACACAGAATTCTGAAGGACCAGAAGCAACAGTGGAGGATACGCAGAGACCAGACCGAGCTCTCAAATCAGAAAACACAAGCATCTATGGAAATCAGGCCTGTGTGAGAGATACACATGGAAACAGGAACCACTATGGACCAGGCTCCTATGAAGTAGGAGAATTGAAAAAGAATGAAGAAAACACTTTTGCTTCAGATACACATATTCTCACAGTCTGACTGTGATTTAGGGTGAACTCCAGGATCGGAACACAGTAACGGGAATCCATAACTAATTCCAAAGGGGGGATTCCAGCGAAGTGGACTGAGTGGCGGGTGCCATCAAGAAAGAAGATGCATCAGAGAGGCTGGGGGCTGTGACGAGCTAGGAGCTGGACCTGGATGTGGCTTCCAACCCTGACTCTTCGGGCTGGCTAGTAACTGGGTCATGTAACTCTCAGTCATCCTCCTCACACGGGGGGCAAAAAATCAGGGCATTTCCAAAGCTGTTTAACTATGTTGCTAACGAGCCTGCTATTTGATAAACACATCACGCCTCTTCATGGTTTCGTGGGTATGTCTACAATTTGGGGGACATATCAGCATCACATGCAAGAGTGCTGAGGCTGGGATGCAAATGTTTGAGATCTGATGGTCTTCTGACCTTGAACTAATTCCTTAACCTCTCTGAGACTGATTTCTAATCTGGATATTAGAGGATTAATACCTATACCTCACGGGCTAATTAAGAGATTTAAATGGGATATACTTTGCAAATACTTATAATTTAATGGAATATTGCACACATATGATAATTTTTATGTATTAGTATTATCATTTTAACACAAAGTTTGGTATGATTAGCTTATAGGTGCAGACAAGAGAGTGTCAACACATGTGGGGAATTCCAGATAAAGCAATCCCTAAATCCAATTTTTTTTTAAGACCTTATTTATTTGAGAGAGAGGGAGAGAAAGAGCACACAAGCCGGGGCGGGGGGAGTGGCAGGCAGGGGGAGAAGCAGACTCCCCACTGAGCAGGAAGCCCAACATGGGACTTAATCCCAGGACCCGGAGATCATGACCTGAGCTGAAGGCAGATGCTTAACCAACTGAGCCACCCAGGTGTTCCAAAGTCTAGTTCTTTAAGGAACAACAGCCAATCACACATACATGAAACTTACTTTATTAAAGAAGAAATTATATTATATGCTTGGGAAAGACTTTAAATATTGAAAACATTTTTAACATTTAAAAACATTTAAACACTGAAGATGAGGATTTCATTTATTTTAGAACATGAACAAAATGTTATCTACACAGTTAAAAATGATTTGTTAAAGTCAGTCAACCGGGGCGCCTGGGTGGCTCAGTCAGTTAAGCATCAGCCTTTGGCTCAGGTCATGATCCTGGGGTCCTAGGATCGAGCCCCGCATCGGGCTCCCTGCTCAGCAGGGAGTCTGCTTCTCTCTCTCCCTCTGTCCCTGCTTCTGCTCTCTCACTGTCAAATGAATAAATAAAATTTAAAAAAAAATAAAAATTAAGTCAGTCAACAATGAAGACGTGGATATGCAAATTATATTATGTAACCTAAAGGAGATTTAGGCAACCTTTAAAGTTCTAATCATGAAATCTATGAAAAATGTAGCAAAATAAAATAGGTGGTCAAACTTTAAAACTGAAGAAAAATAGTATGCATCCTCTCTTAGAAACTACCGTGTGTACACATACACACATAAAATGGTGGATAGAAATATGGTGGTTATGCTCACAGAGAAACCACAGTAGATCCCCCCCCCACAAATATTTCCTTTAATGAATGTTTACTTCTTACATTCCTTTTTAGCACCTCTTATTCTCACTCACCTCCTCTTGCACAGATAACTGCTTGAATATATATAACATGCATTTTTGTCTGTAATTGTGCAAAATGTGTATTTTTGTGTTATTCTAAAAACTCACAAAATTAATGATATTAGCATTTGGGGAGAAATTTTTTCATAAAAATGGATGCTGCACATTTTATAGAGCAATGGGTTACACAGGATGCTCCATATGTGTATGGATGTGTATGCATGCCAAAAAGCAGCTACATTCTACATACAGCTGTGAAGATTACCATAAACTTTTGTATTCATGCCAGTTCGTCTGTGCACTGGGATTTAATGAACGATAACAAGCAAATAGCTGGTCAAGGATACAAGTTTTATTTTCTGTATCTAATTTTTTTCTTTGGAATTTTAACTTAACAGTGGGTTTATATTATACCTTATATTATATTATCCTTGTATTATACCTACAAATGGCAGGTTTATATTATATTATAATGCAAAGCTACTTCTCCTCTTATCAAGAGATTTGAAATGTTGCTCACTCCATTCACTAGCTCTGGCAAATTTGTATACTAACTAAATAGAACGTTTTGTTGGGGCTTTAGACTACAGTTTGCTGGTAGGAAGCATTTCAGAGTATCTAATTAAAGTTACGCAAACCAATACTAATTCATACGCTATTCTCAAATATATCTCATTGAGAAAGCAAGACATAAGAGGATTTTTGTCTATCCTTCCAGAATGAGGACTGAGTCCTGGAGTCAATAGGAGATTCAAAGTAAAGAGAAGCAGAGAAGGCCTCTTCTTCTTCTTTTTTTAACCCAGATTAAAGCTTTAGTGAACAAAAGCTTCAGCAGCATTATCAAAATAGCCTTGCTCATTACAAGCTGTGTCTCACCAAGTTGCCTGGAATCAAGCCATTCTAGGCTTGTTAATGTCCGTGGTCATTCAGAGTTGGGATTCAAAGCTAGTGGGTACAACAACCACACAATAAACCCTCGACCAGGGACCTGGGGGCTGGGCGTCATCTAGACACACACCAGTAAGCCTTTGTCATGATTCGTGTTGTACAACTTTATTTTTTATTTTGACACCCTTTTATTGTCAGGATTCAAGGTAGCTCTAGTTAACAAAGGTTTTTGTTTTGTTTTTTCTCAGCAATGCTTTTCTTCTTTTTTTTCCCCCTTCCTCCCTCCCTCTCTCCTCCCTCCCTCCCTTCATCCTTCCTTCCTTCCTCCCTTCTCCTCCCCCTTTCCTTCGTTCCTTCCTTCCTTCCTTCCTTCGTTCCTTCCTTCCTTCCACCAGGACTTGCCTCTTCTATAGTTTCAGGGATAAGAACAGCATAATCTCCAGTTAATACTTAGCTGTGCTGAATTTCCAACAGGCGGATTATTATTTTAGAAGAGCAATTTGGGGATATAATACAGTAGTTCAAGGACAATGCTGAAAGCCATAATTAATTTCATAAACATAGTTAGTGTGTACATACACATTGTGACTAAAATATGTGAAGATGCTGGAACTGTTCACACCATTTTTTTACAACTTAATTCTTAAAGAGCATTGAATTTAGAATGGGGCATTCATCTCCATGTACATCTGATGGGCTTCTAAATATAAGAATTAATTTTAAGTTTGGACAAAATTATAAGGTCAAATCATTTGACTATTGCATATAACCTAAAATCTTTTGAAACCACAAAAATAAAACTAAAAAGAAGTATAGATAATAATTACTAAAAATATTTTCTCAAATGCCAACTGCTTACTTTTTAACTATTTTGTTTTTGCCTTAAGGATACTTTTCTTTTCCCTAAAGAGAGAAGCATAGATATAACAAAATTTATTGCTTTAGATAGAAAAAAAAACCACCACCAACAACAACTGTATTACTCATGCTGCCCCTTTTCAGTTATAAGTCTTCCATGCTAGATCTGTTAGTATTGCATTGTTGTGTGACAACTTACCACAAATGTAGCTTAAAACTACACACATGTCTCATCTCAGACTTTGTAGGGGTCACGGGGTCCAGGCCAGGTTCCCACACAAAGCTGTAATCAAGGTATTGGCTGGGCTCAACTACGAAAACCATCTGTTTACAAGCTCATTCAGGTTATTTGCCGACTTCATTTGGTTATGACGGTATGACCGAGAGTCCTGGTTTGACCTCTCCCTGACTGCTGGGAGGTGGTTGCATTCAGGGGCTAGAGGACGTCTCTTATTTCTTCTGCCCCATGACTGTCTTGTTAGCTTACAGCAGGGCTGTTGGTTTCCTCTAGGCTAGCAGGAGAAGCTCTCTATGTGTACTAGCAAGAAAAAGCCTGATATTTCTCCTGTGGTATCACAGGATGGACAGCCGGTAAGCTTTGCCATATTCCACTGGTTATAAGTAAGGTACAAGTTCTCCCGCATTCAAGGAGAAGGGATGCTGCTTAATAGCAGGTGCAGAGACCATGGGGCCATCCTAGAATGCTGCCTACCACACTGGGTTGACTCCTACTGCACTTACACACTGCATCTATTTAGGCATAAATATAGGCAATATTTTGGGGCACCTGAGTGGCTCAATCGGTGAAGCATCTGCCTTTGGCTCAGGTCATGATCCTGGGGTCCTGGGATCGAGCTCCGCATCGGGCTCCCTGCTCAGCGGGGAGTCTGCTTCTCCTTCTCCCTCTGCCTGTCGCTTCCCCTGCTTGTGTTATCTCTCTCTCTCTCTCTCTGAGAAATAAATGAAAAATCTTAGAAAAAATAAATTGAAGACTCTTAACCATCAAAGCTTACTTTCAATATTTTTAAAAACATCATAGGACTTCAGGGGCGCCTGGGTGGCTCAGTTGGTTAAGCGACTGCCTTCGGCTCAGGTCATGATCCTGGAGTCCCGGGATCGAGTCCCACATCAGGCTCCCTGCTCAGCAGGGAGTCTGCTTCTCCCTCTGACCCTCCTCCCTCTCACGCTCTCTGTCTCTCATTCTCTCTCTCGCAAATAAATAAAATCTTAAAAAAATAAAAAAAAATAAAAAATAAAAACATCATAGGACTTCAAATATGTAAAAGTATATGTTATTTTATCAGAAAAAAACAATACGATAAACTCCTACTGAAATCCAAGCACTTTGATACTTAAATAGTTCAAATATTTAAGACCAGAGTTGTTGAGGAAAATATTTCCAAAAAATAAACAGAAAAATTTAAAAGAATCTCATTGTAACCTAAGCTACGGGCAGGAGAGGGACTTAGGGACCACATATTGTATGGTAGGTAGTACCTACTATGAATTATACTTTTATATAATTTCCTGAGGACTCAGGAACTTTATTTTTATTTTTTTAGTAGTAGGTAAAAATAAAACTTCAGTTAGCTTTGTTTTGTTTCCCCACCTTCCATAGAAAATCCGAGGATTAGCAAGGTATCCTCTTAGATTCCTTGAACCTAAAGCCTATTACTAAACACAGACTCTGTGTGTGTGTGTGTGTGTGTGTGAGAGAGAGAGAGAGAGAGAGAGAGACACATAAACACACATGAAGCCGTTCAGTGGGTACCGATGGAATTATTTTGGTCATTTAAAGTGTTCCTTGTTGTACTTTAGGTGAAAGGGGAAAGAGTTTTACAAATCACCTTCATCACTCTGCTACCCTGGGACTTAGGAAGAAATCCTCAGCACCATGTTTTGCTGACTTTAATGATGGTCTCAGTTATCTATAATTCTAAAGTTATAATTTAAATTCATACACATTTTATTGTTCTTCAGGAGCCCCAGTCTCAGCAAATATTAGTTCTTCCTTCCTTTCTTTTTTCTTTCTTTTCTTTTCTTTTTTCTTTCTTTTCTTTTTTCTTTCTTTCTTTCTTTTTTCTTTCTTCTTTCTTTCTTTCTTTCTTTCTTTCTTTCTTTCTTTCTTTCTTTCT
>NW_022589781.1:5495464-5496672 GCF_004348235.1 Phoca vitulina | reverse complement strand
TCTTTCTTTCTTTCTTTCTTTCTTTCTTTCTTTCTTTCTTTCTTTCTCTTTCTTTCTTTCTTTCTTTCTTTCTTTCTTTCTTTCTTTCTTTCCCCTTCCTTCCTTCCTTCCTTCCTTTCTTCCTTCTTTCCTTCCTTCCTTCCTTCCTTTTGTTTTTAGTTTTTTTGTTTTGTTTGTTTTTTAAGCTGGTACTTTCTATACCAGAGCCAACATTAGATTTGTATAAACATTATTTTTAGATGAACTCAGACAAACCCCTAAGGCTTCCTGTAAGTGAAGCTTATCTTACGTTACTCTCTGATTCACACTGGTTTCTCTTTGACTCAGTAAGCGCTACTTTAGTCCACTTCAGAGAGCGGGATCTGGGGAGACAGACTCGTTCCCCAAGTTTGTAAGTGAGTCCATTCTGTCTTTCTGTCCGTCCCTGACTCTTGTCTCTCCTCCAAAAGCCGTCGCTGAGTGCTGTGTTGAAGGAAAGCTGCCGTCCCGTCAGGGCAGCGGGCCCACCTGCCAGGCTTCCCCAAACAAAACTGCGGGCAGAGGGGACTCAGAGGCTGGTCATTCCTGAGGCCAGCGAGCTGCTTCTCCCCCACAGAGGTGCAGCCTGAAGTGAGCTCGGGAGTGTGGCCGAAGTGCGGGCTCTCTCCTTGTTCCTGAAGCAAGTGGAGAGCCCGCCAGTCTCCCTGGGAGCTCCCTCAGCCAACTTCCAGAGCCACCCCAGCACCCCGAGCCTAAGGGATTATGGACAGTTGATTTATTTCCGGGCAATTACTCAGATCTCTCCAGAATGTATATTCTTGCCTCAAATCTATATCCCGCTGGACTGCTTTATAGCTTTGTTTAAAAGGGCTTCATAATTTCCATAGCAACAGATCACCATGTCCTGTATTTTTTTTAAATTTTTTTATTGTTATGTTAATCCCCATACATTACATCATTAGTTTTAGATATAGTGTTCCATGATTCATTGTTTGTGCATAACACCCAGTGCTCCATGCAGAACGTGCCCTCCTCAATACCCATCACCAGGCTAACCCATCCTCCCAACCCCCTCCCCTCTAGAACCCTCAGTTTGTTTTTCAGAGTCCATTGTCTCTCATGGTTCTTCTCCCCCTCTGATTTCCCCCCCTTCATTCTTCCCCTCCTGCTACATTCTTCTTCTTCTTTTTTTCTTTCTTAACATATATTGCATTATTTGTTTCAGAGGT
>NW_022589781.1:5149904-5495064 GCF_004348235.1 Phoca vitulina | reverse complement strand
AGTCTATTTTTGTGTGTGGTGTAAGGAAATGGTCCAGTTTCATTCTTCTGCATGTGGCTGTCCAATTTTCCCAACACCATTTGTTGAAGAGACTGTCTTTTTTCCATTGGACATTCTTTCCTGCTTTGTCAAAGATTAGTTGACCATAGAGTTGAGGGTCCATTTCTGGGCTCTCTATTCTGTTCCATTGATCTATGTGTCTGTTTTTGTGCCAGTACCATACTGTCTTGATGATGCACCATGTCCCGTATTTTGAAACAAGCTCAGGTTTCACTCCAGACTCAAAGTGACATGACAGGATAATTCTGCAGTTAATGGAAACAGGTGGAAATATAGAAGCGGGGATACCTTCCAAGACACACAGACTTTTAACTACACTCATGTTCATTTCTATGTTGACTCAACTCTACAGAGATTTTAAATATTTGAAAAACAAACAGATTGCACTAAAAAGCTCTCCTAACACTGACAGCCTGAGAAACAATATTTTTCTTCCTCATCTAGATGATACAAATATATAAGTATGGCCACAGTAAAAGAGTATAAACTACACCAGGGGATACTCTGCACATCGTTTAAGGTGTGAATATTGTTTTCCGGTTATTAGACCCACAGAGTCTCTTGTTCTAGCATGTTAGGAGAGCTGTTAGATTCTAGATTTGCCAGATTACTACGATCTTAATCACACTCTTGTCAACATTCTCTGTTAGTAGCATTTTCCTAGATGTGGCTTTCCTTAAATTTATAGGTGAAAATAAAGGGAACATAAACTCCAGTGTATTGGTATCACTGGTTCCCTCTGTCATTCTCACACAGTCTGGAGTGAGTCAATGAAACTCGTTCTGGAGAAGTTCATAAGGGATGTCCCGGCCAGCAATGAAAATATGGCAAACCTGTAATTCTTAGCCACTCAATGTTAAATGCCAACACCGTCAATAAGAAATTATAAGCTCTGTGAACATATTTCAATGAAATGATAGTGAAATCCAGCCTCCTGGGTAGAGGTAGGTTCATCACACACATATTTGCATGGTATCATCACCATATTTTCCAGACCCTCATCTGTTCTTAATGCACACATACTCTATCAGAAGAAGCAATGCTGCACGTCTGTTCTCTTGATACCGAGGGCTAATGGCATGCTGGGGAAGGTGTGGGGACCAGCAACAGGGTAGTAAATAGGACAGGTGAGGACAAGCAGGTAAGAGAGCAGGTGTTCCTCAAAATGAGTCTGGATCATAGAAAGAGGGCAAGGCAGGAAAGCAGGTGGTGGACAGAGGCATGGGTGATGCTGTCAGGTTACTCAAGCCAGAACCCCATCCCCTTCAAACAGTGCAGACAAATGTGGGTATGTTTCCATCAGTAGCTTCTGCTATTTAGAGGCTATGTTAACTCCAGCCATTAGTGGTTGTGGCAGTTTACAAATACAGTTTTGGGGAAACAACTCATATCTAGAGCAAATATCTCTCTGCTTCAATCTGATCAAACATCTAATATACTTCCTACTGTTTCTTGAATGTTTTCTCAAACTGTATGCTTTTAAAGGGTCCCCAAATGCTCCCCCCAAAAATAAGCACTCAGGAAGTTTTAGTCAATTTTCAAAAACCAATGATAAATAGAGCTCTGGATTTCCTTCATCGTCACCCTCAGGAGCCTGAGACAGGAAGATCTGAGTAATATTGAGGCACAATGTGTCTCAGATTCTCCTTCTTCATCTCAGAAGCATTATTGTTGGTGTTACTTTTTTTTTCTTTCACTCTACATATACCAAAGAACAATTCCACTTATTTATCCCAACTCTGCTACATGATTTAGAATTCTCTTTACTGTACCTGTGGAATGCCGCTGATGTACTATCCTAAACTTATCTTAAGAAGTGCATGCCTTCTGCGTCACTGTGTTTTGGTGGTTTGGCGATCCATCTACCAGAGATGGACAGTATATATCTGCCTAGACATAACATTTTATTGACTTGCAATTCATATACTTGCTAAAAATTATGTGATCAGCACCTATCATTATTAGAAGGGGTTTATTAATAAGTATTCAATCAATTCCCCTTTCTGAAGGCACAAACACACATTTATGTTACATGATTCATATATCAAAACATGTTATGGGAATATATAAATATGTAAAATGATATAATTTTGTTGGTACCCAATATATTTTAATCTAGATTTGACCCTAAAACAAGTCAAACATAAAGGAAAATACTCAAGTTAACCCTCAGAATGACAGTGAATATATTCTGCTAACCTGTATTAATTAGGGGCCCTAATATGAGAATATGCATGGAAACTGATCTTCTTTTTGCAATGGTAACAGAAATCAGAATTGTAATAGTAGAACTAGAATTTGAACTTGCAACCTAACTGAACCCTAAATAAAATGTGTTATTTTTTTCAAAATACAAGCCAATTAGTCAGCAAATAGATCTGATTAAAGCAAGCTGTTGGTGATCTTCTATTTCAACAATATTTTAAACCTCGGGGTAATAAAAGAAGAGCCTGGACACACTTAATAAGATATAACTTTGCAGGGCATGGTGATAGGAAGAGAAGAGCAAAAAGGATCTGCAGTAAGAGGACTCCACTATGCATCTACACTTGCAAGTTTGAAGACTATTTTTGTATAAAATTTTCCTTATAGTTGTTCCATTTCTTTTTTTAAAATGAGTTTCTGAAATACATTGGAACTATTTTACATAAAATATATAAAGAACAAGCACCTGATGGTCGCTGGAGGGGAGTTGGGTGGGGGGCTGGGGTAATTCGGTGATGGGCATTAAGGAGGGCACATGATGGAATGAGCACTGGGTGCTCATGATATGCACCTGATGAATCACTAAATTCTACCCCTGAAACTAATAAGAGACTATATGTTACCTAACTTGAATTTAAGTAAAATCTAAAAAAAAAAAAAAAATGCAACATAATTTTTGGCACAATAAAGAAATCAACACTTTCTTCAGGCATTTGTTTCTAATAGCGTTTTCATATAATTAAGTGGAATATTTTTACCTGAGAAAAACTCCTGAGTGAAGAAACATGGGTTGTCCAGGGGTCCAATACTGACCCCTCTGCATTGATTGGGGTGTGTGTACGATTTACTTAATGTCATGGAATACTCTACTTCTGAGTCCCTGTCCTTGTGCTGTTCTGTTTTAACGTCCACAAGGTTGCCATTTTCTAAGAAATAGTGCATTCAGCAATAATTCAGTGATAGCTACATGATTGACATTTTAAAATTCATTGGTACTCTTAGAATTATCTCAGTAAAAAGGAACTAACTTGATTGTCATCTGAGTCGAAAGAGATGAATGAGATCACTTGTTCTCAAAACAGTAGATACAAAAACCATGCTTTCTTCAGAATAGGTTTTTTTTTTTTTCCATTTTTTCAAAACCTCACCTCCAATCCTATCCAGCATTAATAAACACACTTCAACAGATTTCAAATTGCTAAGGAAGCACAACTGTAAGTCCTTCTCCAAGATAAGTGCATCTTCATAACTCTTAATTCATCAAGGACATAAGATAGGTCACTAACAGAAGTGATAAAATGTTAGGAGGCTATCAGCTACAAAATGTCTTCCCACCATAATCTCAAATATCAAAAATTTACCCAATCAAGAAGAATAAGGTTTCTCTCTCACATTGTCAAATTCTCTCCCAAACCAACTCACAGGACAAACAAACTGAAAGTTACAGAAAAATAAATATGTAAATAAAGTCACTGGCTCTTCCCAGCTATGTCACTCTCTCCTTCTCCCTTTAATACCAAACTCTTCAAGAAGATCGTCTGTACCGCCCACTTCTGCTCTGATGCTTCAGTGTGGATTCTACTACCTACCAAACATCTCACTGCTTCCCATCCAGGTCCTATGATCCTCAATCCTCCCTTCCCTTCCCCTTTCAGGACTTTGTGGAACCTCTGAGGTTGTCCTACTATCGTATCTTGCATTGGCAGAAACCATGCGCTCCTGGTGTTCTCCTGAGCCTCTGCCTCTCCTTTTCAGTGTCTTGTTAGTGGCTCTCTTTTTCTCCACCTTTAAATTAAAAAAAAAACTCTCAGATTCTAGCTTAGGCTCTCTTCTCAGTGATGAACCCCATCTCCCTCCCTAAGCCTCTGTCCACTCCAACCCATGGATTTGCCAGTGGAGCAGACAACCCCCAAGCTTTCATGTTTAGAGCACATCTCCATCCCCATTCGTTTCTGCTTACTAGACGTCTCCATCTGGATGTGCCAAAAACTTAACAAGAAATGTGAGATCCCTCCATCACCTCCACTATCCCCCATGGTGTTCATGTAGCCAGGGTCCCCTGTCCACCAAAGACAGTCCTATCTGTACAGTCGCCTGAGTCGGAAATCTGGGAGCCCCTTCAGATCCCTAACGTTCTCTCACTCCCCCTCTCATCAAGGACACATTGGTGTTGTTATCCATGCCTCCTGAACATATCTCACATCTATTCTTTATTCTCCAACCCCTGGGCAACACGACTGTTGATCCTCAAAATACAGCAAGAGGCTCTGAACACTCCATATCTATTCCTGCCTCTCTTCACTCTATTCTGCATATCACAAAGGGATGTCTGTAAAGTCTTTCTGATTAAGTCACTTTTTAGTGACATTTCTGATTTAGGTCACCATTTAGAATCCATTCATGTTCTCTGCAATCTCTTAAAATCTGGCCTCATTCTTCTTTACAGAATTCCTTCATCATACTCTGCTCTTGACTATCTACACATCAATGACTCTGAACACTATTCATGTAGTGCTCACAAATGCTACTTTTTCTGCTGGAAAAAAAATAATTTTTATCTCCAGCCCACACTCTCTACGCATACTATACGCCCAATGGATTTTTACGTTTTCCTGAAATCTTAAATATTTCAAGCTCCTGAACATTTAAACTAGCTTATTCTCTAAGCTAATGTATATGTCTCCATAATATAACATTGCATATTTTGTTATTTATTCCTGTATTTGTTGTTCAGTATTGATCTTGTCCACAGAGTCATAAGTGTGATGAAACCAAGAAGCAGGTCTCCCTTGTAATTCCAGCATCTAACATAATGACTGGAAGTAGCTGTTTATTTGAATTTATTTTTAAATAATAGTTTTGCTTGATGGAGAAAGTATAGAAATGTCAACACGGAAAAAAAATAAACATGTATATGTAACATGTAAGACCTTTGGCAAAAATATCTGTGTATGATTTTTATGTAATTCTCACAATAGTTTCTCAATGTAATTGTCTTAGTCAGTTTGGGTGGCTCTCACAAACATACCACATACTGAGTGGCTGGAATAACAAACATTTATTTCTCATAGATCTGGGGACATGGTTGGGTTCTTAGTGGAGGCACTTTTCCTGATGCATAGATGGCCACCTTCTTGGGGCATCCTCAGGGAAGGGAGGGAAAAGGGGGGAAGAAGATGGAGGGAGGGAGAGATTGAGCACATGCAGGCGAGTAAGGGCATGCTCTGGTCCCTTCCTCCACTCTTTGGTTGGGACCCAACTAGTCCCAACACTGGAGCTCTACTCTCATGACCTCATTCATGTAAACCTAATTACCTCTCAAAAGCCCCACCTCCAAATACCATCACATCAGGAATTAGGCCTTCACCATATGGAATTTGGAGGGAGTCAAACATTCAGTCCATGACAGCAGTCATTATTAACTCCATGATTACAGAAGAGAAAGCTGAGGTTAGAGAAAAATGATCTTGCAATGCCTTGCAGATAGTAAATGCTGAAGTCCTTCTAATAGCACTGATAGGTCTTCTCTGATCCAGCCACCATGTTCTACAGCAGAAAAAAAGCTCTTGTTCCCTTCCTATTCTGTACATCAGCTCTAGTACATTATTGCTGTCCCCTCACTAAATATGCACCTGCTTCTGGGTCTGTCTACTTGCTTCCACATCTGCCTGCAACACTTTTTCTCTCTTGATCTTCACTCCAACTCCTAGACATGGGACATCATGTTCACATCTTTGGGTCTTCTACATCTCAGCTAGAGTCTGCAGTGTGACAGCTTCTTTATCACCCGATTCTTAGTCAAATGCCCTTCCTGTACACCATTAGAATATCTGAAACATATATCCTGCATGGTAAATGTTTACTTGTCCCCTCCATGCACTGCAATCTCCTATGTGTTCCTCAGCATTATATTCCTGGTACTTAAGAGAGTGCCTGATAATTGGAAAATGCTTAATATATATTTACATAGTATTAAAGAAATGATACAAAAGCCCATATTTAAACTCGGGTCTGTCCCGTTCATAGCTCAAGACTTTGCAGTACATGCAGAATAATTGGTAATGGATGTAGCTGAAATCTAGTGGATCATTTGAGGTTCTACAAGATGCTGAGTGAGAAAGAAAGACATAATTATTAAGTTAGAATCATTTCAAGGCACTTTATTAGTTGTTTAGGAAACAACTATTTCAAAGAACCAGAAGGCGAACATAAATCACTGTGTCAAAACACCAGCCATGCTTGTGGACATAAAGTTTTACCGAAGGGAAATGAGAAACTAAGACTTTTTTTATGCCCTTTGATTTATGTGGTCAGGGGGAGAAAAAACAAAAAACCTGTTCTCAACTCAACAATCTATTTGGTAATTCCTGAGAGAATAAATAAAAGCCATAGAAATGTACTTTTATTAGACCAAAAGTAATGAAATAAAAATAATATATAAAATTAACAGTAAAGTAAATGTGAATACTTCCCCACAGGGTAGACTTAAACAGATCTGCTATAGGACCATGCTGTGACTAAAAATTAAAAAAAAAAAAGAAGAAGAATACAAATATATAACAAAGAAATATTCCCTATATGGTTACAGGATAGATTCTTTTTTTTAAGATTTTATTTATTCATTTTAGAGAGGGAGAAAGAGAGAGAGTGAGTGGGGAGGGGCAGAGGGAGAGGGAGAGCGAATCTCAAGCTGACTCCATACTGAGAGAGGAGCCCGATATGGGGCTCCATCCCAGGAGCCTGAGATCACGACCCGAGCCGAAATCAAGAGTCAGACGCTTAACTGACTGAGCCACCCAGGCACCCCATACAGGATAAATTCTTAAGTAATGATGCCCCTCTCCTTCCATGGCTTTATATTTTAATGGTATAAAATGTGGTAATTTGACAGTTCAAAGCTACACTGACCTTACAGTTTCTTCCTCTTACTTTATGGGCTACAGTGCTACCCAACACAAGCTTATACATTTACTTTTATCTTAATAAAGGTAAGCCCACATTTCTGTGTATTCTTTCAATTAACTTATTAGCTTCTTTGTACTTACTTGAAGTGAAAGCAACCTAAACCTTTACCATCATCCATGCAAATCTTTGAACAAGGACCAGACTTTGTTGTGATCTCATAAAAATACTATTTAATATACTGAGAAATTATATTATAGTTCTAACATTAATGTACAGAGTATATCAAAAGAAATGTCCAGAAAAATCCATCTGTGAGTATAATGTAATAAGACCTTTCTGTGTGAAAGCATTCATAATATACTACACTTGAGGAATAGTCTTAGAAGCTATAATAATAATAGAGCCACCTTGTATAGAACAATCACCATGAATCTTTTAAAGCCAATGTTATCATCTCCAACAGAAGAATGGGGAAATACAGGCTTAATGATACTAAATTAACTTCCTGGAATCAAACAGGCACTAAAAAGCAGAGCAAGATAATCAATCTGCCTGTCTCTAAAACCTACGTTCTTAGTCATCTCTATCAATTGCCTCAATGTTAAAGAAATCCAAAGTGAGTATTAATTTGTCAAAAAGGAAAGATTCATCCTGTGGCCCAGCACATCACTTCAATATCGCTTACCAAAGAGATCATTCTACTGGTAAAATTGTAAGTGAAATAGTAGCAAGATGAGAAACTGATGGTCATTTTCAATCAAGTCTTTGCACTGAACCTATCTTCTAATGAATTACACACTATGCCTTTGGGGTTACGATGAGGCCCACAAATGTCCTTAAGACAATGTATTCTTGGAAACCCTATTCATCATTCCATTTCCATATACAAAATGCTAGAGTTACCAAGAGTGTTCAAACACTCATACAATGACACAGACACCAGGAAGGTCTTTTCATTTTACTAGCCTTATCTATATCTGTTATGACTATTACAATTCACTTTGTATGCATACATATGTTAAAAGCATACAATTCGTTCTCTCTTGAATTATAATTATTTATGTGCCTAAATACCTCAGAGGATAGGAAACTATATTAAGGAAAGGACAATGTTTCATTCTTATTTATATCTTCCTAGCTCTTCCCATTCAACTTAATACAAAGTTTCTACTCCAAAGTCTGGTGTATCAAAATCTATAATTCTTTATTTCACCTTCTTCATTTTTTATCATCTGTGTAGTCTAGATTATTTTTGGTTAGTTTAATCTACCCATCATAATGCATTGATTAATATCTAGCTTAAAATGTTCGTGTGGCAAGTCTCCATTTAGAATGGGACATTTTTAAAGAAAAGGTTTTTATTTACTGGGAAGAGAATCAAATTGACTGATTCAATATTAGGGTCTGTTCAGTTAAACAATTAAGTGATTACTAATTGTGGCAAAGTGTGCCTTCCAGAGATGGTCACCTCCATATCTCGCATCACAAATGTAGCCATGTATTACGTATTCATTTAAATTCTAATGGTCTTTCTTTTAGGTCTATGATCTAAATCAAAAAAGTCAAGGTGCTATTTTTGACCATAGTAACAGATATGTAATAGCTATCCTCAAACACTGCTTTGCAGATGAAAGTGACAAGTGTTCAGAAAAAGAATATTTTCTTATTCATGGCCTATTTCTAGAATTGATGAGGACAGAATTTTGTCTTTCATGTTTACCAAGGTGTCCCTGCATCTTGTCTATCACATAGCAGCAATCAATAAATACTTATCAGCTGAAAAAAAAAAAAAAAAGAGAGAGAGATAGAGCCCATGGTCTCTCCCCTTGAACCTATGTGGGCTTGTCATTCTGACTGCAGTGCAAGTGACACTATGTAACTTCTGAAACTAGGTGATCAAGGCTTTCCAGGTTCCATCCAGATCTCTTGAGAGGATAACTTGACATCCTGACTGTGACGAGACCAGGCAGACAGACTATAGGAAGAGTCTGTGGGATTCCTCGAAGAACAAGACCGGCCTAGACAACTCTCTCGCTTCCTGCCCCTCTTCTGCCCCCAATTTGAGCACCATTTACCATCTGACTGCAACTTTGAGACCCTGACCCAGAACTGCTAGCTAAGAACTTCCCAAATGCTTCGACTCACTGAAACTACAAGGAATCATAAATTTTTTATTGTTGCTTTAAGGTATTTGTTATAAAACAAGAGTAACTAGAACACTGATTTTTCTTAGAACATAAATTCTTTCAGAACAGCATCTGGGGACTCAATTAAGTACCTGCAAGTACTAAGAAATAAAATTAAATATTTGCTGATGGTTTGATCAGATTCATTTCATTGAGGACATGCAAGGTCTTAAATATTACATTAAAAAAAATCATGATAACTAATATAAAGGACATAGCAACTCTCATAATCTTATATGTTAAAAAAAATAACATTCAATTAGTGTAGCTTATCTCCATTGCCCATATTTTGGGTCTTTAACTCATAATGCTTGTTCATATTCAATCGTGTGATTAGTTGAAATCTAAAAACTGAAATTCTTTGCCACTCTTACAAGTGATAACTGACTTTCATTTAGCATCATTTATTGAGAAAAAATTGAAACTTATAGAATTTCCTCTTTTAAAAAAGATTTCTAGGTATTACAATGTCCATGATTTTAGAGGATATTTTCTCATTAAGGCTCAGTAATAATAAATAATACATTAGGTAAGGTGTTTTAACATTTCTTAGTTTCACTAATGTTTCTATGTAATTTTTACTTGTAGTATAGGTAGCATCCAACAAAATGCAATAAAAGACATAGGTATTAAGACTATATACTACAGGGCGCCTGGGTGGCTCAGTTGGTTAAGCGACTGCCTTCAGCTCAGGTCATGATCCTGGGGTCCTGGGATCGAGTCCTGCATCAGACTCCCCGCTCGGTGGGGAGTCTGCTTCTCCCTCTGACCCTCCCCCCTCTCATGCTCTCTCTGTCTCATTCTTTCTCTCTCAAATAAATAAATAAAATATTTAAAAAAAAGACTATATACTACAATAAATCTATTTTAACTGTGGAAATCACCTCCCTTTACTGTGTGACTTATATGTGCCCTTAGGAGGTGATAAGTTCAATATATTTAAATGTCAAACCTGTCATATGACTAAGGTCAATTATAATTTTTCTCCATAGAGAAGGAAATGCTATAGATTTTTCTAGAATGCTTTTTCTATCCCCCGTTTATTTTATAATGCAGATATCTGGCAACCTTGTGAGAAAGCATACTTTGACTGACATAGTATCGACTGCTGCCATCACCAGTTTTCTGAAAAAAATTCAAGTGGTGACCAAGAAATTATTATCAAGGGCTATATGTGCACCAAATATGTGAAGTTCTGCTATCTCCCCTAGAGAAATCCTTCCAACAGTGACAAGGAACATCGTCTTTGCAGGGTAAGAGGAATTTACTCAAGTTCCTCTGATGCGATGAGAGGTTTGGAGAACCCGAGGTAGACAGGAGCCTGAACAGGCACTCACATTCTGAAACTCAGCACCTCGGCTCCCCCTCAGTTCTCTTTCTCCCATCACCACACTCTATGTAAAGTGGCCCGCTCACTGGCATGAAGAGACGTTCTGTTTCTGAGACTACCCGGGCGTTCCTCTTGCTGCCCACTTTACCCCATATCAGTACCCTCACTCGGTCTTCTTGGATGCAAGGACCTAACATTCCATCACTCTTTTCTGGTTCTTTCTGTTGTAAAAATCGTTCTAACGTGGAAAGAAATCACGTGGATCAAAATTGGTCCCGCCTGGTTCCATCACTTTTACAAGTTTTCAAGGGCTGCCTCGGTGGCACTGTTGGTTGGGTTTAAGACTCGGTTTCAGCCCAGGTCATGATCTCAGGATCATGGGATCAAGCCCCACGTCAGGCTCCATGCTGAGCCCAGAGTCTGCTTAAGTTTCTCTCTCCCTCTCCCTCCACTGGTAGGGAAAGTGGCAATTCCCTTTTTGTAAGGCCTAAAACTTAGAAAATTTTCTGACTTTCTTTAAAAAAAAATACAAATTTACCAATGTAAAATTAAGAGCAAAAGTGAACATTTATTTAACATGAGAAAATAAATCACGGCTAACTACATTTTTTTTTTATTTTTTTATTTTTTTAAAGATTTTATTTATTTATTTGACAGAGAGAGAGATAGCGAGAGCAGGAACACAAGCAGGGGAGTGGGAGAGGGAGAAGCAGGCTTCCTGCCGAGCAGGGAGCCCGATGTGGGACTCGATCCCAGGACCCTGGGATCATGACCTGAGCCGAAGGCAGACGCTTAACGACTGAGCCACCCAGGCGCCCTAACTACATTTTTTTTTAATAGTGGGCCTATCCCACTAGCATCACAATGTCCAGATTTTTTTTTCCAAAATAAATGAGTACACATGATACAAATCGCTAGGACTTATTTTTCTTACATGTTTTGGCCTCATCATCTTTGATTGTTTCTTGAGAGATAGCAATTCTGTTATACTGATATCTCTAGTGATAATTGAAAGATAATTCGGTCTTCTAGTTACTGTGATTTATCTTCTTGTTGTTATTGATACCTCAGACATTCTCTTTGCTGCACAACTATAAATTTTGAGTACTCTTGTCAAATTTGGTAAATTCTCTATCAAGTTTCTATTTTGTAGGAACGGTAGCATTTGGAATTTAAAGTAGTGTTGTTTGTTTTGTTTTGGTGTGGGGCTTTTTTTTTTTTTTTTGGCATGATGATTAATCTTAAACATTCTCTGCAGTCTTGCTTATCCATCAACTACTTCGCTGCAGTCCTGGGAAGGGCCCATGAGATCAGGGCTAGTGGGTGAGGCACTCACCCTATGTACATGTAGGAGCTCGCTAATCAAGACAAAGAATAAAGTAGTATTTTAATACAATGTTTTAGGAAAAAAAAAAAAAAAAAACACCAGCAGATACAGGCACACACACACACACACACACACACGCACACACACCTGCGGGTACACATTTTCATTTTGCCTCAGAGTCCAGCATGGTTCAGCATGTCACTGCGGGAGAGTAAGATGCTCTGAGTCTCCCCCTTAGGTGACAGCGCGGTCAACCAGTCTCCGGAGGAATGAGATCACCACGCGAATTTTACCACTAAGGACACAGGCTCAGAGTGTCTGCTTAGCTGTTGCAGAAGGCTAAGAACGCGAGTAACATCCCAGCTCGGCTCTAAGCACTTCATGGCAGTTTCGTACTTACTTCCAACAATGCCTTGAATTACGTACCTTTTTTTTTTTTTTTTTTAAAGATTTTTTTATTTATTTGACAGAGAGATGCATAGCGAGAGGGGAACACAAGCAGGGGAGTGGGAGAGGGAGAAGCAGGCTTCCCACCGAGCAGGGAGCCCGATGTGGGGCTCGATCCCAGGACCCTGGGATCAGGACCTGAGCCGAAGGCAGACGCTTAACGACTGAGCCACCCAGGCACCCCTTACGTACCTTTTATATTATTTTTGTTCATGCTAAATTAAATGAAACACAGAGGGGGTTGAGTAATCATAGGTAGGAAGCATCAAAATTGAATCCCGATTTTTTTTTTTTTTTTTTTTTATCTTTAAACCAGAGGTACTAATGGTTATAGTATCCTGTTGTAATAATCTGTTTTGTCCATGAAAAATAAGCCACAAGATAACAAATCTTGTACCAAATTGTGCTATTCTGCCTCATTTTATGCAATGGAAGCTCATTTCTGCACATAATTTTGAAATTAGAAAAACTTGGCGCCTGGGTGGCTCAGTCATTAAGCGTCTACCTTCGGCTCAGGTCATGATCCCAGAGTCCTGGGATCAAGCCCTGCACTGGGCTTCTTGTTCAGTGGGGAGCCTGCTTCTCCCTCTCCTGCTCCCTCTGCTTGTGTTCTCTCTCTCTCTAACAAATAAAATACTCCCCAAAAAACCTATATTAATGTCTTATGGGATATTGTAATGTATACAGATGAAATCCTTCTGAAATCTAAAGTGTCATGAATGCGGTGGGTGATAAATGGACTTAAATCACTGTAATGGTTTACATTTTTTTTACATTCAGTCAAGCAACATTCACTCTAAATAAATTGAAAATCTAAGAATGTTCATTGTAAAAAAAAATTAAAGACGATTTTAAGCATGTCAAGACGCATCTTTTAAAAAATCCACAGTAAAAATATGAGTGAGGCTTTAAAAGGTCCTCACTTTCCCTATCTGCTAAAATCATAAAAGATAGGATAGTCTAGGGGCACCTGGGTCGCTCAGTCGGTTAAGTGTCTGCCTTCAGCTCAGGTTATGATCTCAGGGTCCTGGGATCGAGTCCTGCATTGGGCTCCCTGCTCAGTGGGGAGTCTGCTTCTCCCTCTCCCTCTGCTGCTTCCCCTGCTTGTGCTCTCTCTCGCTGACAAATAAATAAATAAAATCTTAAAAAAAAAAAAAAAAGATAGGATAATCTCTACCACGGAAGGCAGATACAAAGGAAGTATATGAGCACTTCCCCTCCCTAGAAAACGTAATTAATGCTAGCATTCTTTTCTACTGAATTTGGAAGCCGACTCAGGATTTTAGACACAGCACTCTACAGAACCATAAGCAATCACTAGGAGTTGTCTCTTGAGATGAAAGCTATTTGCCTTTCCTACTAAACACACGAAGAAGACTCAAATTGGACTTGTGATCATGCCAGGAACCAGGCTCCAAGTACACATACGGGAATATATGTGTCATCGGGAATGGAAGCCAGGACATGTCTTATGGTAGCAGATGGCCAGACGGCCAGCTCACCTCTGGCTGACAGTGGCTGTGGAGCTGGACAGGGATGTCCTCACAGGGACGTCGATGTCATTGACATGGCTCAAGTGCTTTCTGA
Organism: Phoca vitulina; assembly: GCF_004348235.1. NCBI lineage: Eukaryota > Metazoa > Chordata > Mammalia > Carnivora > Phocidae > Phoca > Phoca vitulina. The sequence continues at coordinate 5,481,017 of NW_022589781.1, read as the reverse complement.
AGGAACAGCTACTCAGTATCAAAGTGCTACCCTCTCTATTCAGGCTATGAGGCAGAATACAAATATTTATAATGGTTTTCAAATGTTTGTTCAAGAAACACTGGAGTGAATGCTTCCTTTTTTATAAACTGTCAAACAAACAACAGATGGCAACATCCACTAATCCCAAATGGGGCAATGTTGGAACCAGTGAGTCGAAGATGACCCAGTAAAAATCATGTATTAGCTTCCCGAGTCTTGCTCTTCCAAGTGTCTTCATTCTGCTAAATTTGCAATATTGTACTTTTTAGTGTTATTTTGTTTTCCCTGAAGTCTGCAAGATAGACTGAGAGAAAAAGCAATTTTCAGTACATAGTCATTTAAATCAAATACACTTCATTCCTTTTCTCTCCATTGGGAGCGGAGTCCTGATTTTCACCACAGAAGACCAGGCAGAAAGCAACAGTTTCTTATTAAATTGCCTGCTGGGCTTATTGAAACCTTTAAAATTATTATAGAGCTAATCAGCATTCTCATTTAGTTCGCCAAGACAACAGATATTTATTGTATCTACCACGTTCTGAGTTCTCGGAACATGATATTTGACAATGTAGGTGCAAAGCAGATTTTCAGTATGGCTGATGAGGGGTGGGGGCTCCAGCAGTTCTGTTCCAAGTGATGTAAGGAGCTTTTTTTTTTTTTTTTTTAAGATTTTATTTATTTATTTGAGAGAGAGAATGAGAGACAGAGAGCATGAGAGGGAGGAGGGTCAGAGGGAGAAGCAGACTCCCTGCCGAGCAGGGAGCCCGATGTGGGACTCGATCCCGGGACTCCAGGATCATGACCTGAGCCGAAGGCAGTCGCTCAACCAACTGAGCCACCCAGGCGCCCTGTAAGGAGCTTTTTGATGAATTGATCACACTCACCCCAAATCAGCTGCTGATGTTGAATAAGAATACACACACACATATACAAACACACACACGCACGTACATTTGTAAAACTGAATAGCTTATTTGGAAAACTAACTTTTCTTTTCCTCTGGATATTTCATAAATGCTGTGGCTTATGTGATCAACTACCATAAGCACTGATGTTTTGGACTGAATATCAACTAGTGTTCAGGGAAGCACAGGTTTTAGATACAGTTCTCAGTAAAATGGTTAGTACATCAGAAGCATTAAAATATCTTGGCCTGGACCCATGTTACCTATTCATGGAGCATGGGGGAGATCATAAAATCCAATCAAAGGATTGTACCGTTGATAAGCCTTGGGAATAGAGGAAAAAGCCTTCTGAGGGGCACTAAATACAAGTAAAGGCAGATCCAGAACAAGAATTTAGGATCTTGATAATGTGTACAGCCAGGCTTATAAGGTCATTATAATTCACCTTATGAGTTCCATAGATTTTATTGCACTTGACTTACATTCTGACCTTTAGCAATAGACTTAACTTCTACTCACTTACACTTAGAGATTCTAGTTGGAAAAAAAAAAAAATTGCTTTCAAGTTGGAACGCAACTATTCCATCAAACCTTCTTACTGATGTTACATAAAATAGATGTGCGAGTGTGTGTGTGTGTGTGTGTGTGTGTGTATCCCCCACCTTGAGAAAACAATCTAGACTTTAATGGGACTGCGGGTGATAATGTATTTTCTTTTTTTCTTCTGTTTGTTGAAACATGAGTTATCCTAAACATGTATTCTTTCAATTATTCCATTCATTGTTCACTCTGGCATTCATTTAAACAAATAATCAGTTTCAGTAGCTCCTATATACCAGACGCAGTTCTGGGTACAAATATTACACCATGTGTGACATATGGAAACTTACAGTAGAGACAGAAAACAGGCACGTGATACTGGAGAGAGACCCATGCTACAAAGAAAAAGTCAGGTAAATAAACAAAGAGGGATGGGAAGTGGGAAGCTTGGAAGGCCTTTCTCAGATGGGGATTCACACAGAGGCCTGAATGACATGACCCTGATGAAGAGAATCCCTGTCTGGAAGAACTTGAAATGCAAAAGCCCTGGAGTTCTGTGAGCTTAGAATGTTCTGAAATATAGCAGGAACACAGGGTATTTCATGCAGGCTTGAGCACTGGGAAGAGGGATAGGAGATGAGATTTACAGGGCTGGTGTCCATAACCAGTGATAAAGACTTAGATTTCACTCCAGGTATGATGGATAGGCCTTGGAAGGCCTTAGAAAACTCCTCTGCCTGATTTGTAGTGAAGAGAACGTACTCATGGACAATGCTGGGAAAGCAATAGTGGTAAAAGTGAAAACAAAGTTGTTATGAGGTCAGTTTGGAGCCTAGATTCTCATTCTAAAGCTCTAATTAGAGAACTGTAATCAATAATGATAATGATAATAATAATAACAATAACAATAATAATAAAAATAATACCCCAGGAAAAGTATCTTGGTAGAAGTAAATGTTGATTGAGTCACTGATGCTTTGCATTCTCCTAAATGCCGTAAGCATAAAATGTTATGAAATTACCCCGTGATACCAGGAAACAGGTACTATCGTCAGACACATTATTTAGTGGGAAGTTGGAAGTACACAGACACATAATAGGTTGCCCAAAGCTGAACATCTAGCAAGTGGTGGGGCCAGAAATGGAGTTCAGTCCACCCAAATTAGATTTTTGTGCTCAATTCAAAAGGCGTGGACTGAAAGCTTGCTTACTTTATGGCACAAAATTGGCATCTATGCATCTCATCATGGGGCTTTGGAGCTGTCGAGAGCAGGGAGGACAATGTGGACCACCTGGGCAGCACTGGTTCCTTCTGTTTGTTAATAAAGCCCTCCCTTTCTCCTCAGAAGTATCCAGCTTGGTCCTAAATCATATGCCCTTTGTATCTGAAGCTCCTGGAGGCTCTTTTGTGGTGGTTGTTGGTTGTGTACTGTCCTAGCAAAGGATGGGGTACACCCCTCTCCTTCTGCAAGTGGATAAATCTGCCCATGTGTCGGCAAACATCTCTTGGTTCCTTTTCTCCAGTACCAGTGGTTCCTCAAAGATAGAGGCTTGCAGGGAGAGTGTTTTATCAGTTTAGTTCAGATCACCGAATTCCGTTATCTCAACACTGAAACACTGAAATCTGTATTGCTTCTAAATTATAATAATTTTTATTATTATTATTATTATTACCTCAGAAAAAATGTTCAAAGCAAACAGCAAGTTCTGACATATATCTCAACACACACATAAAAATATTCTCTAATAATGGGGGGGGGAATCCAGCACATAGATTGTCTGCTTTTCCTCAACTTCTAGAAACTCACAAAATGAACAGGCAAGGGTCGAGTAATAGAGAAGCTACCAACCAAATCGTTACAATTACGCACAAATATGAAATGATCTGTATACCTTAGCAGAGGGTGATTGTCCTTATGGAAAGTTAATTTATCCTTGGAACAGGTAGGTTATCACTGTGCATATGTACCCAGTGCTTAATTCAATTCTAGTAAATACAATCACCCACAGAAGCACTTCTATTTGAATTCCTGAAAATAGAAATTTAAGATAAAAGATAAGTCAAATGTATTTTTTTTCATTCCTAATCTAAAAAAACAAAACAACAAAAAAAACTATGTTGACTTTTTTCATGCTCTTAGGATTTCATTTTTTCTATGTGTGATACTTAATGGGAACATAAAATAAAAAGATAAGTTTATTGACAGTAAAAACATTTTCAATGGTTGAAATAATTCATGCAGTTAAAATATTAAATACATTTCAAAAGACACCAACATCTTGATAGTATCAATGAAGATTAATACTGGATGATTTTTAAAGTCACATTTTCCCCCATTTTATTGGTTCTTCCAAATGGGTTGTCAGCTAACCTGTGGGAATACATTTACAGCTTGTTCTGAGTGGAGATCTGCTTGACTCACAACTTGAATTCTCAATGCTTGTGTGAAGCACATACTGTAGCTTTAGAAACAGAACTGCTGGATCAGAAACAAACTAGCATTCTATGAACAGAGCATCATCACCAAGAGCTCAATCACACATGAGAGAAATGAGCTAGAACTCCACATGTCGATGGGTATGTTTTCACCTCTGGGCACAAATCACGTTTGAAAGAAATGTGTAATTAAATGCTCTGCAGTTTGATGAATTTAGGGGTTCTATCATCATAAAACATTTAGTTATTAAGTGGCCAGCTGGGGAGAGGATTTCACTAGACCCTATCCACAGAGAAGAGACGTAGTCTGAGGACTTTCAAAGACAGCTTCCAGTGTAAGACGTATACATTAACTTACGTTGGCTGGAGAAAAACAAAACCCCAAAACCAGTTGCCTAGTGCACAAACTGAAGAGGAGATATCTGTATGGTCATTTAGCTGTCTTTTCCTTGGATATAAATATACTTAATTTAGGAAATATGAACTTTTTATTTTTACAGATTTTTTTAGGGCCATTGAAACATCTACATATCTAAAGCTTCTTTTATGTTCCTATTGTCTAACTTGATGCCAAAGTGGGCTCATGAAGAAGCTTTTCACACAGCTGATGTCCCTGCTGGCTGTGAACATAAAGAGACTGCTTTGGAACAGACTGAGGAACCCCAGGAGAAGCTTTGGCAACGCTATTCCATTACTGCCCATCTGAATCAATCGCAGACGTCCACTCGGACCTGAATTAACTCTGAGCACAAATAATCAATGCTAGATGTAAATCAGGCATTGGCTGACATTTTTTTGGTAACATGTCTATTTTAAATGCCAATTTTATTTAGATGCAAAAATAGGGAAAGATGGTGGGGATACATTTTAGCCAGCTAAATAAAAACACTAGAAGTGGTAAACAATTGCATTTGCAGTTTAATCCTGTTACAAAATGCTTAGCTTCCTTTCTCAGTATTCATACATTTCCTTGTGCAGGTACATCTCACCCTGAGAGCTAATATGCCACTCAGTCCTAATCCTGGCCACTAGGTTGGCATTGAAATAAAAACATCGTGTTCCCTAGGTACTGACCTAATTTCCCACAAACGTACGACTCTGGTCACCAGGGCAACCAGACAGGGGAGTGTGGGTGGTCCAGTTTGGAACTATTCCCACTGATAGAAAAATTAGGACCTTCTTTGGCCTGATCATCACTGATCACTACCATATGATGGCAACATCCTTTCTGTCAATAGATAAATATAGAGATCACTCTGGAGTTTTATGAATCCTGACATTAAATAAATGTCACTGAAGGTGACATTACCCATTGATGACACATCCCAGCCAGAGGAGAGCTCAAGGACTTCTACTCCCATATGCTACATTTTACAGGTGAGGACACTGAAGGCTAATAAGGGAGAAATTACTAGGATTGCAGAGCCAATGAGGGGCAGTTCTATATTCACCCAAGAAAACAAGGATAAGAAATAGACCTTGTGCATATACTATACATGCATGTGTATGTTAGCTGCATATGCCTATATAAAGCATACACAGTACACGTGTCTCATGTACTCATGTATCATTAGCTACATGTTACTGATACGAAACGGGGTCTCAAAACACATAAATAATTGTCTGAAGATTGCATCATTGGTAAGATACAGATATTTACAAGTATTATCATTCATTTTATGTATTCATTTGACTGGGCAATGCTGATCAGTTGTTTGGATAGACATTACTCTAGGTGTTGCCGTGAGTGCCTTTTTTTTACATGTGATTAGTATTTATAATCGGTAGGTTGAATAAAGCAGATTACCCTCTACAATTTGAGTGGCCTCATCCAATCCGTTAATGGCCTTAAGAACCCAGACTGGGGTCTCCTGAAAAAGAAATTATCCCTCAAGACTGTAACAGAGACATTCTGTCTGAGTTTCTAACCTGATGGCCCTCATTGTGGTTTTCAGATGCAAGTCTGCAAACAACTCTTACCTGTTTCCAACCTGACTTATAGTCTTTGGATTTGCCAGTCCCCACGATTATGTAAACTCAATATCTCTCTTTCTCCATCTCTACCCCCATCTCTGTCTCTCTCCCCCCACCCCACCCCCAACATTCCATCCTACTGGCCCCTCCTCTCTGGAGATGCCTGAATAATACACAAGGGTAATACAGATTTGTTAGCAATCAATATATTCTGAGCACTTACTAACAAGAATGGACTCCAGCCTTAGTTCATGGGACTCTAAAAGACTTTCTTTCATACCAGACCCTTCAGTGTTTGATTGTGGGTAGACTGGGGTCCTGAAAAATTGAGTATTTGTTAATTAGTACTGAAATCTTTAAATAATCTATATGACCAAATTGTTAGAACCTTTGGCTCTAGAATGGGGAAAAAAACAAAACAAAACAAAACAAAACTGCTTTGACTCTTCAGATGCCACTTACTAGCCAGGTAACCTCTCACAGTCTTAATTTCTTCTTCATTTATAAAATGGAATTAGTAATAGCACTCATATATCAAATACTGTAATGGATACTTGGTGTCTAACACAAAGCCTATCATCAATCTAAAATAGAAATATGTCCAGTGTTTTTATTACCAGGATTTAAACTCAGATTCTTAACAATCCCCCAAACTCATATTCTTCACAATATGCAAGATAACTCCCAGGAGCAGGGAGAGAAAGAGATGGGGAGAGGAAGAGAGCAAGGAAGGAAGGAAGGACAGAGGGAGGGAGGGAGGGAGGAAAAAAGTTTAGGAAAAATCTGAACACTAAACTGAATTTTCTGCCCTTATATGTCCTTGGAGAGAGAATGTTTAGCATTTTTAAGGTGTAATATTGGAACAAATGCTATATACTATGGTTTGTAACCATGTATGAAATGTCTTAGCTTATATGGCCGGTATAGGCAATATTTAGTGATTAATAATGGATGAAACATTGAACATATGCTACCATTGCTTTTGTCCTTCCTATTTGTGCAAATGAACTTCTAAAGCTACAATGTTGCTTCTACAAGTGTCTATTTTTTCTATCCTAACATGTCCTGTGTTAATCTCTGACCAGTTTAGGTTCATGCTGATGCAGCACCCATTGTATTTTCAACTTTTAAAAAATCTGCTGAAGACCTTTATTTCATGCAGCACAGGAAGTGAGAGGTAAAGGTCAATTAACTGTATCATTCAAGCCCAGCTGTTTCTTACTGAGAATATTAAGATACAATGGGAGTGAATAACTCTCTGGGTGTAGCTCAGTGCTATTACAGTCTACAGAGCAAAAAGGATGATAGCTTAGTTAGCTACTAAATTATAATATTATGTTTAACAGAGACAATAGCACAATTAAGAATTTCAAAAAACACTGTCAGTTGAGCTCATGATCACAGTCAAGGAGTCTAGAGTTAATACTAGCCTTGTTGAAAGAGTCAACATTTATCTTCAAACCTAGAAATATATCATTTATGACATGACATTTACCTCTCAACTTTCTATCGGTTTTGCCAATATTAGGAGCTTCCATTCACACAGAAATTTTCTCTCTCTCTCTCTCTCTCACCCCTCCCTCCTCACACACACACACAACCTTCCATATACACACCCCCACATATGCATTTGTACCTATAGCCCTGTGAAAATACATGTATTCTTCCACACAAATAGGTACTATCCCACATACAAATACACACAACCTCATGACACACACATCTTTACCAACATGCACACACCCCTACGCGCCCATACCCCCATGGTCACATAGCCCCCACTCACTACAAAGCCGAAAGAATTATAAAGAAGTCACATTTTAGCATTCACACAAAAGTCATCCAGTCTCAAAGACATTTTTATCATAAAATTCTACATGAAAATCACATGTCTATTTTAAAATCACCTGGAAGGAAATTGAGTAAAATGTTTGAATTTAAGTAGGCCAAAGAATCATCTTCCCCTGTACATGGTGAATAAAGAGTTACATATAAAAGAAGAAAAATACAGTTAAAAATAAATAAAAGAAGTTAAATGAACACCACTTAAAAATCAGGAATGGCCCATAAGATTACAAACAGACATATACTCTTCAAAGAAACAGAGGAATTTACTGGTACAAGCAGCTAAAGATTTTATTGGAACACAAGAAGCTCCTAATTCCATCCCCACTTCTGAGAAATAATTCTGGTTCAAAAACTTCTGAGATTCATCACCAGTGTCCTTGAATCTGGAAAGAAAATCAGAGTTCTTTGGGGTGGCTGGTTGACAAGAAAGAAGTGAAGAACAGAGGTTGACTCAATCTGAGGGAATTAAAAATTCATGGTTTTAAGCCCAGTTGACTGAATGACCAGAAATGGAAGGCATTCCCAACGGAGGTAAAATAAATACCAAGGCTGAGCAAAAGTTTTTAGAGTAGATTTAATAAAATCTCTCAAGAAAAGAGAAGAAACACGATCTTGTCTGTCTCTGACACGTGCATGTGCGCACATGGTGTCCAAACCTCAGTCTCCACTGAGCTTTATCTTCAAAATAGAGAAATTTCACATTTGTTGAATAAGAAAAAGCAATCCATCCCACATTGGTCAGTTAGACAGTTTTCATATCCAAGCAAGTAAATAAAAGTCTTGAAAATGGAATAAATATCTCTCAAGAGAGATGTGAGGAATCCAGTAAAGAATAAAACATTCTCCTGGGAACAAAAGAAATTATCTTACCAGAAGCTTTTACATTACTGACTACTTTCATAATATCAGGAATTAAAGAAAAAAAAAACACTCGAAAGAAATAACAGTAAATTGCAATAAAGAAATTGCAAAGCTAATAAATGATTTTAGATGATACCATCGCAGAACAACTAACAGCATGATATTCTGAAGATTATATAACTGACGCTAAGAAAAAGTTTGAGGTAATCAAAGTGAATGTAAGACAGAAAACATCAATTAGAGAGAAGATAATATTTATTAGAGCAATGATGGTCCAATATAAGAAGAACTGTTATCACAGAGATTAAAAACTCTTAAAAATGCCCAGTACTGGGAATTATTGTATCATATGGTATTTCTTTTCCTTTTTTTTTTTTTTTTTTTACTTTTTGTGGACCCTCCATACTGTTTTCCAGAGTGGCTGCACCAATGTACATTCCCACCAACAGTGCACAAGGGTTCCCCGTTCTCTACATCCTTGTTAACACTTATTATTTCTGTGTTTTTGATTTTAGGCATTCTTATAGGTGTGAAGTGATTTCTCATCATAGCTTTGATTTGTATTTCCCTGAAGAGGAGTGATGTTGAGCATGTTTCCATGTGTCTGTTGGCCATCTGGATGTCTTCTTTGGAAAAATGTCTGTTCATGTCTTCTGCACATTTCTTAACTGGATTATTTGTTTTTGGGTGTTGAGTTGTATAATTTCTTTATGTATTTTTGATCCTAACCCTTTATCAGGTATGTCATTTGCAAATATCTTCTCCCATTCCTTAGGTTGACTTTTTGGTTTGTTGTTTCCTTCACTGTGCAGAAGCTTTTTATTTTGATGGTGCCCAGTAGCTTATTTTTGCTTTTGTTTCCCTTGCCTGTGGAGTCATATCTAGAAAGATGGTGTAACAGACAATGTCAGAGACCACACGGCCTGTGCTCTCTTCTAGGATATTTATGGTTTCAGGTCTCACATTTAGGTCTTTAATCCATTTTGAGTTTATTTTTGTGCATAGCATAAGAAAGTGGTCCAGTTTCATTCCTTTGCATGTGGCTGTCCAGTTTTCCCAACACCATTTGTTGAAGAGACTGTCTTTTCCCATTGTATATTCTTTCCTGCTTTGTCAGAGATTAATTGACCATCTAAGTGTGGGTTTATTTCTGGGTTCTCTATTCTGTTCTTTTGATCTATGTGTCTATTTTTGTACTAGCACCATGGTATTTTCATCGCTACGGATTTTTAATAAACCTTCAAATCTGGGATTGTAATACCTCCAGCTTTGTTCTCCTTTCTCAAGATCGCTTTGGCTGTTGGGGGTCTTTCTGGTTCTATACATATTTTAGTATTATTATAGTTCTGTGAAAAAAATGCTGCCGATATTTTGATAGAGACTGCATTGAACCTATAGATTGCTGTGGGTAGTATAGATATTTTAACAATATTAATTCTTCAAGTCAATGAACATGAGTATCTTTCCATTTGTGTCATCTTCAATTTTTTTCATCAGTGTTTTATGGTTTTCAGAGTACAAGTCTTTCACCTCTTTGGTTAAGTGTATTCCTAAATAATCTATTCCTTTTTGGTGCAAAGGTAAATGAAACTATTTTCTTAATTTATCTTTCTGATACTTCAATATTAGGGTATAGAAACACAACTGATATCTGGGTATTAACTTTGTATCCTGCAACTTTACTGAACTCATTTATTACTTCTAGTAGTTTTTTTTTTTTTTTTTTGGTGGAGTCTTTAGGGTTTGCTATGTATAGTCTCATGACCCGAAGAAAACAGAAACACTAACTCAAAAGTTACATGCAGAATTATGTTTACTGCAGCATTATTTACAATATTCAAGACATGGAAGCAACCGGAGTGTCATCACTATATGAATGGATAAAGAAGATGTTGTGTGTGTGTATATAAATATACACACACACGTATATACACAGAGAAAGAGAGAGAGAGAGAGAGATTACACAGCCATAAAAAAGGGATGAGCTTGGGGCGCCTGGGTGGCTCAGTCGTTAAGCGTCTGCCTTCGGCTCAGGTCATGATCCCAGGGTTCTGGGATCGAGCCCCGCATCAGGCTCCCTGCTTGGCGGGAAGCCTGCTTCTCCCTCTCCCACTCCCCCTGCTTGTGTTCCCTCTCTCGCTGTGTCTCTCTCTGTCAAATAAATAAAATCTTAAAAAAAAAAAAAAAAGGGATGAGCTTTTGCCATCTGCAACAATATTGATAGACCTAGGCATCATGCTATGTGGAATAAGTCAGTCAGAGAAAGACAAATACCATATGAAACTCATATGTGAAATCTAAAAAAAAAAAAAAAAAAAAAAAAAGAATAAACAAGTAAAAAGCAGAATCAGACCTATAAACACAAAGAATAAACTGATGGGGGCCAGATGGAAGAAGGATAGGGGGCATCAACAAATGGGTGAAGGGGAGAGGGAGATATAGGCTTCCAGTTATGGAAGGAATAAGTCACAAGGGTGAAAGACACAGCATAGAGAATATAGTCAATGTCACTGTAATAGCATCGTGTGGTGACGGATTGGAGCTGCAGGTGTGGTGGGCACAGCATAAGGCATAGAGATGTTGCATCGCTGTGTTGTGCACCTGAAAATAAGATAACACTGTGTGTCAACTATACTCAAAAAATTAATAACAAAATAAAATGAGGGTACCTGGCAGGCTCAGTCAATTAAGTGTCTGCCTTCGGTTCAGGTCATGATCTCAGGGTCCTGGGATCGAGTCCTGCATCAGGCTCCTTGCTCAGCGGGAAGTCTGCTTCTCCCTCTGCCTCTGCCCCTGCCCATGTGCTCTCTCTCTCTCTCTCTCTCTCTCCCTCTCAAATAAATAAATAAAATCTTTAAAAAAATAAAATAAACTAAAGAACTTCTTTAAAAATAACTTAAAATGGATCAAAAAGATGTTCAAAATATTTCAGGGACATTTTTTGAAAAAAATGAAGAGCAGAATATGAGGTTTGAAAGAACAAATAATATTCTAGAAAAAGTGGATATAAGTACAGTAATTTATTCCACATTAAGACAATTTTTCTTCAGCTATCCAGGCCAAAAAGTTAAATTCCCCAAAAAAGTGAAATTTAAGCAGCTTGAGAATTTTCCAAAGTGAAATAAAAACAAGAAGTCAGCAGACAATGTCTCAAATTTCTAAAGAAAGTATGGCCTGAAGATATAACCAGGGAAGATACTTTTTATGGATAAACAAAACAAAAACAACGGCAACATTCTTAAATGTGAAAAAAAAAAAAAAATTATAGTGCGCCTGGGTGGCTCAGTCGTTAAGCGTCTGCCTTCAGCTCAGGTCATGATCCCAGGGTCCTGGGATCGAGCCCCACATCGGGCTTCCTTCTCCGCGGGAAGCCTGCTTCTCCCTCTCCCACTCCCCCTGCATGTGTTCCCTCTCTCGCTGTCTCTCTCTGTCAAATAAATAAATAAAATCAAAAAAAAAAAAAAAATTAACTAATACAACTACCGTGAGTCTTTTACAAACATACACATACTTCGAACTGATTAAACATTAAGGAAAATATTGAAGTCAGGCATAATGGAAAGAACCATGTTTAAATGGCAAGAAGGGAGAATTCAGTACAATTAAATAAAAATAAACACTGTGAGAAATCTTTAAAAAACTGAATGCAATTATTTTTGCAACCTGTTACAAGATTTTTAAAAAATAATGTGATTTATAAAATTAGGAGAAATAATAATTGGCTGTCTTCTCAAATTTTTATATCAAGGAGTCAATCTATATTGTGTGATATTAAAATGCATTTTAAAACATAACGGCTTTAACTTAGTAATATTTTTGCAATCTTCTTATCAATCTTAATTGAATCTTTAAAAGTTACTGTCTGAAATTCATCAATTGTTTTGATTTCCATTTAAATTTTCTTTCCTTAAATGAAAACATTGTATTTAATATTTCAATTAAATATGCATGCATATTAAAATCCATTTTCATAAACACATTTGTCATTCTAGTTAACCAGTTAAACTTGTACCTATCTCTTCTTCTATCTGCATATAATATGTGTATAAAGATATCTAGACTGATAATTATCTGATGTAAACCATGTTTATCTTGATAGGACAGTATGTTAGTTCTGCATTGCTAGACCTAATTTTAGCAAACATATATAATTTTTGCCACAGGGAGAATAGGGTTAGAATTATGAGAATAAATCACGCCACAGGTGAAGAGCTTGAATTATACCAAGGGACTCGGACTTTGTCTCTAATGTTACTACAAAATTCATGAACCCTCTCAGGTAATTTCAAATATGTAAGACAGCAGAAAAGGCAAAGAGAAGTATGTGCGGATGTGTGTGGGTACAGAGCTGTGCGTGTGTGTGTGTGTGAGTGTGAAAGAGAGAGAGAGAGCAGGAGAAAGACAAAGAAAGGTCCAGAGTAAGAGAGGATGAACAAATAAGAATTATTTAATTGGGAGAGTCCTTGTAACTTTATAGTTTCTCTCTATCCAGGCACACTCTTTAAATCATGAGCACCCTTTCCTTAACAAGGTGTATTTTCTTTGGACACCTTTCTGAACATCATTTTCTATGGTTCTAGTAACTCATGCTTCATATTTGGTGACGTGCCCCGTGCTTCCATTTCTTATAGCAATGAATTTTTGCTAACACATTAAGATTCAAACCCCAGGAGAAAATTTTGTCATGAAGTCTTATAAGGACTTATCAAAGGTTCTAGTTTTAAAATAAGCATTACAGAATTTTATTAAGGGATCTCTTTCTGACTTTGCAATGTAAGCATAGATGAGGAATGTGAAATGCTATAACTATGACAAAGTTGAACCGATCTTAAAAAAAATGTGTGAACTTGGTTAATGTGAGCCTGCTTACAATCCCTCACCCAACTTACAGAATTACATCAAAGAATCTCTTGTTTATGTTTGCGGAACATCAGTAAAATTAAGCTTTTATATTACATTTTCTCATCTAAACAAATCTCTTTGAAACAGACTGCAGCATCTTTTGGATAAATTAAACTTTTTTTTACCCTTCATTGTACAGAATGAGACCAGAGAATGTAGACCATTTCTACTATTTTATAGCAAACAGTTGCCATGCAGAAATTCCAGAGCCAATAAGGTTTGAAATTGCCAAAGACAGAGGAAGGCAGACTCTGTTCGGGAGAAAAGAAGTGCCAGGACATGTAAATGTAATAAAAGTTGATGATTAGGAAGAGGAACACAGCATACCGTAAAAAGCCCATTACTAGTTTTTATAATCATTACAGAGTCAGGGGAATCTAACATATATTTCAAATAGTTTGTGAAATGTAACACTGGAGTCTATCTCCTTAGCCGACATCCAGAAAGCCCTTTAAAAAATAAAAATAAAATAAATAAAATAAAAAGTCTAAATAAAGCATTCTCCTGTCCTTGTTTTTTATCACCTGGTTTCTGGAACGTCAGGGAGAGCGGCATGGGTAGAGACCTTGCCTGCCAATCGAATGACACTGGCAGGGAAATAATTGTCATCCTGCTTCAAGGGAGCGGCTTCTGAGCCAAACAAAGACGCACCTTATATTAATATGTAAGCGTAAGCGTAACAATCAGGCAGGTCTAATGCTGCCAGACCTCGGGGTCAGAATATTAACATTTCTTCCTGACATGCTGAATGCCAAGGAATGCATTTATAATTAGAAAACAACTTAATTGTGATTTATAGACGTCTGACAGGCTGACACTTGATCTTTACTTACTCCTTTACTGGCTTAACGTTCTCTTCATGTCCTGAGAGAATTCAAATGGAAGGTTTGCTCATGGACTTGAGCCTCTAACAGTTGCTAAGCTTTCCTAGATATGCACACTTTACTTTGACTTGATCCTTACATTGTATCATTTCTGTAACATGAAGTGAGTTTCACTGAAATACGTTGAGGGCTGTGGAAATGACAAAGCTTATTAAACAAATTTGCTTCAGTAAATGTAGTAAAATTATTAGATAAGCAATTGAAGTTTCAGAAATATTCCCTGATGCATCGCAGATGCTAAAGATGGGGATCATGGTGATGAGTCCCTACTTTGGAAATACACGTAGTGAGAACTAGCACAAAAATAATAATCATAGTTCATCTAGTGAGTATTTGAGAAAACAAGAAAATAGTTGTTCTACAGCACCCAGTCTGCTTGTTTCATCACATAATAGAGTACTGTTGTTATAACCTTTCATACATAGCTCAGTGTTACTCTACTGAGATAAGAGAAGCACAGTTTAAAAGAAGCAAAAATAACTCTATATATTCAACCACTTGTCACGAAGAAGAGCTGATACCTGAAGCATAATGATATCTAAAGAGCCAGTTCCATCTGGCTTACACATACGATGAACTGAGGTTGCAGAAGGGTGTTATGTTATTTACATGACTTGGGAAATTGTAGTCAAACTGCCAGAAATCTCAATTTTATGAAGAGTGTGTGTGTGTGTGTGTGTGTGTGTGTGTGTGTGCGTGTGTGGATGGATAGAAGATAGAACAGTCTGTGTTGAAGTCAAGATGTTAAGACCCAGTTTGGGGGTTAGAATGGGACTCAAGAACAACATCTCTTGTGAGCTGGAGCCCTGCCATTTATATATGACTCTTCTCATTCTTTTAACAGAAATATTGAAAAAATAAATGAAAGAATCCTTCCATTCCAACTTGAAGATCACCATGCACCTCAAGTATACTAGCACCTAATTCTTCTAACCTTTTGGAAGGTTTTTTTTTGGGGGGGGCAGGATGTCATTGAGGCAGGAGGGAATAAAAGATTATCTGACACCAGGCTATCATGCTACACTCAACTTCATATTTGAAATACGTAAAATGGACTGTTGCTGATCATTAGGTTTTCTAACACTGTAGTTTTGTGTGTGTGTGTGTGTGTCTGTGTGTCTGTGTGTTTCATAGGAGTTGCAAGGAAGGATGAGCAGGGCAAGGATATATCATCTCTGCTAATGAATCAACTTTGGCATTACTTTCTTCCACCTGTATCCAATTATTAAGCCAAAACCTTCCCCTGCCAATACACTAACTGTTTTGGGTAAGAGGTCTGGTGAATGAATGATCCTTGCCCAACATGACTCCCAATTCAGGGAAATAAATAAGTAAAGAAACAAACCAAAATTAAAAAAAAATTAATTTAAAAATGAAAAGCTGTCAGAATAGATGTGGATCTTATAGAACATTCCTATGTGTTCACACACCCAGGTTTCACACCGCCCTGTGTACATAGATTATGTATCACTTTGCTTTAGTTGTCACCCATGTTACTACGTATCCTACTCTACATCAAAACTTACAGTTTGAAAGGCAATTTCTGTAAAGTTTTGGCTTAGAATTCTTGGTCTCAACTTCAAATTAGTGAATATCCCTAATTAGCTTTGTCACTGATGGACGCTTTCAGGATTTGACTAATTGCTCCCCAGTTCTATCTGAGTCTTCCTGAATCTGCTAAAAATGTGAAGGTCTGAACTTCAGGATTTTTAATGGTAAAAACTGTATCAATTTGTTTGCCTTCTGCTGTAGCTTTTAAACTGAGCAATGCGTGTACTGAAAGATGGAAACAGAAACTTCCCACTCCAAGTTAGTCTTGTAACAGTGCATGACCTTGTTCTATGATTTCACATTGTACATTATAGACTGCATATATATTTTAATTGCCTTATATTTTCATTTATTTTCTAGAATTATATTAAGTTCTTTTATTAATATTTTATCTCCTTCCCATTAAGACTAATCTGCCTTTTGTAGTTTGGTTTCACTAACTACACTCAGCACTTCCCACCTACAAGGTCACACCCTCTCATTAGAATCTGAGAAACAGATCAGTTTACCTGGAACCAAAATGAAGACTCAGGTGTTGTTAACATCACATACCATAAAGTATATTCGAGGACCTTCAGATTTCCACTCCTCAGTAAGTAGCATACTGAAATTGTATTAATGTTTACTTTCCTGCAGCGAATTAAACCATTTAAGTACACAGCAGAGAAGGCTAGAAGAAGGGTGCGTATGAACAAAAATTGTTATTGAGCACCTACATACATGTCCACTTACAATTCGGGCCTTGTAGAATTAGGTATAATTCCTCTGACTCCCTTACAGGTGAGAAAACTGATGTCCAGAAGCTTCAAGAAAATTGTTCCAGGGGCCGAATGCTTGCCGGTAGCAGTCATGATCTGATTTCCAAACTCATACACTTTACGTTACCCAACACTGTTTGGTAACAACACTAGGAATAATACAATGTTTTCAGTGCTCATTACATGCCTGCATGATCCTACCAACTTCAGATACTTTTGTTTCATTCAGTCTTCAGAAATCTGCTATAAAACAGAGAGCCCAGGACTAATTTAGACAAGGATGTCCGAAGAGATTTTGTTGAAAAGGTAGTATTTAAGCTGAGGGCGATGGCATTATTAGGAGTTAACCAAGCAAAGACTGAAGCAAACTGACAGAAATCTACCCCACTGAGAACATGTTCTGTAACACTATTTAACGATCCATATGACATTGATATGGCCAGAAGAGAGACATTTTTACTAGCCTCATATCCTAATTCACTACCTGCAAAATTTTTTAAAAAAAGGCAAACTGCATTGGATAACTTATTTTTGCAAAAGTACACATCTTCCTTTGCTTATTTATATGTATGCTAACGTTTGTTTTGTTGTTTTTAATACAATGCTCAGTGAAATGTGTAGTAAAGCTTAGAAAATTTTATTTTCTTTTTTAATGAGAAAAATTGCACTTGCTGACTTGCTGTCCACTTTGGTCTTTAGCAAGACACTGAATCCTCACAAAGACCTTGCTATGTCTTCTCCTGCTTACTTCTGAGCCCTGGGATCTGAACTGTTTGGGTCCAGCCTTTGCAAGAAAGGATGGCTTAATTATCTTACCTGCTTTCTTTTTTTGTTTTCCCTAACCTCTTTCCAAGTCTCTTGGCTGCTACTCTCTGTTCCTTCTGTGACTATATGTGAGGCTTTAACTTAGGCCATCAGGAACATCCAATGCACCTGCTGCTACACCATTATTTCAATCTCTAGGTCCTTGTCCCCTTCCTCCAGCTGGCTGTTTTCCAAAAAAAATTAGTACTGTTTCAGCAGGATCTTTTGATTCATTGGCTATATGTAGAATACTAAAAGTAAAAACAACTTCCTAACTATGGTTTGATCATGGGTGCATAGGTTTTAATTTAAAGTCCTACACCTCCCACAGTATCTTACATTGGGGTAGAAGCAAAGTTAACTATAAGTTCCTCAAAAGCAGGAGGCTTGATTCATGTATGTTTGTATCTCTAGTATTTCTCAAATATTTATAATGTAGTTGAGTTTGATGTGTGGGTTTTTTTCTCAGTTAATACCATTTAATATCCATAGTTACTAAATGATTCTATGACTACCTTGTAGGGCACATCATGACATGGTCTATCGTAGTGTAAAATAAATGTTAGGGGCGCCTGGGTGGCTCAGTCGTTAAGCGTCTGCCTTCAGCTCAGGTCATGATCTCAGGGTCCTGGGATCGAGTCCCACGTTGGGCTCCCTGCTCAGCAGGGAGTCTGCTTCTCCCTCTCCCTCTGCCTGCTGCTCCCCCTGCTTGTGCTCTGTCTCTTTCACTCCCACTCTATCTCAAATAAATAAATAAAATCTTAAAAAAGAAGAAATTCGAAGCTAATTAGATAAAAATTTGTAGATAAATTCTCTAAATATTTTTTTAAGATTTTTTATTTATTTATTTGACAGAGAGCGACACAGCGTGAGAGGGAACACAAGCAGGGGGAGTGGGAGAGGGAGAAGCATGCTTCCCACGGGGCTCGATCCCAGGACCCGGGGATCACGACCTGGGCCGAAGGCAGATGCTTAACGACTGAGCCACCCAGGTGCCCCATATTCTCTAAATTTTTAAAATTTACTGATTTTCAAAAAAGTACTCAAAAATGAAATGCAATTCATATGGCATAAAATGATTTTAACAGATTTTTTAATAATATCAATTTACTGTTGAAAAAAATTTAGTCTTCTTAGCCACATTTACATAAATATTCTATTTGTGAAACAATAAGAATCAAAAGATGATGTAGTCTTCTTATGAATATATTTAATATACGAAAATGACTATTTTATAATGTATGTGTAACCAAAATTCCTCAGTAGATTGACACCCGGCATCTGACATATTCGTGATAACTGTAAAATGGAAGGGACAGATTCCGGTCCAGGATGGTGATGCAGCAGACTCCTGAACTTACTTCCTCCCACAGACACACTCTGTCTACACTACGCATGGTACAATTCCTTCTGAAGGAAATCCAGGAATTAGCTGAGAGACTCCTACACATCAGGGGAATAAGAAAGTACCCCCGAGGAAAGGGTAGGAGAGGCTGAGACACATTCTCCCAGTAAACTCTGCCCCCCCCCCCCCCCCCCACAGCGACACAGAACAAGGAGGGAATGCAAAACTCCAGGCTTCTCCCTGAGGAGGGTACAGTTTGGACCCAAAAACCTAGCACCCTGCTAATCAAGGCTTCCACAGCCAAAGCACCTAGCTCTGAGAGCAAACAGGGCTTGTGTCCACAAGGCTGGAGAAGGGAAACCGTTCCTGGCTGGCTCTCAGGACTCGCCGGGGCTCCCACATGGGGCTGGGGCTCAGCACAGGGGGAGCCTCTACAAAAATACCCTCCCCCCAGCCTTCCCTGCAGGAGGCCCTGTTTGCATATCTCCCAACTGCAGCCCAAGCCTTAGGCTTCTAATTTAGCAAGCATTTAGGGACAAACTGCAGTCCTCCCTGGGAAGCCAGGAAGCCAGAAGCCAGCAGACACCATCTCCTAGTCTCCCTACAGCCCACTGCAAATCCCCAGCATCTCCGCGGAAGGAGCTTTGGACACACCCCCGGTGCCCCGAGTCTTGAGGCTGCCACGCGGGGGTGTGCCCCACGACTGCCTGGCTCCGGTGGCTGGTGGGGCCTGAGCTCGCGGGTCACACAGGCGTATTCACCCACTAACCCTCCCAGGGCTTCCCCGGGGGAGGTCAAGAGGTGCACTTGAGAAGCGTCTGCCGGTGTCTCTGGCTTCCCCTCTGCCTGCCACGTAGCCTTCCCTCCGGGACCCCAGCGCAGCCCCCGCTGCTGAGCCCCGAGAACAGAGGAGGGTTTGGAGGCAGCCGCTGGAGTTGGAGAATCACTCAAGAGCTGGAGAGGCTGAACCACAGGGCCTGTCTTCTACCCGGCGCCTCTGTGCCGACTAGGACAGGTGGCCGTTCCCCCACGTGCACAGAACCAACACACGGAGTGAGGGGGAGCGAAGACACGGGAGAGTGTGCTCTGAACAAGGTCAAGAACAAGGTCAGACTCAGGCAACAGGCCTTAGGGAAAACGGAGGCCAGTGAATTCCTTGATAAAGGTTCAAAATTACATTCCTGAAGATGCTCACCAGGGTGAGGAGAACGATGCCTGAACAAAGGGAGAACTTCAACAGAGAGAAAGGCAATGTAAGAAAAAAGAAACATAAAAATCAAAGAGAAAGGTTCTAATGCCACTGTGTCAAATAAAATGAATAAAATGCCAAAGTTTTCGTTACTAATGACTAAAAGCATAAAATTAAGTCAGATATGCGGCTTGAGGATTTGGCAAATTACAAGAAAGTGCTTACATTTAGATTCCAAGAAAATAATATTCAAAAACATCTGAAAAAAGGCAGAAGTGGTCAAAAACACTGTATGTCAGATGAAATACTAAAATGTTGATTTCTAACAAACAGCAATTGGAATATATTGTCTTGGTAGCTGAGGGCAGAAAGTTTTAACACAAGGGGGTGGGATGATTAAAGCAGAAAAGGAGGTGAAAAAACCTAGAAAGTAGTATATAATACATGGTGATGAGTAACATGTATCATCCATGAAAAGTGATCTTATGATAAAAGGATCAAAAATTAACTAAGATAAAAGTGCTGAAAATACTAAAAAAAAAAACCAAAAACAAGATAAATTAGAAACGATGAGAGAAATTTAATAATAAATTTTGAGTAGTAGTTATTATGAATGACAAATTAAGGTTGATATGCTATTGAGAAATTGTCAAAAGAACCCTTGGCGGGTGCCTGGGTGGCTCAGTCGTTGGGCGTCTGCCTTTGGCTCGGGTCTTGGTCCCGGGGTCCTGGGATTGAGC
Organism: Phoca vitulina; assembly: GCF_004348235.1. Taxonomy (NCBI): domain Eukaryota; kingdom Metazoa; phylum Chordata; class Mammalia; order Carnivora; family Phocidae; genus Phoca; species Phoca vitulina. The sequence continues at coordinate 5,460,258 of NW_022589781.1, read as the reverse complement.
CCCGCGTCGGGCTCCCTGCTTGGTGGGAAGCTTGCTTCTCCTTCTCCCACTCCCCCTGCTTGTGTTCCTGCTCTCGTTCTCTCTCTCTCTCTGTCAAATAAATAAATAAAATCTTAAAAAAAAAAAAATCCTTGGGATAATTGGGAAAAAAACATAAAAACTGTCTTTAGAGATTATTAAACAATAATCAATGTAACCTAACATATTCCCTCTAACATCCTGAATTTTTATTATATTACACAATGTATTTTTCTGAGTATTATATATATTTAACACAAATTGTGGTAATCAAAATGATCAAAATGTATATTTTAGAGTAAGCCTATTTTTTTTTTTTTTTGCAAATTGATAAATTGGTCATTTTGTGAATTGGCCTGCTCTCAGACTGAGCTAATGCCCCTTTTTATTGCAGCATACAATAAGAGCTTAAATGGGATACACACATTGCTGTTAATCCAGCTGATGATATGCTTTGCTCGGAAGGGAAAAATGAAGGGGGGAATCGGAGGTGGAGAGGAACCATGAGAGACTATGGACTCTGAGAAACAAACTGAGGGTTGCTGGAGTAGGGGGTGGGGTGGGAGGGATGGGGTGGCTGGGTGATAGACATTGGGGAGGGTATGTGCTATGGTGAGCACTGTGAATTGTGCAAGACTGTTGAATCACAGATCCGTACCTCTGAAATAATGCAATATATGTTAAAAAAAAAAAAAAAAAGAAGAAGATAGCAGGAGGGGAAGAATGAAGGGTGCGGGGAATCGGAGGGGGAGACGAACCATGAGAGACAATGGACTCTGAGAAACAAACTGAGGGTTCTAGAGGGGAGGGGGGTGGGGGGATGGGTTAGCCTGATGATGGGTATTAAAGAGGGCACATTCTGCATGGAGCACTGGGTGTTATTCAAAAACAATGAATCATGGAACAGTACATCAAAAACTAATGATGTAGTGTATGGTGATTAACATAACATAATATAATAAAATTAAAAAAAAAGTATTTGATATGCTTTGCTCTTTTCCAAGGCTCTATTATATTAGCAGATGCAGAAAAAGCAGCCCTGTAGGTCAATAGTCACAAATGACAAAGAGGATTGATCAATGAATTGCTTTTGGTTTCTAGGGAGATCACAAGGTACAAATGAAAAAGTGTAACATGTGGATGAAGTGAATTGTTTCTAATGGTTCTGCTCTTGCTGAGAAGTCCTCCTAAGGAAACGTGTATCAGCCCATTGACACTGTAATGTCTCCTCCATTCCCAGGACTGTGGCCCCTCAGGTCAGGAACACACAGCCAGGAAGGGCAGGACACGGAGAGATCTCCATGGGAGAAGGGCAGAAAGTGCCTCAGAGGGAGGATGTGAAGACTTGGGGCAGGTGAAATTAGCCCCGGCTACACCCTGATCTGAAAGGGAAGGCTCCCAGAGAAAATGATGCTCAAGCTTTCCATGATAGCTCTTATAAAAATGTGAAAAACATCGTGATCAAGTATTCAGAATGTCTTTTCTTTTAGTTTTATGAGTTTTAGATACTTTAGAATATAGATAAATAAAATTTTTAAGATGCTACTATAACAATAATACCTTATTTGTATTCCTGAAACTGAAAGGCTCTGAGAAATCAAAAGTTGTTTTTATTTTATTTTATTTTTCATTAAGGTTGGTATTGTTCCAAAGAAGACATCCAAATGGCCAACAGACACATGAAAAAGTGCTCAACATCGCTCAGCGTCAGGGAAATCCAAATCAAAACCTCAATGACAAACCACCTCACACCAGTCAGAATGGCTAAAATTAACAAGTCTGGAAATGACAGATGTTGGCGAGGATGTGGAGAAAAGGGAACCCTCCTACACTGTTGATGGGAATGCAAGCTGGTGCAGCCGCTCTGGAGAACAGTATGGAGGTTCCTCAAAAAGTTGAAAATAGAGCTGCCCTACGACCCAGCAATTGCACTACTAGGTATTTACCCCAAAGATACAAATGTGGGGATCTGAAGGGGTACGTGCACCCTGATGTTTATAGCAGCAATGTGCACAATAGCCAAACTATGGAAAGAGCCAAGATGTCTATCGACAGATGAATGGATAAAGAAGATGTGGTATATATATACAATGGAATATTATGTAGCCATCAAAATAAACCCCGAAATCTTGCCATTTGCAACAACGTGGATGGAACTAGAGGGTATTATGCTAAGCAAAATAAGTCAATCAGAGAAAGACATGTGTCATATGATCTCACTGATATGAGGAATTCTTAATCTCAGGAAACAAACTGAGGGTTGCTGGAGTGGTGGGAGGTGGGAGGGATGGGGTGGCTGCGTGATAGACATTGGGTAGAGTATGTGCTATGGTGAGCGCTGTGAATTGTGCAAGACTGTTGAATCACAGACCTGTACCTCTGACACAAATAATACATTATATGTTTAAAAAAGAAAAAAAAGAAGATAGTAGGAAGGGAAAAATGAAGGGGGGAAATCGGAGGGGGAGACGAACCATGAGAGACTATGGACTCTGAGAAACAAACTGAAGGATCTAGAGGGGAGGGGGGTGGGGGATGGGTTAGCCTGGTGTTGGGTATTAAGGAGGGCACGTACTGCATGGAGCACTGGGTGTTATATGCAAACAATGAATCATGGAACACTACATCAAAAACTAATGATGTAATGTATGGTGATTAACATAACATAATAAAATGAAATTTTAAAAAAAAAGATTGGTTTAAATGCATTTGAGAGCAAAACCTAAACTCAGTAGATATGTTCATTGGAAAAATACTGTGTTTGAGGATGAAATATTTGTCTAGAACCCACCAGGGGTATAAGGTAATGTACTAGGTATGCACCATAATATAAATATGTAATACATACAGATATGCATATACATGCATATATTATATTTATATCAAGTCTGAGTTTTGCCAGCACGTATAAGACACCACCGACTCATATGAAGCCACAGCATCCTGCTTCAAAACACCCTGTGTCACCCTTATCTTCTACCAAACCATTTTATCAAATGTGCTGAAGGATGATATGCTCAACTCAGTTTCCACTCCACAGAATTCCTAAATTTCTCTGACACTAATTCCAGCAAAATATCACAAGTATTACTATTTGAGTATCTTTTTATTGCCAATCATTAGCCCTGAGCTGTGACTGCTGCAGTTAAGAGGAATAAAAAGAATTTAAAACTTCATTCCAAGAATCGTCTTCCACCCTGAGAAATATGCTCACCCAAGAAAGGTCCAGGGCATTACCATGAAAATTTAACCAAGGATTCTTGGTCTCTCCCCCTTTGTTTACTGTATAACCTCACATACGTTATATTATTTTCCATATTTCTTAATATTTGAATTAACATGTGGCTCTTGAAAGTAAAAGACATGAACTTTGGATCTATAGATAGACTGAGTACAGATATATCAATATTGACTAATGACTACTTTCTGGAAAAAAAAAATACCATTCCCCTGTATAAGTGGTAGGTTTTCTAGGCAAACAAAGTGCTTCATGAATTGAAACTTTATCACCTGGACATCCTCTCCCCTCTTTTCTGTATGGGGTAACTGAGATTCACACACAATGCTGAGGACTTTGTTATATGAGGGCTGGGGTCAGAGAAGGTTTTAGACATCAATGCTTTCAGTGCAAAAGACACAATGTCATCTCACCTCTAACTCAGGAAGCAGAACGGGGTAGGTGCACACACAGAATAGCACACAAGGCCGTCTGTTTAAGACCTAATCAGAAGCCTTCATCCCTAGAAAACTGATAGAAAATATCCCAAAGATTCAGACTCAAACAGGCTTTGTACAGCTTCAAAATATATTTTAAAAAAGAATATGGTCGGGGCGCCTGCGTGGCTCAGTCGGTTAAGGGTCCGACTCTTGATTTGGGCTCAGGTCATGATCTCAATGTCATGGGATCTAGCTCTGCATTGGCTCTGTGCTGAACGCGGCATCTGCTTGGGATTCTCTCTCCCTCTCCTTCTGCCCCTCCCCCACTTGCACGCTCGCTCGCTCTCTAAAATAAATAAATTGTTAAAAAATAAAAAAAATAATAAATATGGTCATAGGTGGCATTACAGAAGATTTTGCCTTTAGTTCCTAGCTTCCTTAATCTTCAGCCCACAGGAAGCAGGAGCTTGTTGTTCATGGCACACCTAGTTTTCCCTGGAAATGCACAAACACCACCAAAACCACCTGGCCAGTTGAGCCTGACGTTCAGGCGGCCTCATGGTTTATGCCATGATCCCTACTGGTCTCTTGATTTGACCATCTATCCCAGTGCATTCTTTACTTTTATCCCTAACAAATCCAAAGGGTTTTCATTGCAGAATTCCGATGTCTAGCTCTAGGCCTGATACCAGCTTCATCAAATGCCCATTTGGTGATCCTCTACCTACTCTCAAAAACACCGCAGTGTCCGAAAGTGGTGTTTTTCACCCTTTGTGATGCCTCACAACTCCTCCGTATCCCCGGCATGTGAATAACCATCATCACAAGCATCACAATGAGAAGAACAGCTGTGGCAGATCCTGGACTTGATCCTCATGGCTTTCAATGACATCTTCTCTCAAAATGGTGTTTTGTTTTGTTTTGTTTGTGGGTTTTTTGTTTGTAAGTTTGTTTGCTTTTGTTTTTTGTTTTTTTTCCTAACGCTGAACGTTCCTTTCTTATGCTTGACTCTGAAGAAAAATGCTGACATTGCCATCTGAGGACCTTACCGGGGTTGGGGTGTCCAAGCTAAGCTGCAGATCTGAAGTGTGGGTTTTCTATAAGGCACCTACCATGCACTCGCTGTCTCTACACTGTGGGTTAGAGCATCATGGGATCCTCCTCTGCATCCCTATCACTTACGTTAGAACCTGTCAAACCAACATTGAGATACTTGCTGCAGGAAAAAAAAAAAGAATCATAAAATAATTTTTAGAATCATATATTATTGAAATCATATGAAATCACAGGCATAAGCTAATCCAAACTCAGAATTCATAGAGAATAAAAAATTATAAGACAGCTTAAAGGACTTGCAAGTATCCCACGCAGTAACAGCTGAATCAGTTATAACCTAAAATCTCTAAATCTTCAATCTAGCAATTCCCCTTAAAACACAGATCATTTCATTTGATTTAAATGTTAAATATCTTCCAAAGTTCTATTTAACAAATAATTCTTTCACTTTTAGAGTATTCTTGCTTTTCCTGACTCATATAGCTATCATGAAACTGTTTTAAATCCATTTTCTGTCCCTGACTTTAGTGCCCTAGTTTTCAGATCTGGGCTTGGGCCCTGGTGATGGGGATACCCAGCAAACTGCAATCATATTGCTAAGCTTGAGTATATTTTTACAGCTTACTTTTTGATGTTCAATGGGATTACAGTTCCCATGACGGGGAGACCTTCTCAAACACCAGTGTGGGGCTGCGGTGGCCACAGGGACGGACTCTTCCAGATGTGTATGCAATCTTCCCATGGTTATTCTTTTATAAGCTAGGTAATAACAAGTTTATTATACCTCGTTTAGCTTTTGAACGCTTTTTGATAACGCTATTATGTATATGCATATAAATGTGTGTTTGTATATATAATTTGCAATGGATGACAAGATCATTCGTGGTGAGTGGCTTGACGTTATTCCAAGTAGCATAATTTCAAAATACAACAGCTCACTGGAAAACAACAGCTACTGGATGGCTTCACATACACTGAATAAGAAAGGAAAATGATAGGACCATAATGGGATAATTCATCCTTTAGGGTTTTCCGTCGTTTTAAAAGAGATATATACAGGTGGTTTTATGTATGATGTGATATTAATACAGTAGTTAAATCAGTGAGGCCACAGGTTAGGAGTGCATCATTATTCCTGGGGGCAAAGCCCTCTTTTTATTATCTTTTCTAGCGATGTCTCAACTGAATTCATTTCACCACATTTTCTCTTTATGGCTCTCCCTCGCCTTCTCATTTTTCTAGTGTGGGGAGAAATATGAAGCTGCTTCTGTTTGTAAAGACACCTTAATAACTCTCATTTATATATCTTACTTCCCTCCAAATTAATATTCATAAATCCCAATTCTAACTAGCAATAGTTCATTTCCATTACAATGAACATAATCCTTTCATATTTGTCCTTCCTAACTGCACTGTTTGCATCTCCTCTTTCCTTCCCATTCTCTCTGGATACTTGTCCCTAGAGACAGACTTTAAATGCCTTCTTGGAAGGCTTCCGTATTCTTTCTAAAAACTTCTTTCAACCTCTTATTGTGAGATTTGTCTTTTTCGCCCTACAACTTTTTAGTTAAAATTCATCCCGTTCCGCACGTGAACTTCACTGAACAAAGACTTGCTGGGCTGTGTAGCCCCCTCCCCCTGCAGCTGCCCCTCTCCCCACTGTCAGGCAGTTGCTTCCATATTTCAGTCGAAAATAGAGAACCTAACATTTATGGAAGGACCACTGGGCCCCTCGTGGGCTTGTGATACAGACATCTCCAGTTTACAAAGAAAGGTTAAGTAGTTCAAACCTCAGGAAGGTAAAGTACAGTTGACTCTTAAGTGACATGGAGGTTAGGGCAACTAACCACCCCCACCTCCCCCCCATTCTAAATCTGTATATAACTTTTAAGCCACCCCTCAAAAACTTAACTACTGATAGCTGACTATTGATCAGAAGCCCTATCAATAACATAAACAGTTGACTAACAACATATTTTGTATATCGCATGTATTATACACTGCGTTTTTACAATCAAGTAAGCTAGAGAAAAGAAAATGTTATTTAAAAAACCGTAAGGGAGAGAAAATACATTTACAGCACTATACTGTGTTTATCAAAAACAAAAAACAAAGACAAAAAACCCACATGTATCATATGATCTCACTGATATGAGGAATTTGAGAAACAAGACAGAGGATCATAGGGGAAGGGAGGGAAAAATGAAACAAGACGAAACCGTAGAAGGAGACAAACCCTAAGAGACTCTTAATCTCAGGAAACAAACTGAGGGTTGCTGGAGTGGTGGGGGGTGGGAGGGATGGGGTGGCTGGGTGATAAACATTGGGGAGGGTATGTGCTATGGTGAGCACTGTGAATTGTGCAAGACTGTTGAATCGCAGACCTGTACCCCTGAAACAAATAATGCATTATATGTGAATAAAAAAAAATTAAATAAAAACCCACATGAAAGTGGACCCATGCAATTCAAACCCTCGTTGTTCAAGGATCAACTTTAATTTGTTCACATATGTTACCAACAAATGTCTAATGCTGGATATAGGAATATAAAGCTGTAATATTATTCATGTTTCTCTCTTTTTTATGTAAATGTCTGCTTCTTATGTTCCAACTAATGTGGTTTTCCAGCCTTTTTCTAAACTGGTCATACTCTTCAGCAATGCGTTCCCATAAGTCGATGCATTTTATAAAATATGACACCTCGGGCATAGCACATAACTCCCGCTCTAATCTGATCAGAACAGGGCAAAAATAACTTGTTTCTTCAACTACTTTTGGACAATATACATTTATTTATATATTTACCATTATTTTTTCTTGCTTCACTGAAGACATGAGACAGATTTTATCCGTTTTGTCTAATAGATGGTTTTCTCAATATATTGATATTTTGTCCACTATGTTGGTTATTCGTAGACTCAGATCATAATTTCTTAGGTTAACCTCGTGGTAATTGAGTTTCCTGGACACTTTTTTCACATGGATGATTGTTAGGGTCATTTTCCCTCATCTTTTCCATACAGAATTGACTCTACTAAATACAAATATAAAACCTTCTCTTTAATATCTTTTCACTTAAGTGTTATATTCCAACATTTTAATCAAATTTGCTCAATCTGATTCATTTATTTTCTTTGTATTGACTTCTCAATAAACTTCTCAAATAAACTTCTCTGGGTGTCCTTTCTCCTTAATCTAGCAAAAACTAGCTGGAATAGCAGTTGTTTTAATGTCATTTCTCCTGGAAGGATTTGAAATTCATCCTCCATTATATCTTTCATCTCCTGGTCTTCTGGAGTAGACGTACAGAACTAAAGCAAAGGAAGATGAGACATGCTTTGTACTTGCTCCTTTCAGGACATGAGGTGTTACTGTGGATCTTTAGGACCCCACATGGAGCTTCTAATTAAGTACACTTTTAGATGCCTGTGGGAGCATGTGTTACAGCAACTGTTCTGATGGCATATAGGTCCTGGGACTGTCCCGTAGCCTTGGGGTCGGTTTGCCCACACCCTAAGTATGCAACAACTTTCCAGGAATCATCAGAGAAGAAACATGCATAAAACTCTGTACTAGTAATATGCCTTTACAGAATGCAGTCACTTTGGGGCAAAAGTAAGATTTAAACAATGAGATAGTTACAGACAAATTCTGTGAAAATGAATGTACTGGGATGGGCATCCATACCTGTTTCTAAAAAATATTTGACTCAATGTGTTATTTTTTTTTTTTTTTGTCTTGAGTAGATGGAATGGCAAAAATTTCAATAACTGGAAGGTTTATAGCTATCTTGGTAAAAGGCTGAAAGAAATGTTAGCGGTAACAGCAGAAATTTCATGTTCGGTCAAGTAACTTGTCAATTGAGAGGAGGGGAGAATTTAGGGAAGGATACTGTTTGGTTATTTTTGATGAGGAGGTGTGAGCAATTTGTATGCCCATTTTAATCACAGTGAGCCATTTTTGAAAAGGGTAGACTTAAACTTTTATCAATTATTGTAATTATATACATGTTATCATAGAAATACCTAAGTATTTCATTCATTTTTTATATGCCATTTTCCCATATTCTTTTTTATAAGATTTTTTATTTATTTGAGAGAGAGAATGAGAGAGAGAGAGCACAAGAAGGGGGAGCAGAGGGAGAGGGAGAAGCAGACTCCCCACTGAGCAGGGAGCCCAATGCGGAACTCGATCCCAAGACCCCGAGATCATGACCTGAGCCGAAAGCAGATGCTTAACTGACTGAGCCCCCCAGGTGCCCCATTTTTTTCCCATATTCTTATCACTAATGTTCATCAAGATATGCTTAGGCCACATATTTCATAAAACTTTTTATCTTGTTTTAATCTTTTATAGAAGATTGAAGTTAGAGTGATATTTCCTTCCTTACTATTATAACATTGTTTTCCTATAAGTGATGGATTAGGCTGGCATTGAAAAAGAGTCTCTGTTTTTTAAGACTTATTTTTATAAAAATATTATATTTCATTGAATGTTGTTTTTTTTCATCAGAAAGCAAGAGCCAGAAGAGAGAACAGCTCTTGTTTTTACCTACAGGGGACTGAAGCTCTGGGGGTAAAATACTGAAGAGGAGAAGAGGGAGATTTAAAGCCGTGTTTGTCAAGCGTCATTATTTTTGATGGGCCATGTCAGGGCCAGGGTTAGCCCTGGCACCGAACCTCCCATCGAAAGGGAAGCTGTGAGGTTGTGCAGGGAGGCTGCATGTAGGAAATTACCAAGCTCTGAGTGAGATCGTTCCTCAATTGTAATAAGTTTTAATGATGTCAAAAATGTAGCAGTTAATGTTTGAATACTTGCCTAATTGGACTTAATCAGTTAAATAAGCTATCATGTTTCAAGCTCTCCTTAGTGAAGTCTCTCTAAAAATCCATCATGCCATGCGGATCAGTGTGAACCTGGAGAAGGATTTTCAGAGGAGTGGGCAACTCCCACAAAGTCTAACAAATGAAAGTTTTATAAATTCAGCAATATGACACTACTGAGAAATGGGGAGAAATGGCTTGTCTGTGATACTTCCCTACACATGGAATTTTTTGCATATAAGAGATAAATGTGTCAGAAAGAAAGACCTAGCAGCCACAAATTAGTGGCCTTGAGAACAGGAGACACAGGTGCCTACAGAGTGTGAAGTGGAAATTAGGAGAAATTGACCAAGGACAAGAAGGAGAGAAAGCTGAAATCATGTCCGTGTCTAATAGACAGTTTTCACGTGCAATTACATAGGTAAAACTGCTGAAAGAAACTGCAATGAGCTATTCAACAGAAGCAGAAATGAAAGGGACGGATTACAGTATGGAGATGAGACAGCAAAATACAGGGTAACTCCTATTAACTGTCTATTGCCGTGTAACACGTTGTCCCAAAGGTAGCGGCTTCCCAACGACAGAATGCTTAGTTGAGTAAACCTGCATCCAGCCTTCTCGGGAGGTTGTGGGTGACCGTGCTGACTGGGTGCAGTCTCTAGAGAAGGCTGGACCAGTGGTAGTGGAAGCGAGTGGGCGTCCATCAGACGCGCCTAGGGTTCTGGGCTCCCTCTCGCACCATCTGTGCTTCTCCACCACGCTACCCTCACAGACCGTACGCTGACTCCCCCACAGTGAGCAGTTCTGAGAAAGAGCAAGGGAGACACTGCCCCAGGCAGATGCCATGTCCTTCCGTACGCTCATCTCGGAAGGGTAAGCCCATCACTTCAGTTGTATTCTGTTCGTTACAATCATCAACGCATTATGTCCAGCCTACATCCAAGAGGAGGGATTCAAACCTGGTGTCAGTCCAGGAGGCAGGGATCCCAGGGGGCCACCCTAGAGGCTGCCTTTCAGGATCGACCTTAGTAAGTATCTTTGACTTGTGCAACAGGTAATCTCATTGTCTAAACTAAGAGAGGAACTGAAGCTAGAGGAAGAACATGAACACAGAAATGTGGGTAGCACACGAGAAGACAAGGTTGAATCAGAAAAATGAACAGAACACTAAGTAGATCGAACCCAAGAATAGAATGACTTGCAGAGCTGAGATAAGGAGAACAGAAAATCTGAGCTATTCTGAAGACACTAAGGAAGGGCAGTCCCACTGTATACATCAGCGAGGCATGGGACAAAGAACTTTGGCAGAACAGTGACCCCTCTGCTTCAAGAAAAGCGGCTTGTGACCGTAAGGAGGAAGACAGCCCCTAAAAACCTGGAGTACTACAGACTGGATGTGATCAACGTGTTTATGGAGGTTCTGATAAAGAAGAAACTTCTCTCAAACCTAAAACCCAGGATTTGGCAGCCAAGTGGATATGAGTTTTGAGAATCATGAAAGACTTTTAAGAATGCTAGTGATGTGGGGCGCCTGGGTGGCTCAGTCGGTTAAGTGTCTGCCTTCGGCTCAGGTCATGATCTCTGGGTCCTGGGACTGAGTCCCATGTCAGGCTCCCTGCTCAGTGGGGAGTCTGCCTTTCCTTCTCCCTCTGCTGCTCCCAACCCCCTGCTCATGTGTTGTCTCTCTCTCTTTCTATCTCTCAAATGAATAAATAAAATCTTTAAAAAAAAAAAGAATACTAACAATGCACTGAACCCTGATGATGTTCCAGGCACAGTTCTGAATATTTCAGTTCTCTCATTTAATTAGAACATTAATACAAAGGAGTGTTACTATAGAAGGCATTGTGTTCAACTTCCTAATACCATTATTACCCCAGTAGATTAATTTAAGCCAATTATCATAACTCTAACTCCTTTGCTGCCTGGGTTATGATCCATATTTGGAGAGTGATTTCTGTGAAGTTTACTGCAGTCAGCTGGGACAAGATGTTTCCTTTCCTGAGAGAAAGTCAGTGGAAAAACCAAGATGTCTCTTCTTCCACTCGATTTTGTCATGTTTGCATACAACACTTTACAAAAGCTCTAGGTATCTTGTCATAAGCCAAAAAATGAACTTAACACCAAAGAAGCCAAGTATTTTCTAATTATTTTTTCTCTTTCTTTCATGTTACATTAGTTTCAGGTGCACAACATGGTGATTTGACAGGTCTATACATTATGCTGTGCTCACCACCAAAGTAGCTACCACCTGTCACCACACAGTACTGTATTTTTAATTATTAATTCTATAGTAATACTTTCAGAATAAATTCTTTCTAAGACGAAAACATCTTGCAAATTCTCAATTTTGCCACAATCCAAAATTTATATTTAAAACTTATTTTTCTCTCCTTTTTTTTCTCACTAATTCTAAAAGGAAGAATGTTAAACAGAATCCCAGACGTACTAACATTTTTTTTTCTCTTTTCTTGTAAGAAATAAAAATCATGTCAGAGCCTTTAACCTCTCCACAGAGAAAGAAATGCACAAATGGAAAGTCAGTAGATTGGGGGGATGAAATTAACAACTTGGCATCTGGAGCAGATATCTACTCCCTGCCAAACATTTACCCAAAGAAAAACATTCTCTGCTGTCAAATTTTATTAGAGTTTGCACTGAACAAGAAAGAGGTCTCTTAGGAATCTTTCTTGTTTGACAAGAAATGAACACAGTGTCATTTTGCTTTCTGTTTGTGGAAAGACAGAAATAAACACTTATCCGGTAATTGTGGTATCTTCAGAGTTCAGATGGTCTACGTATCAAGAATAAACTGCAGGACATGATTAACATCAAGTAACAAGTGCAGCTACTCACAACCAATGCCTAGGCAGTCCAAGAGGCAAGATATGGAGAAAGTGCTGGGCAGCCAGCTCTGACATCGGAGCGGGGGGCGGGGGAGTTAGATCAACAGTGTGCTTTGCGCAGTCCTTCTCAGAGTTTGCATGGTAGAGCGCACTGGGACTCAGTCTCCAGAGACTCCCAACTGTCATCTCTCCAAACATAGTCACCTGTGGCCCTCGTGTTTGCTATTCTGTTGGGGACTGTTTAACTTTGGATTACTTTCAACCACTCAGCAAACAGGTACTGGATGCCTACTGTGTGCAGATTGTTGTGATAGATGTGTGCTAATTCCAGGCATTTCACATTTTGCTGTTCTGTATCTTACCCTCATCCTATTCCATGCTATCTAAGAGACACACGTTCATATTTGACAATACAGAGATCTAAGCAGAGTATGGCAGGGAGAGTTAGAATTTAACTTTATTTTTTAATTTTTTAAAGATTTTATTTATTTATTTGAGAGAGAGAGAACATGAGAGAGAGAGAGAGAGAGAGCATGTGCACAAGCATGGGGAGGAGCAGAGGGAGAAGCAGGCTGGGAGCCTGACAACTTGGGGCTTGATCCCAGGACCCTGGGATCATGACCTGAGGTGAGGGCAGATGCTTAACTGACTGAATCACCGAGGCATCCCCTGTTCCCCATATTTTTATCACCATCAGTGCATCACAGAGACGGTGAAGCTTAGTAGAAAGAACTTGAAGGTGGACTTTGGAGAGAGCTATGGAGCAATCAATGTTATTTTTATGCTCTTAATCAAAACTGTTAGTGGAAGTCTGCCCTACAGGACAGCCTTGTCTCGGTGGATCTATAAGATATAAAAGAACTGGGTCACACTCTATTGTACAGTGAGTGTGCTCTACTCTCTTCAGCCTAAAAATGTTACAGAAATCACAGGAGGCATGGTATGAAAAAAAAAAAAAAAGTAAGTATTTCAGTGGAAATATAACATGGGAGCTAAGGCCAATTGTAGAAATATAAGCCCACGTACAGTCATGTGGCTTCAGAGTTTGCACAAAGCATTGATGAATGTCTCGCTGGGTTGAGTCGTGCCCCTCTCGTACTACCCCCCCCAAAAAAAAATCACGTCTATTGTCAAAGTGTGAACGTGACCTCATTTGAAAATAGGTTCCTTGTGGATGTAATGGAGTTAAGAGGTGATCACACTAGAGTAGGGAGGGCCCTAATTCAATGACCAGCATTCTTACAGTAAGAGGGAAACCTTGACAGACATAGACACACAGGGAAATTGCCGTGTGACCATGAAGGCCGGGCAGCAGGTGCACAGCTGTGGACCAGGGAGCGCCTAAGACTGTCAGCAGCATACCCCATCTGAGGAAGGGTCCCGCCCCGAGGCATCAGAGAAAGCATGGCCTTGCCAACACCTTTATTTCAACCTTCTGACCTCCAGATCCAGGAGAGAACAGATTTCTGTAGCTTCAAGCCACCGAGCTTGGGACATCGGCCCTTGGACGCGGATACAAGTGTTGAGAGTCATTCCGTACGGAAGAGTACGCAGTACATCTCAAGAACAGATGTTCTGATTCCAGATCAAAAAGATGGGCTTACTGCTCAGCAGCACCACTAAGTAATGTGGTAAGTTATTTATCCTCTTCACATCTCAATTCCCTCTTGTGGAAAATGGAAATAAAAGTTGTACTTTCTTCATTTGACTGTAGCATGAAAAACTGATAATGTATGTAAAGCATATGTCACACTGCCTGTCATATTGTAAGAGCTTTATAACTGCTACCTATATATTTACTCAAACATAATGACCTCATAAGAGCGACCCTCAAGGTCAGATGCCCACCCAGTGGAAGGACTTAGGATATAAAATGTAACAATACATATGTTTGTTGTCTCCCAGGAAACAGCTAGCGTCTCTCCAGGGAGCCCGATGCTCTATATACCGACACATTTTCAAATGGGGAGCTGTGTAATATATCCTACATGCATAGGCTTTGAAGGTAAATGAGTAACTTTGCTCAGCCCCGTTGTCCCTTTGCGGTACTACCACCCCTCAATTAGGGAGACTTGAGGATTTTCCTAATCTGCATATCTGCCCAGTGAGCGCACTGCCTTGCAGATGGTTGAAGCCCAATAATTTGTCAAACAGGAAAGATCTACATACCATTAGGATCGACAGGCTGGCTGGCGTTACTCAGAGATGCTATGCTTTAAGAAGCAGGACAAGTTGCTCATTGTGCCCATCAGAGCTTGAGCTGATGGCAGCCATGGCTCTTGAAGTGAGTGTGTCTGGTAATGGCCTGGAAAGCCCAGCTCCCGCCCTCAAGAGATTATGACACACGAGGTCAGAGTCAGGACCTAGGAATTTCACATTTCAGCACGTCCCCAGGTGATACTGCGTCTGTGAGTCATTGTTTGAGAAAGACTGGCCTTCATGAAACAGTGATCTATTAAAGCCTAGCAGTCTTGTTTTTCTTTTTTCTTTTTTTTTTAACACATATGCAGGTATGAACAGGTAAAAATCACCATTTTAGTTTCAAGTGCTTATATCAAAATTCCACATAAAAATATCTCATATGCCATTCTTTCACTCCTATCCCCTCATTCAGCTCAACTAGATGTACAACAACAAAATCAAACCAAAACAAAAGTCTTCAAACTATTATGTACAGGCCTACTTTGTGAGAAGTATTTACTTATTTTGAAAATAAGCCTTGGAGCTCTGAGTTTTCCTTCTAGCTCCACAGCCATCTTCGGATCTGCTCCAGCTTCAGAGCCCCGTTTTAAAGGGTGGCTCTCAACAGTCACTGTACATTAGAATTGTGTGTGGAGCTTTAACATATCTATACCTCAGGCCAATTAAATCAGAATTTCTAGTTCAGTTTCAGGACATACAGCTCTCTAAATTAATTCCAATGTGCAGCCAGGGTTGAGTCGCACTGCTTGAACTGAATAGATTTATCAGAGGTTATACAACTAAGGTCTCTGGCCTGACAATAAGAAAACTCTGATTCTGAACCCTCTGGTTCTCTGGAGTTGGTGTAACTTCTCGACCCTTCAGAGAATATACGTATAAACCTCAGCGATAGACAATGAGATCAGCAATTCTTATGCCTTCTGAATTTGAGAAACAAAGAATTAGAAAAAAAGCAGCCAGCTACAGAAGAAGTCTAAGAGGAAGAAACCACTATAATAACCTGCATATAATTAGCTTAGCATCCCAAGAAGAACTGGCGCATATGGAGAAAAAGGGAAAATCCAATGGAAGTCTAGTCTACCCGAGACCCCTCTTTTAACAGAACAAAGTGAACAAATGGGAAGATTCTTTTTTTAAAAAGTCATATTCCATATGTTCAGGTTGAAATAACTGAATATTTTTTGGCTTAGAATAAATTGCTTTTATTCAACAAATAAATATTACCTTATACTAATAAGTGAGACCCACATTTATAAATTATTTTAGTTCCTAATTTTGACTATATTTTCATCCTCAGAAGACCAAGCAGTGTAGTGCATCATGACTGAAAAACTATACCTCAGTGCCCTCTACTCAAATACACATACATCCTTTCATATCTTCTGATAACAGCATCCAAATAAAAATAAGCTAGTGATAAACTGCTCTGAGTGTAACAATTTCAAGGTAAGAAGGGTGAGGAAAGAATTGATTTTGCTACAGCGGGTTGGTCGAAGCAAGGTGTGGGCAGGGTTGTGAGTCAGGAAGAGCTATTAGAGACCCAGCCTCCTCGGTCTAGTGACATCTGATCAAAGCAAGAGGTCATGCTTAAGAAGGCTTGAAATAAATCTTCTTTAACTCTTTCATCTATTTTTGAAGTTGTTATTCTTACATAATTTTACCTTTTACCCACAATGAGCAGATATTTACCTACGAGTTTTAATAAATAAACAGAGAGGAGAGAAATTATAAATGTTATGTACAATGAGAAAGCAATTTCCTGATGTTTTCATTAATTTCTTCAAGTTACAAGAAAAAGAGAACCACTTTAGCTCAGAAAATACTCAACCTGGCTGATGGCATAGAAATATCCTTGAAAGCACAGTTCACAAGTAAAATTTTCAAAGAAAATCTGTAACTACTCCATGTACTTTAAGCTAATCTATATCTACTCAATCTATTAATCAAACATATTAGTGAATAAGTCATTTGGGGATATTTATAGATCTACATATGGGTATATTAGCATCATTAAAGTTTATATTTTAATATAGCTCTACATTAATTTGCCCTAGATTATTTCATGTGATTAAGTGATAGTGATGCTTTGATGCATCATCTGATATTCTATGGAGCACTACAAGGAGCTTCCTGAAGAACTTTTATAGGCACCATTTTAGCCTGATGATGAAGACGTACAAACTCTAACTCCCTCACCAACAAATATCCTTGCATCCTGGTAGGTATAGCTAGATTATGAGGTGGACTATTTCTCCGAGTCACTAAGTGTCTTGCAACTATGGGAATTAGGAAGTAATCACATGAGCAAGTCGTCAATCTCTGATAAACCAGATATGTCAAAGAAAGTATAGTCTAGAAAATGTGATATTTGACATGTCATTTCTAAGAACTCTATGGAAGAGAAATTCCTCAGCATCCATTCCTAGTCAAGCAGAGCTCCCAGTGTTGAGGCACCAAGGTCTCAAAGGAGAAACCTGTCAAGTTGGAAATGTTCTAGAACTATTCTACAAATTCTAAAAGCTAAAGAAAAAAATGAACCGATTTCTAAAGGTGAGGAATTCCAAAAGTTACACCAATTTTCTGGGCAGGCTTGTCTCAAACAAATGGTAAATTTGACCTTTTAGGTTATAAATGCTACAAATTCTGAAATGAACTGAAACACATTTTTTTAGGCATACTTTTTTATATATAAATCTGCAGAGTTTTATAATGTTGTCAGAGTCTTTTAATCTAAAATCACTGTATATTCTGTATTATTTTCCCCTAACAAGGTTATGAGTAGTTATAAACTTTAATGGGGATAACCATTGGGTGAAATCTACCTAAACAAAAATTTTTATGTGAAGTTTGTGAACTGTTAAAAGACTAAATATAATTGTGTTAAGTAGCTTCTACAAAATGCATAATCTTCCTCTATTTTCCAGAAAATTACCATGAGGTGATAGTTTTGTGGTGGAAATGTAAAGAAATACATCTTATTTTTTTCTTATATAAGGGCTCTGCCAATAGAAGCAGAAGAACAAATGCTACTCAAGTGGGCTTGCTACCCATTAGCCAAGGGATAATCTGCACATTTCCAACAATAAATAGATTTGAAAACTTTATGATAATGAATAAATTATAACCTCATTATGCTCAGTCCTTTGTAAATAAAATGACTAGAAAAAAATTCCATGGAAAGATGTAACCTGAAATTTTGTTTAAGATTTAGAATGGAAATCAAAGTATCTGAGATAATTAAATCATTATCCAAAAGAAATAATAATCATCTTAAATTCCCAATGTATTGCTATACTTAAATAATTTATTCACAACCTTAGCCACCTATCACTTGATGGTTTACAGTTTGAAATAATTTTTTCATTTGGTTTATGTTTTATTCTCCTAATAAAGCCACAGCTGTGAGAAATCTCATTGTTTATTGAATGAAACTTGGAAATTTCTGTTATATACTCAGACTGATTTGATATTGTAGTCAGATTCACAAAGTGCTGATTGATAATAAAGCTGATTTATAGTCTGCATATTTTCAAATTCAGCATCTAATGAAAATAGCTACCTACAGATTAAGGCTATCATTATCAAACTTCCATAAAACCAATTAAAAACATAAGCTCTATGATATTGGTCCATGGGTATAATGTATGTTTTTTGAACCAATTTACTTGCTGCTAAAGAACCTCCCCCCATCTAATCAATTATATCCCTGAGGTCAATGTATGATCGATATTTTCAATAACACAACTTCCTGCACTATTAAACAATGAGCATCTCAAGGAAACAAATATTACTTTTTAATAAAGATGCAAGCATGCATTCATATAGAAACCAGTTTGCATAAAATATATGCATTTTTAATTCGAATGCAGAGTTTGGGGGAGAAGTATTGGAGAGGACATCTGCATTTTGACCAACAGACAAAATTGGTCACGTCTCTTCCATCACCAGCTCCTTCCTCAAAGGCAACCATTTGTTAACAATTTCTTGAAAATTATTCTAACATTTTGAAGCATTAGATGGGAACCAAGACATACTGAACAGCATTTATTGGTTCTGTAAGAAATAAAACAATGAAATGAGATGTTGAATCTTTACCTCAAAGAGCTTTTAATCAAGCAATCACAGGGGCAAAATGATTTCCAAAGTATTTACCATCTACACACACTTCCTTATCATGTGATTGCGGTATTGGTGTCTATTGCAATTTACAAGTACAAAGATATTCCATAGGGAAAGTCAGAACCTACATGACTTGATCAACCTTGGGCTAGCCTCCATTTCTACTTATCATAAAAGAGCTCATTCCATTGCTTCCACATCAAGGGGATTAAAGAAACCCTCAAGTCTTTAAAACCAAAGTTACAACTTTGGGGAAATGACTCCAACTTTCTGTTTCTTAGATTTTTCTTTTCTGATACAGGTATGATAATAATACCTACATCATAGAGATGTGAGCTATAGATAAAATATTTTATATATATGTATATATATATATATATATATACACATTATATATATATACACATTATATATATAAATATATATATATTATATATATATATATATAATATATATATATATAAATTCTTGACTTTCCTACATATTCAGTGTTCAAGATGTGTTTCTGTTATTGTACTCTGAACAAATATCATTTTCATTTTAAAACTTTATTCTAACATCAAAATAATTGAAGCTCACCAAGTTTAACTAGTTTTTCCAATGACACATACTTAGAAAGTGGTAAAGACTGGGTCAAAGATCTGTCTGGTTCTTAAAGATATATATTATGCAATACAACATGAAAATGGAAAACTGTACTACAGTATTTAGTAAAATAAATTAAAATAGCAAAGTACTTTTGGAGTGCAGAGGACAGTGTGATTTACATATGTTGATGTTGGAAAAAAGTCCACTGGATGGTGGTTTCCTCTTTAATATAAAAAATGTAATCTGGGGTGCCTGGGTGGCTCAGTTGTTAAGCGTCTGCCTTTGGCTCAGGTCATGATCCCAGGGTCTTGGGATGGAGCCCTGCATTGGGCTCCCTGCTCGGCGGGAAGCCTACTTCTCCCTCTCCCACTCCCCCTGCTTGTGTTCCCTCTCTCGCTGTCTCTCTCTCTGTCAAATAAATAAATAAAATCTTTTTTTTTTTTTTTAAAGATTTTATTTATTTATCTGAGAGAGAGAATGGGAGACAGAGAGCATGAGAGGGGGAGGATCAGAGGGAGAAGCAGACTCCCCACTGAGCAGGGAGTCCGATGTGGGACTCGATCCCGGGACTCCAGGATCATGACCTGAGCCGAAGGCAGTTGCTTAACTAACTGAGCCACCCAGGCGCCCCAATAAATAAAATCTTTAAAAAAAAATGTAATCTTATTAGCTAGATCAATATTCTAGTTTATAAAATATAATTCATAAAGTAATGCAGATTCATACTTTATGATATATAACATAACAAATATAGTTTGTATAAAACCACAAATAAATATGAACCTACTGATTTTTAATTTATAGCTATTGAGTGTCAATATTTCTTTGAGGAAAGCTTACAGATTAATATTATAACTACCATGATTTTTTAATGTTAACATTTTCAAAACAGGCTTCAGACCTCATTAAAAAGAAAAGAGGGGCACCTTGGTGGCTCAGTCAGTTGAGTGTCTGACTCTTGATTTTGACTCAGGTCATGATCTCAGGGTGGTGGGATGGAGTCCCAAGTTGGGCTCCACACTCAGTGGGGAGTCTGCTTGATATTCTCTCTTTCTATCTCCCTCTGTCCGTCCCCCCTCATGTGCACATGCTCTCTCTCCCTCTCAAATAAATAAGTAAATCGTAAATTTAAAAGAAAAATAAAACATTAGAGATTTAGCTAAAGTCATATGCTTCTTATCTCTCCAGTCTCCTGAAGTAGATCCATATGTCTTTAGGATAAGTCCCAAATCCTGATTCAATATTTTAGACCCAGATTCCATATTAAATTTTCACATACCACACCTCTTATTACCATCAACCAACAAAAAGTACAATAGAATGTGTAGTGTGTAGATCCTCAAAGTGCTATTGACGAGGATACCTTGAGCAGACTGGCTCTTTGTTTCTTATCTCACAGATTAAAATTGGGTACAATAATCAAAATTTGTGATGGCCCTAAATCAGGAGGAAAAATGTTTATTTATACATTTCCATATAAGGAATTAAGCACATACTAGATTTTAGTAATATTTATGTTAAATGACATATATTAAAGAAAATTTTGTCTTTAATGGGATAAAATACAGGAATACAAAAGATAGTTATGTAACATTTGGTTGACTTCCTGTTGATGCTGTCATTTACAAATACATTTTTCTGTATATAATTTAAAAGCTTTATATTGAAAGGAAAAAAGAATAATCTCCTGAATTAGTGTTTTTTATTTTCTGGATGGAGCTAGAAAGTATAACGCTAAGTGAAGTAAGTCAGTTAGAGAAAAACAAATACCACATGATTTCACTCATATATGTAATTTAAGAAATAAAACAAATGGGCAAATGTAAAAAAGAGAGAGAGAGAGACAAACCAAGAAACAGACCCTTAACTCAGGGAGAATACACTGATGGTCACCAGAGGGGAGGTGGGTGGGGGAATGTGGGGAAATAGGATTAAGCGCACACTTATCATGATGAGCACAGAGTAACATAGTAATGTATAGAACTGTTGAATCATCATATTGTACACCTGAACCTAATACAACACTGTAAGTTAACTCTACTGTAATTAAAATAAAAAAAAACCTTAATTAAAAAAAAAGAAGAATCCTCTAGGTTCTCGCCAAGAATATTTTATATCTGTGATAAAAGTTCCGCTGAAATTTCAGACGGAGATACACAGGCAGGGTTGAATTAAATACAGCATTGACTTCCAATATTGTTTCTTTTAAACAGCACTTGGAAAATGAAGAAGGAAGGCCTTTGCAATTTGTGATGATTTTATTTTATTTATTTATTTATTCATTAAGATTTTATTTATTTATTTGACAGAGAGACACAGCGAGAGAGGGAACACAAGCAGGGGAAGTGGGAGCGGGAGAAGCAGGCTTCCCACGGAGCAGGGAGCCCGATGTGGGGCTCGATCCCAGGACCCTGGGATCATGACCTGAGCCTAAGGCAGATGCTCAATGACTGAGCCACCCAGGTGCCCCACAATTTGTGATGATTTTAAATGTCTTTGATAATTTTGGGTTTTTCTCCCAGGGTAAAATGAGAACATAGTTTGGTTGCCATGTGGGTTCAGGAGCTTTGCAGCAGGGGACCTTTGAGGAATAACTCAGTGGGGTCAGGGGGTATTAAAGGGGAGTGACAAATAGACCTGTCTGTATTCCCTCTGGGAGAGTGAATGTAAAGAAGTGGTTTTGCCTCTTCTATGCCTTAAGGCATATGAATATGGTCATATAAGAGTTTTTCAGAAGCTGTATTTAATTGACTTTCTATTTGAGTTCAGAGACATAGATGCTGAGTTAATAGTTTAAAGGATGTACTTTTACTTTCTTTCTTAATAATATAATTTGGAAGCCTCACAAATATTAGGGTACAGAAATAGGATAAAGTCTCTCAAACACTGGCAAGATAACACTTTTATTTTCTTTCTCTTTCTCTCTCTCTTTTTTTAATAATTCCTTTCTCTTACTTCCCAAGTGGGGATTCCTGATGCAAAGACTTCACCATCAATTCACCATATGAAGCACCATAATTAATACTGTGAATCCCAGTACTTAGAGATCTTACTTCCCACCTCAAAATTCAGGTAAGTAAGAGCCTCGTAAGCAATGGGAGAAACAGATTAGGCTGCACCTCCATTTTTAAAGATTAATTCAAATCATCAGAATGATGTGGAATCTAAGTCAACAAATTGGTGGTACTTTCTCACATAAGTCTGTCTTAAAAGTCAAAGTTTTTAAAAATAATATATCATTTTATTTTTAAATGTTATCTCAAAAGGTGTTTTGAAGCCATGGGCAAGAATGTCCCCAGTTATAGGTTTTTAATTAACTAAATGCATTAGTAATGCAAAGTGGAAAATATCCGTATTGGTTAAAAGTAAGTGCCAACGGGGGCAGGTTTCTTTTCTCTTTCATTCATGACTAGACTGTCAGAGTCTAGACCAGTGAGTGTTCCCAGCAGTGTTCCCTTGTTGAATGACCAAATCTACATTATTTAGATACCAAACATATCAGACAAAGTTTTATTTTAGCATCAAAAAAGAATTAAAAAAATCATTAAAGAAAAGAAAGGGTCTCCTATCTTTATTAGTAACAGATTTAAAAGAAATGGACTTTTCACAGTATCACATTTCCTAGTGTTGTTAATAGACATACTAGACAATTATTTTTACCTTTATAGCTAAAACAATTAAAATTTGTTTCATATAGCCTGCTATAATTTTGCATTTTTACCTATGAAAGTATATCATAGAAACCATATGTTAAGTGCTGAATTTTCCCATAGTCGCAAACTCAGAAAATACCTACTTCCTCACAGTTACATTCTTACTGATATTATAAAAAGTCAGCAAAGGGTAAAAAAAAAAAAAAAAATCTCTTTATTAAAAACAAACAAACAGGGGCGCCTGGGTGGCTCAGTCAGTTAAGCATCTGCCTTCGGCTCAGGTCAGGACCCCAGGGTCCTGGGATTGAGCCCCACATGGGGCTCCTTGCTCAGTGGGGAGCCTGCTTCTCCCTCTCCTTCCAGCTTGTGCTCTCCCTCACTATCTCTGTCTCTCTCAAAGAAATAAGTAAAATCTTCAAAATATTTTTAAAACTAAAATAAATAAAATAAAATAAATAAAAATAAAAATAAAAACAAAAACACTGCTGAACTTAATTAAATCTCTCCTAACGCCTCAAGGAGGCTGTGAAGCTTTGGAGCACTCCTGTCCTCAGAGTAAATGTAGTTCATGCCAAATTGATTTGATTTGTAATCTAGTTCAATGAAACACAACAGAACCCGTAGAAAACCAGCTTTAAATGATGCTGTCAGGGGAATTTCCTCTGTGAAAGAGTTTGACTTCTTAAGTCGGTGTTCAAGGCCTCAGAGGAAGTGCTTTTTGTTTGTTTGTTTTCTTTTTCTATCTGGACCCAAACTTTCCTTTCTCTCAAATAATCACCCAGGGAAGACTGAAGCCAAGAGCTATCCTCTTGAATTTATTGTGGCTTATATTCCAAAACTATACTGCAGCCCTTTAAAAGTACTTAAGCTTCATTTGATGAAAAGCTTTGGAATAAAATAAATAAATGTGTTCCAAAATATTACCTACAAATAAAACCAATTTCAGAATTTCTATCATATACATTCCATTGTTATTCTAAAGAAAATGAATTTTAGAATAAATTTCTACTGGATACTTTCATAAGATGGGTGTTGTAAATGTATATATTCTTATATTTTAGTGTATGTACCCTGGAATCTAATTTAGTTAAATTGGGAGGATTTTTTTTTCCCTAGACAGTATAAAAGGGATGAATAATGTCTCCAATCTAATTTTATACTTAGATGACAGGAGGTATCTTGAAGAAAATATGGCTATCTAAGAAGCATTCACCTCGATATTTATATATCCCAGCAGATATATACATATGAAAAATTACCTTCAGGTAAAAGGGGAAGAGTCATGTATAAAGTGGATTCTAGCATTTTTATGTGTTATCAAACCTCATTATGCTATAGAGATTCTCAGTGTGAAAAGAAACTTGTTTTAAAATAAAATATTTTATCTAATAAAAATATATATAACTTTCAAATTATTTTTCCTAGCCATGACTTTACTCAGCTACCAGTCAATAAAGTTGATTGCCAGTTTTTCAGAGTGGTAGATTCTAAAAGGAAACACAAAATGAGTAAACTGTCAGTATGGCTTCGTTTTAACCACAGTGATTTTACATAAGTGGGAAATATTGAAGAAGTGGTCCTCACTGGTGGAAAATCATTTTATGTTTCAACTTAATTTATTACCTGGAAATAAATTACTTTATTCATAACTAGAAAAAAGAAAAAGAGTGGATAATCTAGTTACACATTATTTGGATTAAAAATGAGGTAGCATTATGAGATTTATTATCTGGTATTAGCTCAAGAGCGTATAATTATATACTCAAATCAGTTTTGTTACTATGATCGCAGTTGGAACGTTGGGGTCCTCAGTCTAAGAGTGATAAGAAAGCAGTGAAAAAGGATGTCCTAAATACCTCTTTCTCTCTCTCTCTCTTTTTTTTTTTAATGAGTAGTATTATTATAGCTATGGGATTTCTGGTGTTGAAATGTTAACCAGTTTTGGTGGTAGATAAGTACAATGCCTGGTGTGAAAAGGCAAATGACAATCCGGGGTAGGGGGTGATAAAGAAAAAAAGAAAGGAAAATCTATTGACACTAAATGTGAAGAGACACATTAAATCAAATAAGCACACTAATTTATATTCTACCTTCAATAGTGTTTGGAGGAGGAAGAAAGCCAAAACCAATAAAGTGCCACTGATTATTACAACTTTGTGTAAAATAAAAAGTAGAGTGAAAACAAACACTATCCAGAGCCAGGATGGGCTGAATACTACAATGGGTGTCTCTGTATGTGCATATTTATGACTTTGAACAAATCGCCCTTAGACATATTTAATCCTGCAAGACCAGAATCTCAGGAAAATGGATTCTCTCCATAATGTTGAACCAGTGATGGGCCAGCACCTAAAGTTCCCTGTGTCAAACAGTTTGCAGATAGAAGCCAACTTAATGAGCCTCGGGACTACGAAGAGATGTATTGAAGCGATGAGACAAATTATTTGAGACGTCTTGAAAGTAATAGTTTTCTCAGTGTAATATGAATTTAAAATAAATATGATTCTGGTGCTCTGAGAACTTAAGCTGAATTCTATTATTTGTATATCAAGACAGTTATTCTATCATTTCCATTTCAATGTTGTTAAATACATATTGAAGTCTTCATGCAATGACATATTTGATGTTAAATGAGGTATTGATATTCTCCAATTTTATACAAAATGGCACCCTCGGACTCTATTTATTTTATTCTGTTTGTTTGCCCTAATAGCGCTAATAATTATATACACCAATATCTGTACCTAGAAACATTATGACATTTATTGATAAATTTTAATCTCTTCTTCCATGAATGTCAACCCCTTAAGAGCATAGATGTCCTCGTTTGCTTCACTCACAGCAACCAGCACAATAAATGAATGAATGAACTGAAAAATTTAAAAGTTCAGTGGATATGACCAAGGCCATTGACTCTTGGGACTAAAAGCAGAAGAATGCACTAGACCGGTAATGGTCCTATTCCCAGGCTGGTTCCAGAGAGAAATTACATACTTGCGAGGGCTTCAAGAAAGAGGGGGGAAAACAAAGGAGTTTGGGCTCTTGACTCTCATTGAGCACTGAGATCACACTGAACTCTCAATAGAAAAATGGAGGCTATTTGGAAAACTTTTGAATTTTATCACAAGGTCATACTACCACACCAAACTCATGCTATACGAAGCTACTGATATTAGCAGTGAAAAAAGACTTTTTTCCTTTTATAGCTATTCCACTGGGAAGAAAGTGATGGCTTAGAACATGTGGGGTTTTGCTAGCTTTGGCCTCAGGGAGATTGGCAGGATGAAAACAGAGCCCAGCAGGAAGGCATAAACAAAGAAAGGAATGGGAAGAGTAATAGAAAAGGACTCCCCAGGTACACTCCAAAGGTATAAAAAACATAGTAAAACATATAATTAATATGGAAATAATACAAATTTAGAATAATTGTATACTCATCTGGATACTAAATATGTTCATATTTGGCTAAGTGTAAGACAGACACAGGGTACTTTTCAGTAGTGGTTTTGCTTCTCTCTATTCTACACATTTGGAATCTTAAAAGTAGGAGCCTTGGAGAAAAGTGGTGAGAGAAACCCCAGTGAAGACTAAGTCCCTAAATAAGGAAGGACACGACCTTAAGGACATGACAGTTTGGCTGTTAAAGAAAATGTGAATGCATTTTCCCTCCCTGGTTGATGAGACTGGATCATCCACTTATGCTTACCTTAAAAATGATAAAAAGAAATGTCACACTTACACATTTTCAACAGCTCAGAGTATTTAGGAGATGACTAACTTCACCTAAACATACCACAAGAAGAACCCATTGAGCTGCCTACACAGTCTCCCTCCTGCCTTCCCTCCCTCCTCCCCCTCTGTCTCTGTCTCTCTCAGAAGCAGCCGGTGAGTTTAATAAGAAATTGTTTTCACAATAGAGTTCAATGAGTTCTATTCTCTAGCATTGTTTTTATACATTGTAAATACAGAAACAGGTCATTAAGCTGTAAGTTCAGTGAAATTCACATGAATGCCAGTAAATTCAAGATCCACATAAATATGATGATCTGTGTATAATAATGGGAAAATATTCCATCTTTATTTTACTTTTTAAAAGTTAGAATAGCTTTCCCTCATGTATGAAAACATCTTTAAATTGATTTCTAAGCTTATAGAACTAAATGACTTGGTTTTTCTCATTAACTGTCTAAAATCTGACTTAAGAGAAATATCAAACTCCTGTTTTTACAGTTCTGCACCGGGAAAAATATCTAAGAATTATTGATATTTTGCAGTTATTTCTTCCAGTACTTATTTACCTCAAGAATGATCTAGTGGTAAAAAAATAAAATAAAATAAAATAAAATAAAATAAAATAAAATAAAATAAAATAATTTAAAAAAGAATGATCTAGCTACTATATTTGCCAGGCCTTTTTTCCCCTCTTCTATATTCTGGTTACTCTGGGAAGACTGATATTTCAAGTAAATACACAGGTTTTGCTATTTCTCTCCACATTTCTTTAAGTAACAGAGAAAACTGTGTGCATATCTTAAATTACAAATTCTGTGTGTACACAAACTATAATATTAATCTGTGTTTTTTAAAATATAAAATATTCACATATTTATAAATCTCTTGAATAAGAGTCTTTTAAAGTTTGCTCTCTTAAAAATTGCAGATATCCTTTGTACCGCACTTATTAGTTTGGAACTCCAAATTGCTAATGAAATTCCCAAGAGGGCTACACAAGGAAGTAGGATGGGGCAGGGCTCAGACAAGTGCACTGCTTATTTTCATATCTGACTGAGACGTTATCAGACAACTAGGAATAGGCAGAGAATCAATTAGGACATCACTCCATCTGTACTTCTGGACTGAATTAAATTCTGCCAGAAGATCTAAATTGATAAATCATAGTCTCTATATCTGCTCTCCTCCCCTTGGGGTCATTACAACAGCAGGGCTTTGTAATTATTAATGAAGTCACATGAAAATTTCTATGGTGAAAGAGATATTTTATAAAGATGTGCATATCTCCTATTCTTATTGTGTCTAGATTTACATATAGAACTTGATATAAAGTGTTTAAGTTTACCCATTGAAATTCTAACTACGTTCCTCTTCTGCTCCCCATTAACTGACTCATATGCAAGTCCATTTACAACCAAGTCAGATAGCTTCATGTCAACACTGTTTCAAAAGACTATAAAGAAAATATAAATGAAAAAAGCAATGTGATACAATTTTAAATTAAATGGAAATAAATGATAAAACCATGTCTAAATATGAAACACAATAAGAAGACATTCATTTGGGGGAAATTAAGAGATAGAAATTAATTTCATTTGAGTATTTACAATGATTATCATGTGATGCTATTTAAAAGTGATGAATTTCATTCATATGGATAGAGTTGGCCTTTCCTTATTTTGGTTTCAGGCTCAGTTTTTTCTTCAATGAACTATAGGAAAAGAAAATAAAACTGTACATACTCCAGGAGAAATAATAACTTATTTCCAGCCAACAATGGAAAATAAATCATTTTTACTTTTTTTTTTTCTTTTATGCTTTTTTTCTTTTTAAACTCCCAGCTAGAATTCATACTCCACTCTCCCACAATGATGACCAAAGATCTGGTATTGAAGGATTCCATTTGGAATTTTCTTTCAGGTCACTGATACTTTCAACACCATCCACAATAAATACTTTTTAGGCAGGTTTGTTGAGTTTTGATATACAATACATTTCACATACATACGGTATGTAATTTGACAAGTTTCACATATGTAAACGCCATGAAACTGTATCATCACCACCAAGATTGTGAATGTCCACCATCCCCAGAATTCCCCCATGCCCCTCTCCGAACTCTGCACTACCAACCACTGATGGCCTCTGTCATCATAGACTAGTTTATGACTTCCAGAATTATGCATCCATAGGAACATAGAACATGCACTATTACTTTTGTCTGGCTTCATCCACTGTGCCTGATTGAGATTTCTCCACGTTGTTGTGCATATCATTCCCTTTTATCCTTGAATATTTCATTACATTGATATACCACAATATTTATATGTTCATCTGCTGATGGACATTTGGGTTGTTCCTCGGTTGATGCTATCACAAATAAAACTGCTGTGCACATTCATATACAAATCTTTGCATGAACATATGCTTTTATTTCTTTTAGGTATATATTGAAGAATGAAGTGGCATGGTCATATGGTGAGTGTATGTTTAACAATTTTTTTTAAAAGATTGCCAAGCTGGGGTGCCTGGGTGGCTCAGTCGTTAAGCATCTGCCATAGGCTCAGGTCATGATCCCAGGGTCCTGGGATCGAGCCCCGCATCGGGCTCCCTGCTCCGCGGGAAGCCTGCTTCTCCCTCTCCCACTCCCCCTGCTTGTGTTCCCTCTCTTGCTGTGTCTCTCTCTGTTAAATAAATAAATAAAATCTTAAAAAAAAAAAATTGGCAAGCTGATTTCCAGAAACTGTTGTGGCATCTTATTAATTTTAGAATTTTTAATAAGTGTGTAGAGGGACCTCACTGTGGTTTTAAATTGCATCTCTCTAATGATGTTGAACATCTTTTTGTGTTCTTATTTTACATCCATTCATCTTTTTGGTTAGAGTGACTGTTCAGACATTTTTCTTTTATTTTATTGGGTTCTCTTATTATTGAATTTTCAGAGTTCTTTATATATTCTGAGTACATGTCCTTTATCAGATGGATGATTTGCAAATGATTTCTTCCAGATGCTGGCTTGACTTAAATCCTTTTAATTGTATTGTGAGAATATAATTAGAATATGGTCTATCTTGTTAAATGTTCCATGTGGTGCACTTGACACAATGTGTTATGAATAATGTCTCCAATAAGCTACATATATTAATATAACTACAACACAAAGAGAAGCCAACTTATTTGGAATATGCATCGGTGACTTGGATCATTGAAAAATTGATGACTCTCAAAAGAGAAGAACTCCCATATTTTTATTGCTAGCACAGTTAATCAGCAGCAAAATAAAATTAGGGAGAAATGGTCCTTGGTGTGAGACAGACCCTTGTGTAGTATCAGTTCCACTAATCCTGTATAATTCTGTCCACTTCCCTCACATAAATAACACCTCCTGTGTGGATTTTTAGGGAGACTGAATGATGTCACCGATGTGTAACTGGGCACATACTAAGTGCTTGCTCATTATCAATAGCTTGTCAATGACATTGAACATTCAACCCTGCCCCAAATATGCACACACAAAGAAACAATTCATGTGAGAAAATAAAGGTCAGATAGATGTGAACTGCAAAGTATCTCGAGCAGCTAACTGGGTGTCGCAGAGAGACTCTAAGTCTCTTTTCCTGCAGATGAGAAGTCAGTCTGCTCCTAGTCAAACCCGTAAGTGCCAGAGTCACGCTGGCCTACTGGAATGAACACGCGGAGTCATCAAGGACTCTAAAAATCCTGGTACATTATCTGTAATGATGTAGGTCATAAAAAAAGATCCTGACAAACCTGAGAGGCAGATGAGAGAGTGCATAAAGTTTTACTATGTTAAATACATTTGAATAAATGGCTCCTATAATTTTTTAAACAGAAGAGGATATGAACTATCGGTTTTATTTACTGTGAGAATAAATAAAATCCTAGGGAAAACCACTAACGTTTCAAAATAACCTTTCATATAAGGGAGGGCAAAGAACTTCACAACCAAACCCTATAGTACCCAGTGGTATCTTAAAATAAAATTAGAGAAAAAGATTAACTATTGAGCTGATGTCACATCATTTTTAACCCTTCATTTACTGAACAATTGATTAAAGCAGAAAAACTCATTTTAGAAATATGCCCTTGGTAACACTGTTTGGACTGAGGGAATATATAGAATCAGAGAAACGTACCATGTGCTTAGATAGTGAAAAACACAGTTCAAGGCAGTCTCTGGTCTTTGGAGTGAAAAGATCACTTTGATTAACTTAAATGATAAGCAATTAATGTGATTAGGAATCCTTAGGAGAGGATTTCAAAATAAAAGTAATATTTCCAATCAAGTAATCCTGGAAAAGATATAACAGTTTTTCATAAATAGAGCTCAAAAAGAGGAAAGCTGATAGATGGCTAAATATATTTGTCTAAGAAGTAGAATAGGAGTGCCTAGGTGGCCCAGTCAGGGAAGCGCCTGTCCTTGGCTCAGGTGCTGATACCAGGGTCCTGGGTTTGAGCTCCACATCAGGCTCCCTGCTCAGCGGGGAGCCTGCCTCTCCCTCTCCCTCTGCTGCTCACCCTGCCTGTACTCTTGCTCACTCTCTCTCAAATAAATAAATAAAATCTTTTAAAAAAAGAAGTAGGATAAAGGCCATAGCATTCCAAAAATATTCAAGAACTGTAAGCTATCTTACTGAGCTTAGCATCTAGTTTGGTAAGTAAAACAAAACAAAGCAAAAACAAAAACATGTAAATAAAATATAAAATTTAATGAAGAATAAAACCATGCACTGGTGCTTAAATGTATGGGTGGCATAATCCACCTATAACTGATACGACGTGGAATTTGGGCTGGTGTGAGGAAGGGGAACGCACTGGAGGAAGGTTTTGGGGCCCTACGTGCTGAACTAGTTGAGAGAATGTTTCCCCCAGGTTACATGGCTGACCATCACACTCCTTATGAAGTCAAGGGCAGAAGAACAGAACAGCTCAAGACCCATGAGATGGATGGGAGGCAGCTGAGACATCGTTGGTCTTTGTCTGTGAAAACTAGTCACAATCTTCCATCATTCTATGCAGGGGTTGGCCTGGCACAGGTGATCATCTAAACTGAATGCAGCTTTTCCTTTTGTGCTTTGCCACGATTCCAGATAGATTTTCTTGCAACTCATCTGTACCTAAGATTCTCTGTCTCTGAAAGATTATAGCTGCAAGGCCCTAACAGTCCACCTCCCATTCTTCTCACATCTGAGCAAGTATATGGACTTGCCTTTGCACTATTAGGAATTTCTTAAAAGTCTTAACACTTCTATGGACTTTTCTGAAATATCTAGAAATGCTCATTTCTGGCCCATCCTTGACTGGAGTCCTGTAGTAAAGAATGAGGAGAGGGTGTCTCCTGACCTGTCCTTGAATGGCTTTAAGGGCACATGCGTTTTTAAGTTCTCTAAGCAACACAGCTTCAAGTAAGAGTGAGTCTCCCTTGTCATAACTTGGGATTTCATTTCATCAGCTGCTTTTAATTATAAACATTTTGTTAATATAGGTTTTGGTTTGAATAATGCAGTATTCTAAGTATACTTTAAGACTATGATTTACCTACATGTATTATATGTATTTTCTAAGGATACTAAACCAGCAGATACTCTGGCAGAGTAGTGAACCTTATTAAACAGGTTTAATTTCTGAATACATTGAATTAAATTCAGACTATTTACAGAAGTTCCTAAAATCACAGGATACTGAAGACCAGTAGCATCCATGCTAGAGATTCACTGTTATTAGTTAACTCTGACAGAGAGTAACAGTCTGACTCTTCATACCTCAGTGCTTCGAGGCATGTCCCTCCTGAGCTGGAGGGGAGGGGATCGTTGTATAGTCCAGGTTACCGTACTGAATGTACAGAGATTCCTTTTCTGATGACTGATTAACTTAACTTCTCATCGGTTGTCTCAGAGAAACATCCTCTTGTAGCTCAGTAATTCCTATACTTTACAGACAGGAAAGTTCCAGAAACTTTATGAACAAATTCTGAAAGACCTATGAGCAAATGGTGCTGAAATTTTTTTTAAGCCATAGCTTCACTGTCTTAGTCAAAACAGGAGGATTAAGTGATTATTTTAAATTCTTTTTATTAGCAAATTCAAGTATAACAACTGAAATTGGTATAAGTGTTTATTTTCTATTAATAAAAATGAATTTTGACCAAAAAAAAAAAAAAAAAAAAAGAAACCCAATCTTAGATAAAAACACATCTTCAGTCTTCCTTAATCATATATAAATCATATGAAAATGTTTCCTTGTGGTCCAAAAGATGAACAGGTCAAGAAACAAAAGGGAGTGTATTAGGAACACTGCTGTCAGAAAAGGGGACAACATCGCATGTTGGAAATGAGCATTCCAAGGGGTACCTGGGTGGCTCAGTCAGTTAGGCATCTGCCTTCAGCTTGGGTTGTGATGCCGGGGTCCTGGGATGGAGCCCCACATCAGGCTCCCTGCTCAGCGGGGAGCCTGCTTCTCCCTCTCCTCCCCACTTGTGATCTCTCTCGCTGTCTCTGTCGCTGTCTCTCTCAAATAAATAAAGTAAATAAATAAAATCTTTTTTTAAAAAAGGAAATGAGCATTCCTCTTGACACTGATTCACTATAGGAAATAGAAGAGGTGATTGAAAAATAAATTATTTACACTCTACAAAATTCATGAGACAACTGAATAATACTTGTGAGCTTCTCTCATGTCTTCTGGGTACTAGAGCATCATTTCTGGTCTACCCAGTGCCTCAGAATGTTTCGGAAAGTTTGGAATATATTTCAGATGGGCATACTGAGAGAAGAGACAAGAATTTCAGCTTCTAACTTATAAATCGGTCTGATAGAAGGAGTCAGTAGCCTTGGGAGTTGTGTCACTGTGTTGGGAGAGAATGATCTCCACACTCAGCTTAGCATAAAAGCAACTAAACATAAGGATTCAGAGCTAGTGACCCCACTTCTGATTATTACTGCTCCCACATCTGGCGGATACAGAGAAAAGATGGGAAATAAAAGCTTGGCCTCCCCATTTCTAATCTACAGTATTTGTGAGAGGAACAATCATGATGACGGAAGAGTGACAAATGCAAACAAACATCCTTGAGGACTGAATGTGGAAGCTCCATCAAAAAAACAAAAAAACAAACACATACACATACACACACAAATCTGTTGTCAGAGAGAGGGGAGCTCTGAATTTTAGTGCCTTTTGTTTGCTTTTTATCCAAGAGAGATTGAATATTGCATAGTTGGGTAAATTAAATTTAGATGGGTTTATTTATTTATTTATTTCTTCTAGCTAATAAGACATGAAGACTTAAAATGTACTTCAAATGAGTTACAGCCTCAAGAGGAGAAATTTCATTTTCTCTGCAGATCTAAGGTTCACTTTTGTCAGTAAAATCATGTGATCTAGGTATAAGAATAATGTAAATTCATGAAGGATAGTGTAACAAAGGAAAGCAAGATTGCCAAATTAAAACTCAAGAAAAAAAAAAAAAAACAATAAAGAACAGTTGGAAGAAAGAACACAATCATCTATATTAATAGAATATAATGCAGTAAAATTTCCCAGAAATTCAAAGCAAAAGGGTAGAGAATAAACCAATAAAGAAAGAAAAAAAATGAGATGGAAGACTGATCTGGAAGATTCAATCTATAATTAGAGAAAGTAAAGAAAAAGGAACAGAACCAAAAGAACATGGAAAAAGATAATTATAAAAGAAACTTTCCTCATTTAAAGAAGATCACATTTAAAAAATTGAGTGTTTCCAGACTAACTTAATGAGAAGTATTACACAAGACACATCCTTCTGGAATTTTCAAATGTCAATGAAAGATAAAGAAAGATAAAAGCTTCAGAGGGAGAAACACCCAAAGATATAAGAATTGGATTGGCACCTAAACTCTACATCATTAGACACTGGAATATGCTAGACAACCATATACAGAACTCATAAGAGAAATGAAGTTTCAGCTTAAAAACGTTATTCCAGCAAATACGTCATTTTGCTTATAAGAAAAAGACATTTTGAGATGTACAGAATAAAAGAATAAGACATCCTTTCTAAAAACTGAAGAGCAAAAAAGGTAATTGATAATCAAGAGTTTAAAAATAATTAGAAAAATATGTCATGATGCCCTGAAAATGAGAATTTGGCAATGTTTCTGTGATTGCTATTCATTGAATATACTGTCTATTAAGCATTTGCTAAGTGCCAGACATTTCATTCAGCTCTTTAGTTACAGTAACAATAGTCAATCTGTGTATCAGTTGTGTGAGCTAAGTACTCCCAGACCCAATTTCTGCCTCCCACAGTCTCGCTGATGGCTCACAGCTGTTAAGTAACTTCTCTGTGAGCAGGCTAACTTCCCTGTGTGTGTGTCTATGAAAAGGTTTTTAAATATTAGTAAAAAAAGAAGAAGAACAATGAAGTTTATAACCCCAAATTAATAAATAATAAAAAGGAGTTGGGTAGCTAAACATTCTCTATCCCTCCTTTTACAAAATAAAGAGTAAAAGCCTCCATGATTATATAAAATACATGAATCCATATTTTTTGCTGGTGAAAATGTTATGGCATTTCTGGATATGGACGGAACTCCAAACAATCAGTCAAATCAAATCAGGTTCTGGACAGATGCTCAGGATGTAATTTTGTAGAGAAGACCAATTATAAATTCCAGCTAAGTTATTTTGTTGTGATCTGTCAAACCTATGTCCTCTCAGCACAGGTTCTCATGTCCGATCACTGCAAAACCAAATTTGTAAGAACTTTTTCATCAGCTTCTCATAAGAAGACACCTCTTTTAATAAATCATCAATTTCTGAGCAACTACTTTTGTAAAGCATATGCCTAGGACATGGCCACTTGGAGTATTTAGCTTCAGAAGCCTTTTTATTTCATCTTTTCTCATAGAAACATGGACAATCTCACTAGAAATTTGCCATATAGCTGGTGAGACAACGTTAGTACAATACAAAGTCAATGGACAATTATGTGCATCAATAAAGTAATGTATTATTCAGTGCTATTAGAAGATAAGGGATTTATAACAGGTGGGCATTTATGGAGTTCCATTACTGTATAAAAAGGGTCAAATGACTTTGGGTTAGCAAGGTTACAATGTGTAGGGAAAAGTTTTTAAGTCAGGCGAAGGAGGCCCCAAGGGATGGGCAGGGCAGGTATAGCAGAATCTGGAAGTCACTTTACAAACAACATAAGCCACAACAAAGGTAACATGCCCTAGTCACACTTGGGGTGGAGGATATAACCCAGAAGAAAGGAGACACATGAGACTCCTGGGTGGTTCAGTCAGTTAAGCTCCTGCCTTTGACTCAGGTCATGATCCCAGAGTCCTGGGATCAAGCCCTGCATCGGGCTTCCTGCTCAGCAGGGAGTCTGCTTCTCCCTCTGCCTGCCCTTCCCCCTGCTCGTGCTCTCTCTCTTTCTCTGACAAATAAATAAATAAATATATTTTAAAGAAAGGAGACACAGAATCAAGTGGTTATCAGACTTAGCTGGAGGTTAAACTTCATCAAAACATTCTGGAATTCAAATATCTGGTATGTGGTTGTCTGTGTTGCAACTGGTAACTGACATGGAATGAAGATGCCAGTTATCTGTGTTAAAAATCCAGTATCCTAATGGTCAACTAGAAACCAAGGTCTATAAAGAAATAAAAGATATGACACGTGAATGAAGGATTTTTTAAGCTTTTATTTATTTATTTATTTATTTATTTGAGAAAGAGAGAGAGCAAGAGAATATGCATGCAAGGGGTGGGGAGCAGAGGGGAAGGGAGAGGGACAAGCAGACTCCACACTGGGCTTGGAGCCTGATTCGGGGCTCGATTTCATGACCCTGAGATCATGACGTGAGCTGAAACCTAGAGTCAGACGCCTAACTGAC
Source organism: Phoca vitulina (assembly GCF_004348235.1). NCBI lineage: Eukaryota > Metazoa > Chordata > Mammalia > Carnivora > Phocidae > Phoca > Phoca vitulina. The sequence continues at coordinate 5,423,662 of NW_022589781.1, read as the reverse complement.
TAAGGCACCCAGGTGCCCTGAAGGAAGGCTGCTTATAATGAAGTATTCCAAAAATGGGACAGATGGAATTAGCCACAGCAGTTACATTCTGCTTGGTTAATGTCCTCTGAGCTTGCCTATGAGAAGTAGTGAATGTCAAATATTCTAAAAAGCTCTGTAAGCCTGCCTTAGGAAGCACTGATTAAAAGAACTGAATACCAATGTAACCAACACATTTCCTTTTCATTTATCTGTTACTGAGAATACTAAGCATTTCTTTATCTCCATCACTTTCAGAAACTCTCTTGCTAGGTGCCTATCTATACATATTCATCACTCCGACAGCAGAATCAAGAATAAAAATTCAGATAAGAAAACATGATGTGCATTGCTTTATCTTTTAAATATGAGACATAAAAATAGGCCTACAAAGACAGCTTCTTAGAATGAGCAGTAAAAAATAAGCACAATGTATATTCACTTTTATCCTAATAAGCGTAGAGCAACGGCACATACGGATCATTTGGGTTGTGGATATTCTTAATTCCTCTTTCTTCTCCTAAAAGTCAGTAACAAAAGAGCACATCCAAAAGAAATCCTAGATTTACTATGTAGACAATTATACTTCTACAGATTATTCATACCCACTGCCACACAGGCAGTGAGAAGATTGGTCCAAACACACAGACAGAAGACTGTCGAAGACATAGCAATTCTTGAGCTGAGCGTCTGGATGAGCTTTCATTGTAAACTCAGACAAATACCTCGAAGACAAGGGACAGATTCAACACTGAGTAAATTCTTTCATCACTACTCTCCTATAAGTACTGTTCTCTGAGTAAGACCTTAGAGAAAGTTTGGGCACTCTGCATTACAAACTGCACTTCATTTGTCAGACTAGTATTATGTCACTAATAGGATATGCAAATCCATTCTGTATCATGCATTATGTCCCTGTATTATGTCACTAATAGGATTCCTGAAGAAGGCAAAAACTTAGGTGGGTTAGTTTGGGATTGTTTTATTGCAAGATGTTTTCTACTTTCATTATTAATCATGTCATGGATTGAAGGAATAATGACTTCTTCTTATTTTGAGGTAGATGTCACTAGAAAAGACAAGCTGAATATGCCCAGGGAATTTTTTTTTTTTTTAATCACACATATCATTCTACCGTTCTTTTAAATTTATATGATCAACAGTGATATATTAATTGCAAAAATAGCCTCTGATATCAAAGGATATTTTTCAAGAAACAAAACAATTGAATATAAATGCAAATCAGTTATTTTTCATCCAATTTTCAATTTTATCTTACTATATTCAATTAGAAATATGTGTATTCACATCTAATCCTGTCTCCTCCCAAAACCAGAAGAGAAATAGCTGAGAAATACAAGGCTTGGAAAGATCCCAACTTCTTCCACCCAGACTTTTTTGAAAGTTCTGATGAGAAGCTAAGAATGAAAACATGACTAACATATTGAACTGCGATGCTTGTCCCTTGATTTATTTCTAAGACCAAGACATAATTTGCTTTCTGAGCAATAACGTAACGCAGGTCCTTGTAACTTGAACCCCAAGTCACTCCAACAGGACCTTTCAAACAAGCGTGTTTCCTGCCATCCAGCTCTCTGAGAAGCCAGACCCTTAACCAGGGGCATTTGCTTTTCAGGTAAGGGCATCTCTGCCCTGCCCCACTCCTTCCTTCCTATTAACGGGTGAGAGCCAGAAGTACACTGACGAGAGCCTCTTCAGAGAGAAAAAGAGCCAAAGTGAATGGATTTGCATATCAAAATGTTTTCGCTGTTACTTACAAAATCTGCCCCCAGTATATATAAAGGGATAAACAAAATGTCTACCATTAATTTATCGTCTCAGATCCTATGTCAGTTCAATAACATTGCTCAGTTTTTAATGACGCGGGTAAACCAATACGATATTGAGAATAGAGAACCACATATTTTTTTTAAGTGGACTCTTTTCATTTTCTTAACATTGTTCCACACTCACAATTGTCGATTTTATGTTTTTCCTAGCCCTGGGAAATTTACACTTCCCCTGCTTTTGTCCTTGTGGCCGTTGGACTGGACAGATGTGTCTACATGAGGTGGATCAGTGGCTGCATCACAGCTGCCTCATGATGCTTAGCAAGAAAGTCTTTGCTGGATGGCAGAGAAACTAAGTCAATCAAGTATTTTTAGTTTGCTGCAAACAAATAACATGAGAGAATAAGCAGCAAATGGTAGATATCTCCATGCAAGTGGGTTTTCAGTAAAACAAAAGAACAGTCACAAATTGCCAACATATCGATGATGGTTGTAACTTGGACCCCCAAACCCACAATTTACTTATGATTTTCTTTATGATGCACAACTCTCAGTTACTCAACTACCGACAAGATGCTTTATGTGTAACTTCAACATAAAACAAAATATGCTGTACTTTACCTTATTTGTAGGTCATGTGCACGGTATTCAGAAACATGACAGTGCAAATTCCTGTTAATAAAAGGAAGTGATGAGTCAAGTGCACTTTCAAATGTAAATCTAAGCGATAGTTATGCAATTAAGGCAAAACTACTTGTTACCCATCAAATATTTCCTCATAACTTCCAGTACTGATATCATTTTTATAATTCACCTTATATATTCTCACATACAGAAACCAACATAAAGCGTGACTGTATCATTAAAAACTGTACTTCTCATTAAATGTGTATTAAAATACTCTCAATGGTTTTTAGGTCCAGATACTATTGGATCATTTGAAAGCTAATTCTTCCAATTTCACAAGAAATATGGAAATAAAGCATAAAAATGTTGTGGTTAGTTTTAATAAAAAATAAGTTTTAACCAACCTGAACAATAAATATATGTAAATATGTATACTAACACAGTTACACCTGAGGAATAAAAGAATTGACATTAAAAATCCTTCTTCTTGTACACATTCAATATGTTCATTTATTCACAAATGCAAGGGTAATGTATTTCACATTGCAATGATTTGGCTTTCTGGAAAAGACTGAAATAAATTTTGGGGCAAAATAATTGAAATATCAATAATTTGTTTAGCATTATATTTCAATTATTGAAAAATGGAAAGTTTATTGTGTTGGCTCCGGGACAAGGTATCTAAGTTCATATTTGGGGCAAGATAACTAAGCTATCATCTAAACTAATATTAACAAAATATGGTCCTTAAATTTGTCAGTTTTTTTTGTTTTGTTTTTTGTTTTGTTTTGTTTTTAGCAACTCTAACTTTTCTCTGTAAATAAGATGTTGGAAGTATGATACCCAACTCGGTAGAACAAAGCAGGCTCCTGATAAATGAGAGTAATTTCCTTTAGAAAGTATAGTTCCAAGGAAATCATGACAGAAATATTTTCTGTCTTTAACTTATAAAGTACATATTTATAAATATAACATATCTTTTATTAAAGATATCTGTCATGTTAGTACAGTATAGCGCATGATATGTAATATTTTTAATAGATTGATAACATAGAGTCTAAGAGATCATGTCTAATTCTAAAACTAACCGATAGAACATGTTCACTTTTTCTAAATTTAGAAATGGTAAATTAAAAGTGGATCTGGACATATTTGTAATATTAGGTGTTTTAATATAAAAACACAATCACATATAGTAAAATAAAAAGACACACAATCAGTGAAGTGTTAAGATACAGAGACGCATAATCACAGAAGCAGAAAGAACCTTGGAGGGCGTGGAGATTGCACCCCACATTTTTGGGGGTACAAAATGATGCCCTGAAAGGCAGTATACTGTTTAAGGTCATGTAACATCTTGGTACCAGAGATGGAGCTAGAACCCATCATAAAAGGAACTACTGTCACTTTAAAAGATATTACATGAAAATAAATTCAACTGTATGAAGTTCCTATAAATAATTCACTTGTTGGACTTAGAATATTTATTTGTGGAAATCAAATGAATATAAAGTGAATCCAAGTTGTGTCCCAAATTGCAAAGATGATGCAAAGGTCTGATGCTAAAATTGTTCTCCTGAAGGTGTTTTAAAAACCTTTAATTTTTGGCTTAATATTTTCCAATTTTAGTATTTATCAGAAGGATACAAAAATAAATATTTATCTGTGATTCAATGGTGCTTTGTTCCTTAGCTGCACAAAAATGAGAAATAAATGAGATTTATAAGTTTATAAATCCATACCTGGAATCGTTTTCCTTTTAGTTCATAATTGAAAATAATTGACTATATATTTGTACTCTTCACATAACTATTTATCCAAAAAGTGACATAGTTCCAAATATGAATTCCCACTGGAAACAGACAAATTTCAGAGGTTCTCAGGAGTTGCTGCGTTGTTGCTATTAACTGCATAAACATTTTATGTGTTCATTTAATACATATTTATTGGTCATTCTGTACCTATGTAATTGGCATTTTTCTAGGCATCTGGAATATATCGGTAAACAATTTTTTTTTAAATCTTGTACTCTGGCAATTATAATAAAGCAACACACAGAGCATAAGCAATATGTAATAAGCATAAAAGAAGCAGACTTATTTTGGCAGGTGGTAAGAATGACAAATGGTCAGTTAAGGAAGGAGGGTTATGAGTGGGATGGCCATAGCCTGTGATACCGAATAGCGTGGACCATGGGAAGATTTGAGCAAAGTCTTAAGTAATCTTTGTTTAATGTATCTAAAGTCTATGATAAAGCTTATTAGCCTTAAGTTAAGGTGCTACCTAATTAGTAAAAATAATCAAACTTGCTTGAATGTCAAAAGGAAGAAACTAATTTTGTTTCATTACTTTTGTACAGAAAAATACTTGTGCACTCCCCATTCTGCAGACTTTTTCAGGACTGCCTTTGAGATGCTGTCATTGTATTATTATTATTATTTTTTTAACACAAACACGTCACCAAAATATATCCCTGTCTGTTTTGACAAGCAGGGTGCATATGGAAATGGATAAAAAGGCAACAATATGTCACTCTAGGTATCAGGTCACCGCTGTGTAGGAACTTGGGGTACAGCTTAAAGTGAAGCGGCTCAGTTCATGCGTCAGTCCTAGTGCAGGAAAGTTCTACCACAAAACGTTCTGCCTTCAGAATAACCACGCTAAGCTCCTTAAAAGCCCTCCACTTGAGCTTGTCAGGAGAAAATTAGGATGCTATGAGTCTTCATGTAATGATCTGGTTGCTCCCGGGATTAATCAGTAAAAGACTCAGCACATATTTTGGTATCCACTAAGATATCCTTTGTGCCGGAGCCTTGTAATTATAACCATCAAGTAGATGTTAAAATAGAACAATGGCAACAGGTGCATCAGGGTTGAAGTTTTCTTGAATTGTTTATCTGGTAAAAATTTTTCTTGCAGAGCCTCATCCATCAGTATCAAGCCTCTATGAACTCTATGCTACCTCTTGAACTGCTTTCAAATCTAGACTTCAGTGTTCATGAGATAATTTTGTTGTCTAATGATCATATGCATGCTAATAATCTCATTTATTCAAGAATGTGGATTATAATATAGTATTATTCCCTCACTTTTCAGCAATTCACACACACACACACATATTATATATTTTGTGAGCACATAATCTTAGAGATTTCTTTCCACCCAAATGTCATATTTTTTCAATATCTAGTTATTGTAATTTAGCTGGCACCTACACTGAAGATCTTAGGAAGTTCTCATATGATTGATATCATAATCATTATCTCTGCTGAAAAATCCTACTAAAAATGACTTGATAATGTTTGTCACATATATAGTTCCTCTAACAAATTGATTTGAAAAAGAGTTAAATATTTATAGAAATTTCTTTCATACCTAATATATTTATTATCAAAAGTCCTAAAAATAAATTACATAAAATATATTTAGGAAATAACTTCACTAAGAAGGAATAAAGTTGAATTTCATCTCAGTTATAGTTTTGTAATTATGTGTTTGAAGATCTTGAAGATAAATATTTGTTAATAAAATTCACCCAGATATCCATATTGATAAGTACAGACAAAATCTTTTTGATAATACTACATATTCTGCAAAAAGCTGATAAATCCAAGTCACAAATTCACCAACAGCTTAATGTAACTGAAACAGACAAAAACGCCCCTCTGTTTTATATCCTGGAAATGGATTATATTTTATATCTTGATATTGAGTTGTTGGGCTTAATCAATAAGCTTCAAACTTGTTTTCATGCATCATCATGCAGGGTGAGAAAAACAAACTAGATGAGGGTTCATCATCTGATCTGAAGGAGCTGATACACGGACGCCTCACCCCAGGAGATGCAAAATTTCATAGTAAAATCCCAGAGGCCTTTCCTGGAGAAGCATACTTACCGTCTCCCTAAAAATGGTTGTAATCTGCTCTGTATACACAATATTATAAGTTAATTGTAGCACTTGATCATGAGCTAATTATTGCCATAAGTGGAGGAGAGGGAGGGAAGGAGCTTAGGCTTTATTTATTTATTTATTTATTAAAGATTGTATTTATTTGAGAGAGAGAGGGAGACAGAGAGAGCACAAGCAGGGGGAGCAGCAGAGGGAGAAACAGACTCCCCACAGGGCAGGAAGCCCGATGCGGGACTCAATCCCAGGACCCCAGAATCAGGACCTGAGTTGAAGGCAGATGCTTCACCGACTGAGCCCCCCAGGCGCCCCAGGAGCTTGGAATAAAGACAGCCGCAGACACACACTCTGTGCTACATTCTGTTTAACACTCTGGGCTTCGAACACTTGGCTGAGTAGCCTCACCTCCCTGGATGGCAGGTTCCTCTTGCTGTGTATTAGGAGGGTTATCTTTATGACAGAACCTCACTCACTCAACAAATAATAGCTTGTATCTCTTGTCTTTCAAATTATACTTTGTTCTCTTAATGGCCAAATATTTATAAGTATTTTCATTGTCCTTCCCTTACTCAAATGCAGGGGGGGAAGAAGAAGTGTCCTTTCTAAAGATGTTGGTGGGTGGTACAAAGGAAGAGGAGTGGGTGTTTGAAAGCAGGAGGATCATGACCATGACCGCGGAATGAACCCTATGGTGTATCTTGGGTGGGAAGTGGTCTTTCATCAACCAACTGAAGATGAGATCCTTCTGGAAGTAAGACACCAAATGTTATAATCTTCCAAGTGTTTAACTGAATGGTTGCACAGCATTGTGAGTTATCTCTATGGAAGGTTTTTATTCCCTGGTTAAGGAAAATCTATAAAATCTATCACCCTCCAGACTCCCAAATAAAATAGCTGTAAGAACATAAGGGTCACCTTTGTTTCATCTCCAGAGTGTTTCTCTGTACAGGCAGAATAGGGTACAGTTACTGCAAAACCAAAAATGAAATTTAAAACATAAAAATAAAAACAAAAGAACAGATTCTGTGCAAAGTCGCATTTGCACGAACATGACGTTCTGCACATCTTCATTTTATGGCGGTGCTAGCATGGAAGACATTAGGAGAAGGAAGGGAAAAATGAAGGGGGGGAAATCGGAGGGGGAGATGAACCATGAGAGACTATGGACTCTGAGAAACAAACCGAGGGTTCTAGAGGGGAGGGGGGTGGGAGGATGGGTTAGCCTGGTGATGGGTATTAAAGAGGGCACGTTCTGCATGGAGCACTGGGTGTTATACACAAACAATGAATCATGGAACACTACATCAAAAACTAATGATGTGATGTATGGTGACTAACATAATAAAATAAAATTTAAAAAAAAATAAATAAATGACCTGGTTTGTTTGCTTGTCAGGACAGTTATGAAGAGCTCGGTCCCTCCCACAATGCCCATAAAGCAACAGGCTGTGGAGCCAAGGTGTATAATTGACATTTGTTCTCAGGGCCCTCTGGCCAATCCAGTGGTATCACTGTTATGGCACCAATAATAATCACCTTTTTTGAACATATGTTTGTCCACTTTTAATTATGATGTTGTTCTATTTCTTTCAACAAGAAATCAGTGCCCTCAGTTTATCACTTTTATTGAATTTGATTTAATATCGAGGAAGTAATTTCATGCTCTGAAATTAAGATAAAGGCAAAGCCAAATTAGAAACCCTCATCCTTTGGGGCTTTCTTTCTTCTTCATTTTAACTTGAACTTTATAAAATTATTAGATGACTTGCAATGGAAGTATATTTAATGTTATTTTCTTAGAATTATATATTTTAATTTTAAATCTTAAGGTAGAAAGAAACTCTGAAATATCTGATCTCTGCTCAATGATGTAAGGTTGTAGCATAGATGACACATCCAGTAGAATGTTAGATCCCATCTAAATATAACCAGAGAAGGGGATAATTAAATACAACTTTATCTTTGATTGTAGCAGTAATTTATTTTAATGTCTATTCTAAATATTTTCCCTCCTAAATTAACCTGGTTTAAACTCAATGATATGGTGATTAAAGGGAAAAAACAACCTCACATTGAAACAAAATCTACATAACAGCATGGCAAATAGTTTCATTATTCCAATTATAGCTTCCACTACGCTACTTTACAATGATATAGCTACATAACAGCAGAGTGGGTAAGAGCATAAAGAGGTTGGTTCTCTGCTTTGCTCGCCCATCAAAGTAGACCACGGCCCTTAGGTGACTAAAAATAAGGAAAAACTAGAAATAAACTACAACTCAAGCAAACAAGCAAACAAAAGCTGAATGATTTTCCAGCAATCTTCGAATCTCATCACACCACTCCAGCCAACACCCACGTTCTTAGCCGTGATCAATTTCCACGCACCATTTTGGGTGTTGTGGCTCATGAGAAGGACAAGAGGTAGTGTGGAGACAACGCAAGAGGGTGGATTAGGGTTTGGATAAAATATGGGGAAACAACTACTTTTAAAACTATCTTTTGCCTGTGGAACAGTCAGCACAGGTGAGACAGTCTGTATTACCTACTTTGGTTGGGGCCGCACAATTTGGCTTCAGCCCCACTAGGAAGCAGAGACTGCTGTCACCCTGTCCAACTCCCCTGAGGAGAGCAATGCTCAGAGTAGTGGTTTGAGGTCCCACTGCTCATGAACAAGTGGCGGGGCCAGTATCTGGCCTGGAAGCCGGGCACCTTCCTCGGGGGTGCAAGGCCCCACTCCATAGGTGTGTACACATTGAAGAAAAGAAGAATACCCAAAGCGCTTCTTTTTCCTTTGCCTTAAGCAAGGATTGAACAAAAAGTTATCATCAGAAGTTGAACACAGGCTTTAATCCCTTCAATCCTTTTAGCCATTGTTCTATTGTCCTAAACACAATGTTGTGTTCACCAAAAGGCATAAAAGTCCCAGGATTCCCAAGGGATTTCGCTGAGAAATGATGTGACGAACACAGCGAATGCCATGTCCAAAATGTTGTCAAAGAAATAAAACCATGCATTTATAAATGCCTCCCCATCATCGTTCACTTATGGTGCAACAAGTTAATTAGTTGAGTTCTGGATCATGTCTGAAGCTTAGCAATGGCTCAGAGAACGTCGGATTACGTGCGGACATAAGAAATGCTAGGTTCTAGGACAGTTACAGGGAGCCTGAGAAGGCAACGCTTTTCGAAGAAACTAGGTCATGAATGAGAGTACTGCCCTCATCCTTAGAAAGCTGGATGTCCTTGTCTCTTCCAAGACAAGACGAGGCACACTTCTGCCCTGTGGGAAGGAACAGGGATGAAAATCTCTGGCTCATGGGAAGGTGTTCTGTCAAAAATACGTTGCATGTCTACCGTGAATACAGACTTTGTTCTTTCTGGACATTTCATTTTGAATATGATAAGCCATTTTAATTCAGATTAACAGATTTACTTTCTAAATATACTCAGATTAAGCCAATTTGGTCAATCCCGTTCAGCTTCCCGTGGGGTGACAATGCACAGTCCAGAGGCTTAAGCAGAGGGAAGTCACTAATGAGGACAAAGGAGTAGGAGGCAAACCCCTCTCTTCACCCACAGGTCAGGCTCAGCATCCTGCCCACACCAAACTACCAAACAACTAAACCTGATACCCCCTATGCAACAGGGGACAGAGATCAAAACCGGGTGGCCCGGGAATTTCCCAGGTCACAGAGAATCCGATGCCCTCTTTGTACTTAAACAGTGTCAGGATATAATCCACCTGGAAGTGGGCACCAGCATTATCAATGGTGGAGAACCCAGGTGCCTGTTCTCTCTGGATATTATCTTTAAAACACACACCCCTGTCTAGAGGGGGCAGAAACAGATGAGGTCATTTCAGTTTCCTCTCCACTTTTAATTTCAACTGCAACAATGAAAATAAACCTCTACTCCAAAACCGCTACTGAAGTTACCAAGCTCCAATTATAAAGTATATAAATGCATGACTACACAAATGCAAACATGTATACAGAAAACAGAAATCAAAGATGCCAAGTTTTATTTCCTTTTTCCCTTTATTTCAGAATTCCAATGACTGGCTTTGTGTCAGAGTTGTAAGAGATGATGTATGCAAGATGTTTTCCTTAAAAAGCCAGCGCTAGACCCTTATAACTGAGGCTCAAAGACGGTCTTCATCACCCCCTTGCCAGTTTGCTTGAGAGATAACCTGGAGGAGTGGGAGCAGAGTTAGACAGAGCACAGCACTTCTGGAAATACAACAGTCAAGGGCATTGGCTTATAAAGGTGTGCTGTGGCCTAATATACCAGACAGCATGCAATAATTGGCAGCTTTGCATAGAATATCATGCCCTTAGATATCTTCTTTGGGGACAGAACATTCCTCTTCTGTCACATACATAGGAACAATCCAAATGACTCCCTCCCCCCCTTTTTGGCTGAGAAATGTTCAAAATCCCACATTAATCCCTCCATTTCTGAAGCGGTATAGACTCCAGCTCATGCAGCTGGCTGGGCATGCCGTGAGTTATGGGGATGTTGGTTCCCTCAGATGTTTAGGTCCTAGGGTGGAGGCCCTATTAGTTTTTGCCTCCTCAGAACCTGCCATATTACCTGGACAAGAGCAAGTATCCAATAAATGTGAGGATAATTGCAATATGTAGGCCACAAACCCATCAGGTGCAGAGAAGACCAGTGGAGAAAAGTTTTATTTTATCATCTTCTGAGCTGATCATGTGCCAAAAAGTACTGAGATTTCCTTAATCTGAGATTTCCTTAATAATACATATAATCAAGACCCAAGTTACTCATTTTCTGTGGAGCTTCTTTGTAGTGAGAACAAATCTGGAATAGTGGATCTCATTCTAGAAATTTTAATGTTGCTCTTAGTTATCCACTGTGGGACCTTAGGAAATGTCTTCAATCTCTCTGAACCTCAGTTCTTCTTTGAGAAATGACAACAATTTGGCTTACTTTATTGATTTGTGCTGAATATCACATTCAAAAAATGTATGTGTAGCACCTATTAAGCTATTTACAAATTAGTCCGCTTTTCCCAGATTTTGCTGGGATAACTAAAACCCCTTGAATCTCACTGATATGACACCAAAGACTTGTCATCCCTGACACTTGACCATACTGACTGTTGTACTTGTCCATCAGCTGTCTTCACTCAGAGAACAAGCTGAAAGAACAGGCCTTACCTGGGACATGTGATTGTTACGGCAGAGGAAGACAAAGATGGAACCTTATGATGGCTACCTTGGATATGGGACATGTCACTCTTACCTCATATCACTAGCGAAAGCAAGACATTGAGACAAGCCAGGTATCACAGGCATGATCATCAAATCATATGGAACAATCAAACCATGTGTTCCAGTGTTCAGTTAATTATTATCCTTCTTACTGTTAATACAGTATTATGTGAATAAAAAGATGACCAAAATGCTTATAATTCTGGAAATAGTGACATACAAGGAATAAACTAGACAGAAGACTGTCATAAATAGGGTTCACATCTAAGATCTGAAGATACCTCAGCATACACAGCTGGTTGACTGGCCAATAACCCGCTCTATGACTCCATTTTTCAGCCAATGGAGAAGCAAGTGGAAGGTCTTTTTCGGGATGCTAGATTGAGCCTTTGTTTTCTTTGCAAAGGCAAGAACATTTCTCCTTCCTACTTCTCTGAAACATAGATTTATTGGTAGGAGCTGCAACAGTCATCTTGTCCCCATGAAATAAAAGCTAGAAAAGTCATGCAAGCTGTAACACCCATAGTATTGAGACTTCAACCAATGCCTGCAACTGTCTGATTCTTTAAGAATAGTTAAGGTACTGAGGTCATTTTTTTTTTTTTTTTCAATTAAAACTACTCTTGAAGGATAAAACCAGAGTTCTAACCTCAACTCTTTTACTACTTAGATGTACAAATACCAGCAAATTACTGTTTATCTTCTCTGAGACTAGTCACATGGAAGACCATATAGTCCTTCGGCCTTTTGATTTGCTAATATAATATAAGTGATGATTGAAGTATTAGGGATTCTTAAGTTGGTAGAGAGAATAATGTGAAAACTCATGACAGGTGTTTCTAAATATCTGCAATATTGTCAAAAGAATCAAGACATACTTTTGTGTCACTCTCCAGAAGAAAATTAGCTATTATGCAGTAAATTTAAGCTACCTTTAAGAAAAATTTTAACAGTCATGCCCTATAATAGAACTATCTGCTTTGTGAAGTTGTTAAGGTACTTATCACCAGAAATAATCAAGCAGATGCTGGAAAAGCATATATTAGAAATGCAGAAGAACTGACTCTTGGACTTTTAATAATGTGGAATTTGATAACATTTTTGACTCAGTATGTCACCCAATTCATATCTTTCTCATATAATTATAAAACTTATTATATTTTCCCGCTGCCATTTCACATTTTCATTTCATTCATTCCATTAACAAAGTTTTGTGGATCGAGACTCTGTTTTAGATATTAATGATATGTAAGAAAATTATGTATAAGAAAAAACTTCTAAAACTGTATGGAATACAGGTGTCCATGAGAAAGAAGAGGGCTTTCATAGATAAGGATCTTATGTGAAGCTTTGAATTTTCCTGTTTGGGGGAATCACACACTCATTAATTAACTCATGGATTACAAATAAAATGAGAATTCATCATGTGTGAAGCAGAGGACTCAAGAAAATGCAACTTCATTGGGATGTGGGTAGCTGACATGGTTGCCGGTGGTCTGAGAGTTTCATTTTGAGAGACACAGGCCTATATGAAACAGTGATCTACTAGAGTCTACATAAAGTATAACATGATAGAAAATTTCACAGATAAAATGTGGAATTTGAGTAATTTTTGCAAATATATTTCAAGGACAAGTTGCTTCAAAACCAGCAGGAAAATGACTTTCTTAAGCTGAAATTATCTGCATAATCGGTATTTCTATCCCATCCTGAAACATTCTAAATCACTCTTCAAGATGCTTGAATTTGTGTACATTAAATAACTTGAGACTACCCATTTTTTCATTCATTTTCATTTAGCTAAAAATATTTATCCGCCCCCCAAAATTGCACTGACACAATAACTAAACAGTTTTGCCTCTACAAACTTCCTCTTTTCTATCCCTTTTCGGTATACAGGCGACTACAGCAAAGGTGAAGTTTATGTTCAAATATGAATTGAGTGTAATATCATTCCCCAGCTGACATCTGTGTAAACTCCCATAGCTACCAAATCTATATTTGCCTTAAGTAAGTGATAAGGTTAATAGGATGATTTATTTGAAAAGAAAAAAAAATAATTTAGTGTGTCTCTATTTTGGAAGCCATGGCAGTAATTTATGAGGAAAGAATAATTCATACATTTTCCCCCATCTTCTTCTATCCTGAGGAGCAGAAGCCATCATTATCCTAAGATCTGAGATCACCTTACATGCTGTATATATGTCATATCTCCTCCAAATAGGTAAGTAATTTTTGCCAAGAATCAAACTAGTTTTTGCCCAGTTGAAAGAAGATACCAATGTGTCCTTTGAGTCACTTATGCTGTTTCCACAAACTTGGGTGGGAGGGTTATCCTTGGGATTGTTCTTGAGTGGTGAACTGGAAGGTGGCTTGCATCATGGCAAAGAATGCATACCAGCACCCACACGACCCCTGGTAGGAACATGAATGTGAGTGACAAACAGGGATAACTAGAAAAGTAGGAATAAGTAAGCGTAGAATGGGCTTCTTTCCACCAAGAGGTAAGATACTTGGAAGATGTGTGCTGCAGCTGGAAGAGCAATGAATAGAACAATCAGAAAGGAAACCTACCATATGAGCTCAGGTTACTGCATTCATCTGACAAGAAGTACACAACATGCATTTGGCTAGGAGATATGTAAGGTATAATCAAGAAGCTACATATGCATGGTAGGAAATATTTTTTTGTGGGTAGTAGACATAGAATATAACAATTTAGAGGATTTAGCAAGCAATTTCCTTGTCAGGAAATATGAAGATGAGACACAGAGAAGAGTCTCCATTCCTGAAACTGTACGCACTACTTCTACAAATAACATAGCTGAAATCTGAACAAATAAACAAACATTTCTACTAAGAACAGAATGGCAAGGACATCTCATTCCTAGGGGATTCCAATAAGAGATTCCTTGCTACTAACAACATTGTAATGAAGAGTTAAACAAACCACATGCAAATTCAGCACGGCACAATCTGAAACTGAACTCACTTGTTGACTGTGCCACAATTACCGTCCCTGCACCTTGCACTGTTAGGTCAAGTGCATGTAGAGAATGTAGCTCAAGTAAGCCTCTGAGAACGCTCCAACTATACTCAGTGACTTGAATAATCCGTGTGTCCAAGCTTGCCTCGAAAGGACAAGGGGCACCAGAACCTGATACAATGAAGAACTTAGCAGGAGAGGTGTTGAGCTGAGGCATGTTTTTAGTGATACATTTTTATTGCTAAGTGTGGGTGGAGGATATCAATACTAATTCTCTCAGTATATACTTTCATGGGGTTATTATATACCTATGCCTTTGGGGGATAAACTGCTATTTAAAATTCTCCCACATGCGATGGTGATCTTCTCCATTGTTTCACTCAAAACTTTTTCTTCATACTTGTGAGTTTCTGGTTTGTTCATTAAATATACTAAAAGCCATAAGATCCAAACAATGGATCTCATCTAATCCATGATTAGCAAACATCCAAACTCCTCTCATTCTTAAGTTGGATAACCTAAGTATGTATCTCTTTCTCATCTTCTCTACCCTCTATCCATTTTTTCCTCCATTTTTTAAAGTCATTCACTACTTCAGACCAACACAACAATGGGAAATACTATTAAGTAAAAATTTCTTTGGTGTATGCATGCATTAGGTGATGGGAACATCCAGATATTAACAAACAACTAAAATAAGGATGTATAACTTTTGCATTACTGAGAGAGGCTTTATACAAATTAGCATCAGTCTTGGTTTTCTCAAAGACTTTCACCCATGAAACTTTTTCCAAAAGGAAACCAAGTACAACATCTGCAGAGTCCATCTCCCAAATTTTCATTAACAAGTATGGATTGATAATTGTGAATTTCTACTTTTGGAAACAAGATTCATGAGTAAGAATCTCAGCTTAAATCCAGAGGCTCTGCCATCTATTAGTAAGTATGTAGTTTTACCAGAATGGGACATACAGAATCGTTCTCCAAAGAAGGGGTAGTTGAAAACTAGCAAACAAATTTAAGGCTTTTTCTGAACTTTGCCAATTCAATGGTGAATTACTTTTTGAGTAAGTAGCCCAAAATCTATTTAATGATGCTATCATATCATCAGTAATAACAATATAAATTCCTTGAAAGTTTACTGCCTGTCACTGAAGCCTAATTATTCTCACGAATGGATCTGTGATACTTCCTCTTTTGCTGTGCCCCTGATTTGATATGTCTATGTGTAACTTATAACTTGGGTGGAGACTCATGTTCCAAGGGATGTTCCCTTCTTCCTTTCTAAGATATAGTAAAGGGCTCCTACTCATTACTTAGAGGAGTTAAACATTTGTATCTAAACTCTCTCAATTTTTTTGGCTGTTTAGAGTATTGTACCTACATGTAGGTAATTCATGTAGAAGCTTGTCCAAATTTCATATCCTTTTACTTTTATGTTCATTTCCCAGTTCTATATTTCAAATATACTCTCATATACTTTTTTCTTACATACACTTTTTTTATTTCCTGAAGTTAAAGAGAGATTTTAGTGTAGACAAGCGTCTTGATAGTTAAGTAGTCCTTAGAAACCCCAGTGGGGGAGGCGCCTGGGTGGCTCAGTTGGTTAAGCGACTGCCTTCAGCTCAGGTCATGATCCTGGAGTCCTGGGATTGAGTCCCACATGGGGCTCTCTGCTCAGCAGGGAGTCTGCTTCTCCCTCTGACCCTCCCCCCCGTGTGTCTCTCTCTCACTCTCATTCTCTCTGTGCTCTCTCTCTCTCATTCTCTCTCTCTCAAATAAATAAATAAAATCTTAAAAAAAAAACAACAACTATCATCCTTCTTTGACTTATCATGGTTCCCAATTACAGTAGAGTTTGCAAATTGTGGCCCACGGGCTGAATATGGTCAACAGACATAATATATTATGTGGCCTTTTTAAAATGATTAATAAAATTATTAGATCAGTTGCCAATATTTTAAATGAAAATTTTACACAAAAGTCTGAATATCTGGCTTTTCTGGAAAATACCAGAATATATGATGTCAATGGGTTTGCAATCTTGCATGGCACCATCACCTGGAATTGCATAAGGAATCCACTCCCCGAGTCAGCACAATTTCCAATGGTCCTAGTTTTTATTATCTGGCCTGCTCTACCATTTGTCAATTCTTGGTCTTCCTTTTACTGGAATTCCTGAGTTCAATCAAGTATGACCTCTTCGGCAAGCCTACCTTGACCCCTCTTACTGGTTTAGATGTCCTCTTAATGACTCTGTACCTAGCACTTTACTCATTATTATCGTAGAAAGTATAGCCTTGCAAATATATTATTATTATCTTATATTATATTTACCCATTAATACTCATTAATTTTCCACAGTACAATAGACTTTCTGAAGAACTAGGCTGAGTTCTTCTTTAAATTCCAAATACCTGATAAAGAATAGGCATTCAATTAATATTTATTATTTGATTGAATGAAAAAATCTTCTAATAAGATACATTTAACAGGACAGATGTAATCAATTGTATATGGATTCCTTAATTAAGTAACAAAAGGTTTTGACAATTTTTTATCCCTTATGTATAACATGCAACGTGGCTGTCAGGATTATGAATTAGTAACACTATTGGCAAAATTGATACATTACATATTTACTTAATTTCCTTTGGACCCACATTCCATTTTTCTGCAGTATTTTATTTTCAAACTATAGGCTCACTTTATCAAATCACAATTTAATGTTTATTTTAGATACATGAAATTATTTCAAAATCATATTTATGAGTATTTGAAAAATGTTATGAAGTTATAGTGATGAGCTATATTATCTTCTGGCTTCAATCTTTCTGATAGATTTCTGCCTGTCATTCTGCAAGTGTTCCTGGAAGATACTCTGTTAAACAGAGAGAAGTTATTTATCTCAAATGAATCATTGTGTGATGATGCAGTTACTTTCAAGATAATCACACAAACTCAAGCAAAATTAACCTCTACATTCCAAAGGAAATGCAATCACAGTGATGATAGTAACATTAGCAATAATAATAATACAATTCTGACATTTGTAAAACACTGGGTGGCTTATAATGTTGTTTGCACAAATATTCTCTCTCTTAAGTTTCACCAAGACCCTTTGAAGGATTTTTTTTTTTTTTTTTAAGATTTTATTTTTTGACAGAGAGAGACACAGTGAGAGAAGGAACACAAGCAAGGGGAGTGGGAGAGGGAGAAGCAGGCTTCCCACGGAGCAAGGAGCCCGATGCGGGGCTCGATCCCAGGACCCTGGGATCATGACCTGAGCCAAAGGCAGACGCTTAATGCCTGAGCCACCCAGGCGCCCCTTTGAAGGATTTTAACTATCCCCATCGCGGCAGTCAAAGAAATGAAGGCAAAGACAGACTGAATGATTTTCCTAGAGTCATAGTAATTTTCACAACTGGGAAGTAAATCGAGTCTTCTGATCTTAAAGTTGTTATTTCTTTGCCATACTACTCTAACTTGACATTGGCATGTACTGTTCTCAACCATGATTAGTCTGAAAGAACTCTATATTCTTCTGTTCAGTTGAGGAGGAGCAAGTAGGTCAGCACATATTTCCCCTGAAGTGTGGTGTTAAACCGCATGGGGTAATACTTGGAAGTGAAAATTTCTGGGCCCTGAACCAAACCTATGAAATCGGGATCCCCAGGATATTCTCCTATGCAGGAAGAGTTTTCTGCCTCACACTAGTGGTCAACAAATGGATTATAATTCTCCTGAATTATCGATCCCGTTAATTCCTCAGAGCAGATGGTCAACTGGAGTATAAACAGCCTCACACGTTTACTTCAAGAAGCCTTACAAATAGTGTAATCCCTGTGTGCATCACATTTTATAAATGGGTGGGAATCACTATTATCCACCCTAAATTTTGAGAAGCACCGATATTGAGAGAGAGAAATAAAGATGCAATGGTTACGATAATCCCTACTTTTCGTGATTATACAGCCTTTTGCATTTTTTTTAAGTATCATAATAAACCAAAAGCAGGTATTGTGCTTTGTAGTTTCAGAAATCATTTAATGTATCTTGTCTCATTTGTTTTCCATAGTTCAAAGAGGCTTAGGATACTCCAGAATCATTTTGGAAAGAGCAAAACAGGAGTTTCAAGCCAAGCCTTGGGACAGTACCATCTTAAAGACCAATTTGCATTCATGCTCAACTTAAACTGTACATAACTGATGACCTGCAAAAGGTCAGTAAATTACAAGTAGTTATGAATTAAAGCTTTTGATGGATTTGATAACGGTGGCAATTTTTATATAAATGAAGTGTTTTATGTTTTCCTTCCTGGTCCTGACCTCTCTCCTTTTCTCCCCCCCACCAACTGCCAAAAGCAGTGGGTATGAAATAGAAAACTTGATTATTCTTGAGGGGTAGATTGAAAAGATTCAAGTTCATATCCTACATCGTGACATATACACACACACGGACAGAAGAGAAAAGGAGAAGGGAAGGGTATCACACTGCTCTAGGCTTGAAATATTTTCTGATATAGGAAATTCATCAGCATCAAGCCAATTGCCAGCTTGAGACTTAACAAATTTACTTGCTTCCCTTAATTAGTACCCTCTTCCTGCTATGGAAATCTTGATAAAATCCCTTACAAAGCTGGCCTCTTTTAAACTCATGTACAATAGGTGAGCCATATTAATTGGATTTTTTAATTATGGATTCCATGTGCAAGCTTCACCAATGAGCAACTATTATTATATTGCTGCGCTCTTACTTTTAAATTGACTCTGTAATAACTCCGAAAGCTGTGTAAAGTAAAATTAAATCGTTATCCATAGACAATTGCTTTAGCACTTGTTCTTGTGTTCGGAAAGTACCAAGGTTAGGTTGATATTATTCATTTTGAATATAAATTAAAAGCTCCATTTATTTGCATTTTTATTCCAATGTACCCTGAATGCAAAGAATTAAGATGTAGAAAGACAATCAAAATATAATGGTAGCGGCAAAGAACAGTAAGCGACTTCTTAAAATAGCTTTTCTACGTAAACTGCAAATCAAATTTTTGGGTACTCAATTTGCCATTAGAAAATAAACCTGTGATTTAATAACTATAGAACTTAATAATTTGTGAGCTATTCTTTTTTCCATCGTCTGTTCCTTAGTTTCCTTGTATGTTACTAAGAACACAGTTTTTACTTTCACGTGAACTTAAATTGATCTCCAAATTTAAAATAACTGAGACAAACACATGGCAGGAGAGAGGATCATAAAATAGCACCATGGGTGTATGAAGAAATGATATTAATAGTGATATATTATCAACAGGGTGGCTATAAAGTCTATAAATGTAGAAAAATATCTCTTTTGAACCCTCCTCATCATTTCTTCTGGGGTATGCTAACTGTGCAGGGCATTCAGTAAAAATTAGAGACAAAAATCATCTTTGGGGTGCCTGGGTGGCTCAGTCGCTAAGCGTCTGCCTTCGGCTCAGGTCATGATCCCGGGGTCCTGGGATCGAACCCCGCATCCGGCTCACTGCTTGGCAGGAAGCCTGCTTCTCTCCCTCTCCCACTCACCCTGCTTGTGTTCCCTCTCTCGTTGTGTCTCTGTCAAATAAATAAAATCTTTAAAAAAAAAATCATCTTTGGTAACACATCACAGATGTTTATGCACAGATAAATGAAAATACTGCATTAATGCACTGTGTTCAACGCAACTTTTGAGAATACATTAAAACCAGGCATTGGTGCCAAGGGACGATACATCAACGGAATCTCTTATTGTGAAGCATTTATTAGATCTATTTGCCCATGTTTCCAGACATTAAGGCCACATTGTATAATGAATTTTCTAACAGTTTGATTGCTTAAAATACACACTTCAATGCATTAGCATTATTAAAATTGAGTTGGATCCTAAAACTAATTAAATATTGAGTAGATCACTATGGTGTCCACGTCTGCAACCACCATTTTTCTGTCCTCAGAAATCTTTGATTGTTCCAAATTACACACAAAACATAAAATCTTTCACCTTGGCAGTTTGGCCATCCAAATTGTACTCACATATTAAGTTCCCGAACATACTGCTCATGATTTTCTACCATGTCTCCTCCAGCCCCTCATCTGGATGACACGTTATTTACCACATAACTCCTGCTCATTGCTGCCTCTGCATTTTTGCTTGTAGTACTTAATTTTACTGGAATTAGAGTTATTAAGTTAAATTAAGCTATTCTTAAGTTCCCTAAGTGTGAATATGCCCACAAAGTGATGAAACCACTCCTTTTATGACCTCAAAGCATTTTTTTAAGATTTATTTACTTATTTGAGAGAGAGTGTGCACCTGTGTGCAGGTGTGGGAGGGGCAGAGGGAGAGAGATCCTCAAGCAGACTCCTTGCTGAGCGTGGAGCCCAAAGCGGGGCCCCATCTTACCACCCGAGACATCATGACCTGACCCGAAACCAAGAGTTGAATGCTCAGCTGACTGAGTCACCCAGGCATCCCATCCTCAAATCATTTTTAACAGATTTATTGATATATAGCTCACATACAATTCACCAATTTACTCTGTATAGTTCAATGTTTTTTAGAATATTCACAGAGGTTTTCAACCATCACCAAAGTGATTTTACAGCATTTTCTTCAATTCCAAAAAGAAATTCCATGCCCATTAGTAGTTACTCCTTTTTGTCCCCCTTCAACCATTCAGTTCTAGGCAACCACAAATCTACTTCTGTCTCTACAGATTTGCCTATGCATGACATGGCACATAAGAGGGCTCATACAATATGTGGTCTTTTTTTTTTTTTTTTTTTTTTTAAGATTTTATTTATTTGACAGAGAGAGAGACAGCCAGAGAGGGAACATAAGCAGGGGGAGTGGGAGAGGGAGAAGCAGGCTTCCCGCTGAGCAGGGAGCCCGATCCCAGGACCCCAGGATCATGACCTGAGCCGAAGGCAGATGTTTAACGACTGAGCCACCCAGGCGCCCCAATGTGTGGTCCTTTGTGACTGGCTTCTTTCACTGAGCATAATGTCTTCAACATTTATTCATGTTGCAGATACACATTCATTTATTTTATTGTTACATTACATCCCTTGTGTGGGGATACCATAGTATATTTGGACATTTAGCTTGTTTCTATTTTTGGTTATTATGAATAATAATAATAATGTGTAAAACTTTTTGTATAGTCACATGATTTCCTTTCTCTTGGGTGCATACCTAGTGGAATTGCTAGGTCACATGGTCACTTTTAGCTTAAAATTTTGGGTAACTGCCAAAATGTTTTCTGGAGTATCTAAGCCATTTTATATTTCCAACAGCAATTCCAAGGGGGTTCTACTTCATTCACATTCAACATTTAATCTGTCTTTTTGATTATAACCTTCCAGTGTATATGAAGCTACATCTTATTGTGGTTTTGATTTACCTTTCCCTAATGACTAATTAAGGCATATGTCCATGTGTTTATAGCCTTTAAAAATATATTCTTAACCATTTTATTTATCCTTCTTTGTAGAAATATCTATTTCTCATTTGTATATTTTTAAGAGTTCTTTTTCTTCATATTATTGAGTTTTGAAAGTTCTTTACTACATAATTAGGATACAAGTTCTCATCATATACATAAATGGCATATTTTTTTTTTCCCAATCCTTGGTTGTCTTTCCACTTTCTTGATGATGTCCTCTGAAGCACAAAAGTTTTAATTCTGATAAAGTAAATTTATGTATTTTTATTTTCTTGTTTGTGTGTTTGTTGGATTGCTGGTAGATCCATTTTTATTTTTTTGAGGAATCTACATACTGTTTTCCAAAATAGCTGCAAAAATTTATATTCCTACCAACAGTGTAGTATGCAAGGGTCCCCTTTTCTCCCCATCCCTGTTATCTCTTATCTTTTTAGTATGTCCTTTGAACATATTTATAACAGATGCTTTGAAGATTTTGTCTGCTAAACCTAATATCTGGGCCTTCTCAAAGCAGTTTCTGTGCTTGTTTGTTTGTTTTTCTTTCAATCTGTTTGGTCACACTTTATTCTTTATGTGCATATCTTACAATTTGTTTTTGTTTTTTTGCTAAGAACTAGAGATTCCAGGAAATATATTGTAAGAAATCTGGATACTGAGACCCCACTGCTCACCAGGATTTATTTATGTTGTTCGCATGTTTCTTTACTGACTTGAACTGACTATTTTGGTGAAGCTTATTTCCTGCACAGCACACAGCCTCTGATATTGGTCCTCCAAGAGCGCAGCCCTGGGAATGTGCACAGTCACTCTGGGCTGCAATTTTAGTAAGGCAATCTTTAATTATTTCCTCCTCCAATTTCTCTACCTCTGCAGGTGTCATATCCAGCTGCTACCCTCCACTAATTCCTATCCAATTACTCTATTTTTCTGGACAATGCTCAGGGGGTTGATATTCCTTCACAGTTTGATCCAATTACATTTGAGTCACTTTAAGGGGCAATCTTAAAAGCCAGTCTTGGAGGTTTGTTCTGACCGTAGTTACTAGGCTTTTCTTAGCTCTTTTCCTGTTTCTGTCAGATAAACTTCTAGCTGGTTTGTGCTTTAATGTTTTGCTCTCATGAAGCTACTACTCCCTGCCCCCCCCCCCCGCCCCTTTAAACTGCTTACCACCAAAAACCCCACTGACTTTGATATGGCTCTTAGGGTTGAACTTCCATACATTTCCCCCCCAAATAAATTCAATTCCATTGGTATGATAAGCAAAGCTCTCTGTTGTTACCATTCCCAGACCAAACCACTATGTCAGTGCTCAGAAACTGCAGACATGACATCGTTCCTCTTCTGCTTTATATACAGTGTGCGGAGGAGTGGTGGTGTCCTCTGGTCTCTTCAGCTCACATCTCAGCATGGAGCCTTGACCATTCTCAGGGCCATGGTGAGGACGATCAGGGCCCCTTATTCTCAGCCTGCCACACCTGGGCTACAGCCTACACCCTGGCGTGCTGGCTTGGTGAAGGAAGGGAAACCCAGTCCTCTCACGGCTCTTGCCTGGAGAGCTACTGCAACATGGAGCCAAAGGGGATAGAAGCACTGACAATGTGCCCCTCCTGGAGCATACTGTAGCCCTAGATTGGGAAGTGGGGGAGCAGGAACTCTGCATTCTGCACCCATCCACAGCAGAGTTCTCTCACGCAGAGATGAGGGGAAGAAGTGTGTGAGTTGTGGCTCAAACGCCACAGACTTCTGTTCTTATCAACAGTCAGTACATTTTCTTGATTTTTTTTTTTTCTATTTGTGGAATGTCCTTTAGACAATTTCTTGAGGCTGTAAATGGCTAGTTTTTGTTTTGTTTTCATGAGTTATTGTCATTTTGCTGGGGACCAGGTCCATGGAGCTCCTCATATCATCATTCTAGAAGTCATTTCTCAATTTTTATAACACATTTTAAATCTCCTTCTTGTCATATAGCTCTTAGATACTGTGAGCGTCATCCTGACATTGGCTGTACACCTCAACTGTTTTTTCACACCTGAAATGACAGACCAGAGTGCATAGTGCTTTCTACCCATTATGGACTCAATGCATGTTTTCTGAGTTAAATGTATGGCACAGGATTAAAGATTTACTTTATAAATTTCTTGACTGTTTAAAGAGGGGATGTGATGTCAAAGAAAATTTCTAAAAATTATTGGGACTTAACTAATGCGGTTTACTAGTAGGTCAGAGAACCGCTGAAGAACAAGTAAAGATGTGCCCACCACTATTGCCCTCAGCAAATATCCAACTAGAGGCTTACTCTGTGAGGCACATTTAAGAGTGCGGCGCATGCTCTATGACAGGCCATGTTGAGATGCCTGATTAGTCAGGCGAGTTAAATTGATTGTCTAAGTCACTACTGAGAGCAAAACAAAGCTCCCGAGGGAGACTATCACTCATCGTATTCCACAATTGGAAGAAGCCATATTTATTTCCTATTACTGCTTCAAAAAATATCACAAATGTGGTGGCTTAAAACATCGCATGCTTATTATCTTACAGTTATGTTGGCTGTAGCTCCAACACCGGTCTCACAGGGCTCAAGCTGTTAGCAAGGCAGGCTATGTTCTTTCCTGGAGGCTCAGGGGAAAAATCTGTTTCACGATTGTTCCTGACATTTGCAAGCTTCCTGTGTTCCTTGGCTCATGGCATCCATCTTCAAACTCATCAGCATTGGGAGAAATCCCTACCCGATCACACCACTCTAACTTTCTCTTCTGTCTCCCTTTTCCGCTTAGTCTCCTTATGATCACATCAGGCCCAAATGGAAAATCCAAGATAATCTTCTTTTTTAAGGTTGGCTGATTAGCGAACTTAATTCTATCTGCAGGATAAATTCCTGTATTCTATATAAGGGAACACCATCACAGATTCTAGGAATCAGGGCATGGACATCTTTTGGAGGCCATTATTCTGCTGACTGCAGATACTCTAGATGTTCATGTTGTGTTTCTGTGTTCCATCCCTGCCCTGTTAAGAATGGGAGAAATAATAGTTTCCGATGATCTTGTATTTCACCCATAGATGACAGAATTGTTATTAAATTATTCTTGCACAGTAGTTCTGCAGGTGGATATTATGAATATAAAGTTTTCACAAGAGGTTACCCATATTTCTTCAATAGTCTAGAGTTCCTCAGACATTTTACCTTTGAATTTTGACCTTGTTTTAGTGAACATTTTCAGATGAACCATTATTTGAGATAGTTTCCTTTCCCTAATTAATTTAGAATTAGTTGGCTATGACTCTACATTTTGCTGTTTTCCAGACTCTTGTACAAATTGATTCACTCATACATTTTTATCCATGATGTGATTATCCATTTGTTGAATGTGACTTTTGTGGAACTGTTTTATTTTTCTTCTACTTCTTTTTAATTTTAAATTTCATCATCTTGACAAATATAACACAAAGGATTCAGGGTTTATGCTATATTACCATCATCATCATCATCATCACCACCATTAATCAGTGTAACAAGTAAATTTTACTAAATAATATGCCCATAATTTCTTTCCATACGTTATAAAATTTTCCTTATAAAAGTCATAGGAGGTTAGTACTATTTTTTTAATATCCATTTAAGCCATGACAAAATTGTGGCTCAGAGATGTTTAATGATTTTCCCCAATAGGGTACAACTTGAAAGTACATGCTTTTCTTCCAATGACAAATCAGATCTCAAGTACAACTGGGAGAACTGTCAACAGATGACTACAGAGTATGTGAAAAAACATCATAATGGGTATCATGCATTTGAAATATAAAGTCAATATATTTTTCATATCCTGTAAATCTTGTTTTTCTAGGAGTCAACATCCTTCATATCAATGGCATTCAAGCTTTATGGGGAGAGCAAGTACAATTTAGAATAAAGGTGTCATTGCTCATGTTGAGATTCAAATTGGATGTTTTGAATCTTAAGCAAGAGCACGATCTTGGGAGCTAGGTTTTTCTAAAAATAAAATAATTTCCTAAATTCCAAAGGGTTTTCTGGCTAGAACAGAAGAAAGTTTGAGTAAAGCTCTTTACTATAAGTCCTGACATTGAGAGGGTGAAAGATACGGTGTAAAGGAAGTTTCTATTCCACAGCAAAAAGTAAAGCCTTTCAGGACAATGGGGCCTTTGGCCAAGAGGACAGATTCAGAGGGGATAAGACCAGGGTTAAAATTCTGTCTATGTTCCTAAGAATGTAACCTCTGCTCAAGTAGACCAAGGTCTAAAACGTGAGCCTTTGGAGCTTGAGGATTAAGATCCTATAGAAGTGAAAGGGATGGCTAGCACAAAGCATTAACAACTCAGTTGCTCTCCCGTGATCTATGACCACATGAGGTGATTATCGCAGAAGAAAAAGTGGTTTCATGTGTTTAGGCTGAGAAAGGGCTTGAGAGTGGTAGCTCTCTTCTTGTGCAGTCTGCATGTGACACTGAAAAAATCTCTCTGTTCCGACGTACTTTGTGGGGTTCAAAGGGTTTCTGTGACCACAAGCCCACAGACCTGCTAGAGATTTCCTGGGGTGATGACAAACTGAGAGTCAGCCCATAGTAAGTCTGAATTACAAGGAGGGGGCAGGGCCAGGCTGAGAAACACAGGAGATTAGCAGAACCCGCTGAGGCCAGACAGAGGAACTGGCCAGCTTTATGGGATGAATAGTCAGGTTTTATACAGGCAAAGAAGAGACAGCAGCTAATCCGTGACAGTGGAAGTTGTTGAGTAAACACCGGTCCACATTTCAGCCAGAGGTCAGCAGAAGCCAGCAAACTCATCAACAGAAGTCCCTGTTTCCCTAGCTCAGGTTGCATCCATATACCATCAGGTAAGGATGAGATTCTATCGCTGTGGTACGTGTGGGGCTGGGATGTGTGCATGCTGGCGTGTGCAGGGGAAAGTTCTGGAGGAGGGGACTGAAGGGAGAAACCGGGAAAGCCGGATCATTCATCTAAATGAGATTGAGTCTGCCTTGAAAAGACCATGTTAAACTAGAAAAGGCTGACTTGAGTGGGTAAGTTTACTTTTCAAATGGATCTTTGTTTTGTTTTACACCGTTAAGTAGATCTGGGGATGTTCGGGATAGAGAAGCTCAGTCATTAAATCTGTAACATTGTCAAATTTGGCTCCCTTCTGCATAGGATCCTTCTAATACACTGTGCATCCGTGGAATCTTCCTGGGAGTCAGGTAAAACGAGACAGGATAAGACAGATAACAGCATGACTTAGACAACCGGAAAAGGTCTTCCTGGCTTTTAAAAACCTGTGTTTGTTTTTTTGTTTGTTTTTTTACCATGTGACTTTTTAATGCCATGCTTTAGTGTTTCCTCTAAACAGTTTCTTAGGCAGTTTCTTAGGAAGAAACTGCTATAAGAAATTCTATTGATCTGTGTTTGACAAAGATATAAACACACAATCCTGCTGGTAAATAGTTACACACTGAAAACTATGTTCTTAAACAGAACTTTATTACTATTTTACTTAAGGATTTCTTTTTTCTAGTCTAAGCACTAGGCTTTCTAAAAGTGGCCACACATGCAGCCATTGGAATCTGTAGGTGCTGGAAGGACCCTTTTCATCCATTTTTATGGCCCAACTTTACCTCAAATGGCTGCATTAAATTCATATGGATGAGTCTAAAAATGTCAGCAAGTGGCGGCACCCGAGGACTCATTTGAAAAGCAAGGGTTGAGTTTATACTCGCAAAAGTGACTCCTTTGGTGTAATGCTTGACCTCTGCCTTCTAAATAAGTATAATATGTGCTTCACTTTCCTCAGTTCATGAATTGAGCAGACATACTGAATTAACAGCAGAATGCCAATTCATTAATTTACCTTGAGAAATGCACTCGCCGATCTCCTTCTAGTTATCCACTTCTCTCTGGGTACAAACTATACAGGGAGCTAAGGTTGTTATGGGAATGTTCTTGGTGAATTTAGAATCACAGTAAGGGAAACTCAGGATATACATCAAATGGCCACAGACCTGCTAGACTATGAAATAATTTGGAATTCCTCTCCAAAATATGACATCAGTAGCATATAAATAAGGGATACCATAGGCCAGGTCTCCGCTTTCTTTCTCTGTAGGACACTGAGTATTCGCTTTCAAGTTGTACTTCTTTTTTCTTACCTTATTTTTTTAGTAATCTGAATTTTTTCCCTAGTTAAGATGATGATCCTGAAATAGGAGTCTTCTCACTCCTTCATGGGGTCCCTTGCATGATGAACACAGGGAGAGAACAATATGCTAACATTGCATTTCCACATTTGTGACACAAAATATACCTGATAGCTAGATAACTATGATCTCCGGGCCATTGTAGGTATACCGCTGGGACTAGCCATCAGGAAAACCAGTTTGCAAAATTTAAACTGCTAGTTTATAGGATGATTGCCTAAGCACAAGAGTGCCTCTTAGATCTGAAGAATGATTCAATACACAGTACCTTTAAATGGTGACTTCTCTCTAGTAAATCAAAGCATTTTATAGGTGATTTTACTACTTGATGGAGCAATTGCATTAGACAGATCCTTACAACTAGTATGAGGAATCACTGTTCATTGATAACTGTTTATAATTTCAGATTCCTTATGCTCCTCTAAGGGAATGAGAGAAAAATATATGATTTAATTCACCAAAAGAACTGAATAAAACACAACATTTTAGAACTTCATCTGCTGTGTATAACAAGGTACATCTGTATGAGCAATGGTCTACTCACAATTACCAGCAGACCACTAAAACACAAATAAGCAAATGGTAATGCAATGACTGTATTTATTTTTCCTTGCAGACTGGGTAATTTAAAATGCATTACTATAGGATTCCTGTTTCTTTATTAACGACTAGTAAACTGAATAGCTATTACATGGAAGGCGCTATTCTGGGCAAAGAAGAAACAAACAATAACAAGTGATAAGACATAACACCCGTTAACATTTTGTGAGCACTCACTATACCTCAGCTATGCTCTTCCCATGGACTAGCTCATTCAATTCTTGCAGAGATCTAGAAAGTCTGAAACAAGCCCTTTTCTCCTGGGCTCTTTTTAACTCCAGCAAGACTGACTGTGCAGGTGATGTGGTTTTGGAATACAGGTGAGGTTAGGTGGGCTGGGGTCTAGAGCTGATGGCCAAGAAAGAATTATTGAGATGTCTTTGGTGCAAAAAGGTGGTTTTATTAAAGCTCAGGGACAGGACCTGTGGGCAGAAAGAGCTGCTGCCCCGGGGCTGTGAGTGGTAGCTGATTAAATACTATGGGGTTGGGGCATTTTCATATGTTAAAGAAGACTCCTGATACCAGAGATCTTGCCATTGTCAAGTTAAGGTTGTTTTTCCCTCTAGAGAGTTGGGAGCTTCCTGGAAGAATGTCACACATGTCCCACCCAGGAGTGGGGGTCTGGAGAAGTTGCAGGGTGTTAGCCTGTGCTTTGTCCACCGCTTTCCTGCTCCCTCATCAAAAACACATAGTCTAACACCTTCTTACAGGTCATTGCACCCCACCTTCCTATCGTCTACTCGGTGCCTGTCAACATCATCCTACTGGGTACTTCCTCACAGTCCCTGTTACACTGTTCTTAAAACACTCTTAAGGGTAGTCCTACTCGAGTTAGTTATCCTATTGACTTCTATGGCCAACTGAAGCCTTTATCTGTCTCTCAGTGTCCTCACCACCTACCAGTACACCCATCCTTCAGCCATTACTCAGGAAAGCAGCATTTCCAAAAGGCCAGTTCACACATCTTTGCTGAGCTTGTGGAGTCTTCCATGTTATTTCTAAACAGATGCCCTGCTCTATTTGCATGTTCTAACATAAGAAATATATATACTTACTTCACTTTTAGCCCTTTTAGGATTTTTATAATCTTGTAACTTGTTAATCTTATAAATTGAAGATATTTGTTACTAGGTTCAAAGATATTATCACATTTCATTTAAATTCTTTTGGATCACAAAGTAAGAAGTTGGTTAGGGTAGATGAGCCCTAAAACAATTTTGTTTCCTGATAAAATGTTGAACAAAATAGAGGACTACTAATTTAGAGATTAATACACTTAAGACATATATGTGTCTTGTGAATGTTTTTCATACATATATAAATACATATGATAAGGGAACAGAAGGCCAGCTGAGGACAAAGGAGAAGCTGACACCCCATAACCCCGGCCAAGGGATATAAGTGACATTCCTCAGGCACCCCTGGCTGCCCTAAAGGAAAAACAAATAGCTTACTTAGGAGATTACAATCCTGCAAGACATGAGTCTCCCTCAGTTTACAAAGGTTTTAGCAATCTACAAGAATGAAGCATTTCTATCAATACCATAATTTTTAGAAGGAAATGTAAATGTCCTTATAACCTGCAGCCCATTGACAGATACCTGAAGTGGGCAAAGTGTAATGTTCCTCCAGTAAGAGCCCAACTATCTTACTGTTAATATCTTTCTAGAAGAAAAAAAAAAAACAAAAAAAACACTTTAATTTGACAATGGTAAGACCTCTGGTATCTTGTAGGTCCTCTTTAGCATATGGAAGTTCTTTTGAAAGCCTCCCTTTTCCTTACCTCCCCCAACCCCATAGTATATAATCAGCCACCCCTCACAAACCCCAGGGCAGCAGCTCTTTCTGCCCACGGGTCCTGTCCCTGTGCTTTAATAAAACCACCATTATGCACCAAAGACGTCTCAAGAATTCTTTCTTGGTTCTGGGCTCTGGACCTCCCCCCACCGAAACCTCAATTATATTCTAAAACTCCATTACATAGACCTTCTTATTTTAAATATATACATGAAAGATGCTCCAGAAAAATCATATGAATTCTGGTTGGGGATCATTTTTAATTTTTTATAAACTATTAAGTTAGTTTTATAGTTTTATAGTTTTATAACTATTAAGTTAGTCTTAAGATGAAGAGCAAAAAATGAGGTATATTTAATAATTTGACATGTAAAAACTAATGCTATTTGGTAACTCTTCTGCTTATGTAAAAGATGGAAATCATCTTAAAAGTTGTTAGTATTAGCATACTCCTGTTC
Organism: Phoca vitulina; assembly: GCF_004348235.1. Classification (NCBI taxonomy): domain Eukaryota; kingdom Metazoa; phylum Chordata; class Mammalia; order Carnivora; family Phocidae; genus Phoca; species Phoca vitulina. The sequence continues at coordinate 5,392,572 of NW_022589781.1, read as the reverse complement.
GGCAATGACTCAAGGCTGTTTGACAATGATAATACCTAACACATATTCAAATATTTAGTATGCACAACATACTTGCCATTAGGATAAAAACAGCTGAATTTCAGAAATTGATTTATGGTTCAAACTATTATTTCAATTAAAATTTTAAGTTATAAAATACTATTATAATATTATAGATGAAGAAAGTGAGCCATCATTGGTTAAGTAATGTGCCCAGGGTCAGCTAGTGAATAGTGGAACCAGGAGGAGAACCCTGGTCTGTCCCAAGACTTCACCTTGATTCTGTCCTCCTGCTAATCAGATGGAGCAGGTTGGTATATAGAAAAAGCCCCATAGTGTCTGAATTTTTGCTGCAGTTCTGAAGCCTAGACAAGTGATCACTAACTGATCATTTAAGCTCTGTACCTTTGTCACCTCAACCACCACGTCGGGATAATTATAACTGTGTTCTGTACTTCACAGACACATGTGCATGCGGTGGAAAGCTGAAAACAAGCACGTGCCTTGTGTACCCAGAGTAGAACACCTCTGAAGAAAATACAAGGAGAATTTGAGAGAGTGGCATTCACACAATTTTCATTTGAGATTTGGAGAGCAGGAGGCCTCAAGTCTTCCTTGAGTTCAGTATGAAAGGGAGCCTTTCAAATGAAGGTGGTTAGTAGGATAAAGCGTTTTTCCCTGCACTTCAGAGCAGGGGTGGAGTGAGTGAGAGCAGCTGAGCAGCCCTGCAGGGAGACAAGGGAAGAACCCCGGGGAGAGGGGTCCCCAGGGGCAGTACTCAAGTCCTAGGGGCCACATCACTGACTGGGCAGCGGGAAGGACACCTGCAGGTGCCCCAGAAGCAGGTGGGGCTCTCTCCCCAGCAGGAAGCAGAAAGCCTGGGAGCACTAGGACCATGAGCTGGGGATGCGGCTCAGTTATTCACGTGTCCTACAGAAGCAACTACCAGAAGCCACTCTCAGCTTGCCCCAGAGGAAAGGAGGACCAGGGGTCCTGCGGAGTTCAAGGGAAATCAAACCCCAGCATAACCTGGTAAAACACCTGTGTGCACAGTTCCCTTGAAAAGGAAGCAGGAAAGGGTGGGACCTACATGAGAGTTGGGCCATCTTGGGGTGCCTGGGCCACAGTGGCTCTGGGGGCAGAGGGGGCAACTGGGAGGGGAAGAGCAGAGCAGGGTCTCCAAGGAGCCCTCTTCGGGGTGCCCACTTCCAGGTGCCTCCTTGCAGGGTGGGAGCGCCTCCAGAGAGGGGCACTTGCAGGGAACCCACTTAAGGGGGGGGGCACTCTGAGATGGACACTAATGGGGAGCCACTTCCAGGGAACCTGCTTCCTGGGTGGTAGCTTCCAGAGGGGGGCATTTCTGGGATACAGGCACTTCCGCGGGGCCCACTTCTGGGAGCCTGCTTGGTGGGGGAAGGGGCACTTCCGGGGTACCCACTTGCGGGGGTTGCATGGGCTGGAAGGAGCTAGGGTGCACACAAGGTGCTTGTGGGCAGTGCCTGATGAGCCAGAGGGAAACTGCCGGGGCAGATCTCAGGAAGACCACCGCAGGTGGCCGGATGCAGGGGTGGACGGGAAGGCGCCGCAATCCTGCGCCCAGCACTGCTGGACCGGCCCTGGGTGGAGAGCCCAGTGAACGGCCAGTGCGCATGCGGGCGTCCAGACGGACCCCTCGGGGCACACGGGCCAGCCCCCCCCGATGATGACGCAAGGACAGACCCCGGCTGCACGCCCTGGCCACGTAGGAAAGGCTAGAGCTCGGCGGGGAAAGGCTAGAGCTGTCGTATTACCGTTTCACTGAAAGGAACTGAAAAATGGTGAAACAAAAAAAGTAGGAAAAAATTAAACTTTTGGGCAAACCCCCCCAAAAAACCAAAACAGAAGAAAATACACAACTCTCCCACTTGAATTAATATAATTTTAAAAAGGAATCTGCAGTTATGAATCCAACATTTAGATACTTAAAATAGAAATAATAGGGAGATTAGAAATAGGAGCCAAACAGACCTTGAGAAAATTGAAGGAAATGATCATTTCCACTCAGAATTTATGACTAAATAGCACAACTGGATGTACAGAAAAGGAGAGATAAGAATAAATAGAGCCGAGACCATGAAAATGAAGCAAAGAAGGAGATAAAAGGAATCAGAGAAAAGGACAAAGGAAATTCCCCACCCTATAAAGGAACAGAACTTAAAAGTCCAGGAAATTTTCATGACATAAGAGATGTTGGTAATGTGCATATGGAAATGGTGCTCCGCGATCCTGGTAAAACTGACTATGCCCGCTGGAGGACACCTCAGCAGTGACGTGGAAAAGTACCACACACCCAAGTACTCTTAACGAGTGAGCTAAAGGACACATTTTATTCAATGAAAAGTTGATTGGAAAAATGTAGTAACTGTAAATGGGTGTAAATCACTGGAAAAATACAAATCCACGAGTTCATAGTGATCATATAAAAACATGGCAGGGGTTGGGAGAAGAAGAGGAAGAGGAGGAGGAAAACAAAAACATGAAACAGAAAAATAGATAATTCATGGAAAAGAAATAAGCTTGTATTATTCCTTCTTAGGAAGAACAGCATTTTATCCCTTAATGAGAGAAGGTACCTCTCAGAAGAATGCCAACTAACATATTTAGATGGAATGATAGAATTAGAAAAATCACCATTTTGTAACCATTTATCATGTCATTGATTAGGTTTTGGGACAGGACAATTATAAGGTAACAAAGTAAAACAGCACAGGCTTCTTGCTAATATCTATGGAAAAACTTTAAAGTGAACACATCTCATAATACTTTCTTAGGAAAGAAATACAAATTGACCTTACTACTAGTGGGACCACATGATATGGGTGTACCCTTTAATAAGATGAATTAACTAGTGTATAATATGACCTATGAATCAGTCTTGTCAAAAATATATAATCTGAGTCTAATCTAGCCTCTAGACTTATCTTCCAATTTATAGGAAATTGAGGGACTAAAGGAACAAGGTAAAAGACACCAAGAGGAAATAATCAGATAAATCAAAAATATCCTACAAGAAAAATTACCTGGTTGTCATGGGAAAATGAAGTGAATAGGCTGCTTTACAACAAAAAGACTAAGGAGAAAATGCCCCATCCTACCAATACGTCGATCCTCATCCTGACGTGCATTAGTCAGGCCCAAAGATGAGGCAATGCTTTCTGGACATAATGCATACAGGAAGGCTGGCATGACCGCAGTAGTGGTAATGGTCTTTTTGTCTCTGAAAATTGGTTGTTTATTTAGTCCTGAGACAAGGCTTGGTCCTATGACCTTTGCTCTTCTTGTTTTCCACTTCCTCTAGAAAATGCTGTACTTTTTTTTTTTTTTTTAAGTTATGTTAGTCACCATACAATACATCACCAGTTTTTGACGCAGTGATCCACGATTCATTGTTTCCGTACAACCCCCAGTGCTCTGTGCAGTACATGCCCTCCTTAATACCCATCACTGGGCTAACCCATCCCCCCACCCCCCTCCCCTCTAGAACCCTCAATTTGTTTCTCAGAGTCCCTAGTCTCTCATGGTTCGTCTCCGCCTCCGATTCCCCCCCCTTCATTTTTCCCTTCCTTCTCCTAATGTCCTCCATGCTATTCCTTATGTTCCACAAATAAGTGAAACCGTATGATAATTGACTTTCTCTGCTTGACTTATTTCACTTAGCATAATCTCCTCCAGTCCCATCCATGTTGATGTAAAAGTTGGGTATTCATCTTTTCTGATGGCTAGTAATATTCCATTGTATATATGGACCACATCTTCTTTATCCATTCATCTGTTGAAGGACATCTCGACTCTTTCCTCAGTTTGGCTATTGTGGACATTGCTGCTATGAACATTGGGGTGCATACAGCCCTTCTTTTCACTACATCTGTGTCTTTGGGGTAAATACCCAGTAGTGCAATTCCTGGGTCATAGGGTGGCTCTATTTTTAATTTTTTTTGAGGCACCTCCACACTGTTTTCCAAAGTGGCTGTACCAACTTGCATTCCCACCAACAGTGTAAGAGGGTTCCCTTTTCTCCACAACCTCTCCAACATTTGTTGTTTCTTGCCTTGTCAATTTTTGCCATTCTAACTTGTGTAGGGTGGTATCTCAATGTGGTTTTGATTTGAATTTCCCTGATGGCTAATGATGATGAACATTTTTTCATGTGTCTGTTAGCCATTTGTATGTCTTCTTTGGAGAAGTGTCTGTTCACGTCTACTGCCCATTTTTTGACTTGATTATTTGTTTTTTGGGTGTTGAGTTTGAGAAGTTCTTTATAGATCTTGGATACCAGCCCTTTATCTGTAGTGTCATTTGCAAATATCTTCTCCCATTCTGTGGGTTGCCTCTTAGTTTTGTTGACTGTTTCCTTTGCTGTGCAGAAGCTTTTTATCTTGATGAAGTCCCAAAAGTTCATTTTTGCTTTTGTTTCACTAGCCTTTGGAGATAAATCTTGAAGAAGCTGCTGTGGCCAATGTCAAAGAGGTTACTGCCTATGTTCTCCTCTAGGATTTTGATGGATTCCTGTCTCACATTGAGGACTTTCATCCATTTTGAAAATGCTCTATTCTTATATTTAATTACTTGAATATGAATGACTCTCCCTTCTGTATCTGTACATTGGACCACTCACCTGAACATCATTACGTTCTAATATCATCTTTGTCACTGACTAGCTAGGCAAACTGTGCCCAGTAAATTTGATTTGTGCCTTAGCCCTATTACCTATAATGTAAAAATAAAAATATCAGAGTAATCTATCTCATTTATTTTAATAAACTAATAAGGGGATATATGAAAGATTCTGACATCTGTGAAATAATATATTTAAGATGATTTACTCAGTGGTCCTTAAGGTATATGGATATATAAATTTCCCTCATTGAAATGGACACTATTTCACCAAGGTGCCAACAAGCAAACTACCTCTATAGAGGGCCAATAAGCAAAATTAATGCTGTTGAACTTGCGACCTATCCTATGTTCTGCAGTTCCATTGTAATTTGTGGTCTGGTTTGAGTCAATATGTATGTAATCAAGGAAGATAAGTAATACCCAGCCCATTTTTTTTTTCCATAAGTAAATTAAAAAATAAAAAAGAGATGTCTTTTGGCAACCTACTATTGGGAAGATGTTATTGGCAATGACAAACGAGCTTTAGAAAAATAACTATATAATTAAACCTTATACCTGCAGTAGAAATATATGACTGAATGCCTTTTTAAAACCATTGCTCCTTTACAGTAAATTCAGTTATCATAAACATTAAGAAGGCAAAATGGAGCCCGTTTTCGAGGGTCTATACAGCAAAGAGGGCAATATATCTATGATGGTATGTATCTGTGGGCTGGAACATTCCAGAAACAGAATACGGAACATCTTATAAAACAGAGCCATACACATTTCAGGCTAGTCACTTGGAATTTAAAACAGACCTGATTCTGATGTTATGCTGTGCTTAAAACAAACCAACAGAGTAACAATAACAAAAAATATAACTTTTTTATAAGTTACAGGAAAGAAAAACATAATCTTCTCCATGAAAAATATACACATGAACATCTGAGGGGGATCTAGGCTTGGATATTAGATTCCAGGTCAAATACCTCTGAATATGGATTTTTACCCAAGATGACAACTCTAATTTTATTTCACAAATTTAAGGTAATACCATCTTTCCCCCCTATACTAATTACCATAGATGTATGGAATAGGTTCTGTGAATTTCATGCTAAATTGTGGCTCATGATACCCAACAAAACTAACTAATGTTTTTCAGCGAAGGTCCTGGCTAGTTTGTAATCAAAATAATATCTTGGGGAGCCTGGATGGCTCAGTAGGTTAAGCATCCAACTCTTGATTTCAGCTTGAGGTCGTGATCTCAGGGTCATGAGATCAAGCTCTCAGTGCAGAGTGCTGAGTTTGCTTGTCCCTCTCCCTCTGCTCCCCCCCCAACACTCTCTTTCTTTCAAATAAATAAATAAAGTCTTTAAAAATAATAATAATGTTTTGAGACTCAAGGATTCTAAGGATGTTTTCAGGATTTGTTTTTCTCAGGTTTGGTATTTATGGCATCCCTGCTTTCCTTAGCTGTCACCATAATTCTAGTCTCCCTTTTCAGGGGTTGTAGGGTTTTTTTGTTTTTTTTTTTTTTAAGATTTTATTTATTTGACAGAGAGAGACACAGTGAGAGAGGGAACACAAGCAGGGAGAGTGGAAGGGGGAGAAGCAGGCTTCCCGCGGAGCAGGGAGCCCGATGCGGGACTCGATCCCAGGACCCTGGGATCATGACCTGAGCCGAAGGCAGACGCTTAATGACTGAACCACCCAGGCACCCCACAGGGGTTGTAGGTTTTAAAGGGAAATTCTCCTGAAAAGTTCCAGGGGCAAAAAAAAAAAAAAAAAGGATAAAATATTGGCATAACCATCCCAACACTGAGCAAGAAAGGAATAAGGACTGCTTTTGACCTAAGATGTTTGTGCTGGGTTGGGCAGAAGTAGGATGCTATTTCCTCCTTATGGGAATGATTAAGAGATTTTGATGATATTCATTTTCTCATTTGAGATTTGCTATTTTGGCAAGCCATACATGGGCAATGAAGTACAATTAGTGAAATTTGTATATAGTAATCTAAACGTTCAGCATCACAGAAGAACTGGGAAGGAATTTAGAATGTCAGTGTATCTTTGACTCAAATCCCCTAAAATACTTAAAAAGTATTAGTAACTTTAATCACTTTTTGTACAATTTTTTGCACTTTGCCATTATAAGAACAGAAGGGAATAACATCGGTCTGAAAAAAAAAAATATGACCGGTTTTTCCATGGCCCCTCTGTTTCCACATGTCCATTAATGAACTATAGGGTTGCAAACATTTTGGAAAGCATGTGGCCTCATTGTATCCATATGAAGATCCAGAAACAAAAAGGGCCTTGTCCCTTTCCAATCCACTGCACTGCAAAGATGCAAGACACTGAGATGCTTTGAAACATTTAAAAGACAAAATCATGCTAATAATATCACTGATGGGGATCACAAGGGAAACCTGGGAAGTAAGAGGTCATTTCTTCTGGGGCTTAAAATTATGTTATTTTTCTATTGAGGTCAAGTTCTGAACAGCAATAAAGCCTTTAATTCCAATTCCCCTTACCCAGGAGGTGAGAAAAGTTTTAACAACCTTGGGGACCACTAGGAAGGCACTAATGAATGATAATTTATTCGCAACAGTCAGAAAGAGCAACCAACTCTGAGACAATGTGTTACAACTTCTGTAACTTTTGCAAACACTTAGGAAAGGTGGTGTTAATTTGTAGATTAGGAATATTTAAAGTAACATTTCATCTACCTTTGATAAAGTCAGGTTGTGCTAGAAGCCTAGTACAAGAGAATATTAGCTACAATACACACATGAAATATGTATAGATAGATCTAAGTATATTCACTTTCGGTCATGACCCATTAGCAGATAAGGAATCAATTTACTATATTTTAGAACAAAAAAAAAATATAGAAATTATCAGCATTCACTTCACAAAGTAAAGATTTATGAAACTTTGCTTCATTTACATATGTTTTTACATTGGTTTGCTGTGTCTTTTGAGAGCTATATGAATATTTCTCCACAACACAACCATATTCCAATTCAAAAATTTTCTCCAGTGGGGTAGTCCTAATTAAAAACAGTTTTTCCTGTGAATCTACAGTAAAATAAACTTATTAACATGATTTCACATAACTCTTTAAGTAGCTTACTCATGAAGAACTATGTCAAAATTGTTAAGATCACAACATAGTAATACTGTGTCTTTGTGTGTGTATATACATATGCCCACATATGTATATACATATACTATAGTATTTAATATATGTGTAAACATCGTAGATGCACATACGGCACATATAATATGTATTCTATATTCTATAATATATGATTATATGTATATATAATATATATTTTGTGTGTATATGTATTAAACATAATATATGTATATGTATATATACATAATATATATGTATTACATAAAATATATTTTATGTATGTATACACTATATAATATATAATTATATGTGTTATATATATAATATGTATATTAGAATGAAATGAAACACATAAAATAGGGATTGAAAACACTAATCATTAAAGGATATTCTAGGGGCACCTGGGTGGCTCAGTTGGTTAAGCGTCTGCCTTAGGCTCAGGTCATGATCTCAGGGTCCTGGATCAAGCCCTGCATTGGGCTCCCTGCTCAGGGGGGAGCCTGCTTCTCCCTGTCCTTCTCCCTCTACCTGCCACTCTGCCTACTCGTGATCCATCTCTCTCTCTGTCAAATAAATAAATAAAATCTTTAAAAAAATTTAAAAAAATAAAGGATATTCTAAAGGAACATGGTCAGCAGCATTCAGTGACTACTTAGACTTTGCTGACTTGTGATTGCAGGATGAGAACAAGAGCTGGATTACTAAGTAAATTCAGGAAAATTTGTTCTAGGCTATGTTTGGTAGAAAGATAATATGGCAGGCTAGAAAAAATATGGAAGGAAGAACTGAGCTTTTGTTGTTTGGTTGGTTGGTTTTTTGAAGTTTTTGCTTTTCACATATTTTCTGAGACATTATTGATACACTTTAGATTGCACCTACTTTAAAGCTACCACCTGATAGATGTCGACAGATGTATAACCCTTGAAACCATTACCACAGTCAAGACAATGATGACATTTTTTACTCCATAGTTCCCTTGGGTGCCTGTGGAACCCCTCCGTCTCTTTTCCTTCCAGTTGCCTACATACCCACCCCGACCTACATCCCCAGATACCCACTGACCCGCTGTTGCTGTGGAATGGTTTGCACTCTCTTTTAGCTATATGAATGAAATTAGTATGTTTTCTTTGTTTAGCTTCGTTCACTTAATGGGATTATTTTAAGATTCATTTAATGTTATTCTGACTATCAATAGTTCTTTTTTAAAATTTCTGAGTAATATTCCATTGTATGGATATACCACTATTTGTTTATCTATCTACCTGCTAATAGGGCTTATACAATAGATCCTTACTGTACCACAGTCTACTTTTGAGTGACATTTTACCACTGCACATCCAGTATTACAGTAATTATAATATAGTATACTGACAATTCCCCATTTCCGTCTTTGTCATATTTTTCACATATTTTACTTCTACATATTTACCTGTACAAGAGCCACAGTACTTTTATTATTTTTACTTCAAAGAGTAAAATCAATTAAAGATATTTTTTTAAAAAGGAGAACAAGAAAATCTAATATATTTCCCACATATTTACAATTTATGCTGCTATTCATTCCTTCGTACAGATACAAACTTCTATATCTTCTATATTGTGTTTTTATCCTTCTACTTGAAAGGTGTTTTTAAACATTTATTATTTGTTTTTTACAGAGATCTGCTAGCGGTGAGTGTTTAGTCACCTTTTATTTTTTCTCTTCTCTTCCCTTCTCTTCTCTTCTCTTCTCTTCTCTTCTTTCTCTTCTCTTCCCTTCCCTTCCCTTCCCTTCCCTTCTCTTCTTTCTCTTCTCTTCTCTTCTCTTCTCTTCTCTTCTCTTCTCTTCTCTTCTTTCTCTTCTCTTCTCTTCTCTTCTCTTCTCTTCTCTTCTCTTCTCTTCTCTTCCCTTCCCTTCCCTTCCCTTCCCTTCCTTCTCTTCTTTCTCTTCTCTTCTCTTCTCTTCTCTTCTCTTCTCTTCTCTTCTCTCTTTCTTTTCTTTTCCTTTCTTTTAGTAGGCTCCACACCCAGCATGGACCCCAAAGCAGGGCTTGAACTCATGACCCTGAAATCAAGACCTGAGCTGAGATCAAGAGTCAGACACTTATGGGCACCTGGGTGGCTCAGCAGCCAATTCTTGATTTTGGTTCAGGTCATGATCTCAGGGTCCTGAGATTGAGCCATGTTTTGGGCTCTTCACTGGGCATGGTGCCTGCTTGGCTTCTCTCTCTCCCTCTCCCTTTGCTCCTCCCCACCACTTGCACTCTCTTTCTTGCTCTCAAAAAATAATAATAATTAATTAAAAAAAAAAAGTCAGATGCTGAACTGAGCCACCCAGGCACCCCAGTCACTTCATTTTTTTAAATATATTCCTAAGAGTATAGTCTACAGATAAACAATTGTTTTTCTTTCAGGATTTTTTTTTTTTTTTAATTTTTTTAGAGAGGGAGAGAGAGAGAGAGGAGAGGTGAGGGGAGGGGAGGGGAAGAGGGAGAATGAGAGAGAGAATCTCAAACAGGCTCCACACCCAGCATGAAGCCCAATCTAACAACTCTGAGATCATGACCTGAGCTGAAATCGAGTCGGACGCTTCACAGACCGAGCCACCCAGGCGCCCCTTCTTTCAGGATTTTAAACATAATTTTTCCATTGTTTTCCAGCTTACATTGTGTCAAATGGGATATCTGTTTTCATTTTATCTGTAACTGCTTTACTAAGATCGCTTTTAGGCTTATTTTTATCCTATGCCTTGTTGCAATTTTGTGTTCCTCATAGTTGGCATTTCTTGAACTTCTTGAATCTATTGGTGTATAATTTGCATCAAATTTGGAAAGTTTGTAGACATTATTTCAAATTCAAATTTGGAAAATTTGTAGACATTATTTCATGAAATATTTTTTTCTGTCTCTCCTTTTTCAGGTATAGCAATTACAAATGGCCACTTGATACTATCCTAGAAGAGTTCACTGATGCTTTCTTCTTTGTGTCTTTAGTCTTTTACCTCACTGTATCATTTCAGATAGTTTCTATTTATTCTATCTTCAGTTCCTCTGGACTTCTCTGTTACAGTGTTTAATTTTCTTTCCAATTTCATCCTACGTATTTTCCATTTCATATTTATCCTGCTCAAGTTTTTCTCTACCATTCTGTACATTTGGAATATAATTATACAAACTGTTTAGTGTCCTTGTCCACTACTGCTATCATATTTACAATCTATATGTCAATTTCTATTAATTATTTGTTTACTATATTTTGAGTTATAATTTCTTACTTCTTTGAATACCAATATAATATTTCATTGAATACCAGACACTATGTGTTTTACCTTGCTGAATCATGGATGGTTTTATATTCCTCTAAATGCTTTTCAGCATTATTCTAGAATGCAGGCACATTAGTTGGAACTAGTGTGATTTTTTTTTCTAAAATGGCTTTTAGATTTGTTAGCTGTGTCCAGAGCAGTGCTCAGTGTAGGACTAATTATCCCCACTACTAAGAAAATATCTTTCGGGCGCCTGGGTGGCTCAGTTGGTTAAGCGACTGCCTTCGGCTCAGGTCATGATCCTGGAGTCCCGGGATCGAGTCCCGCATCGGGCTCCCTGCTCGGCAGGGAGTCTGCTTCTCCCTCTGACCCTCCCCCCTCTCATGTGCTTGCTCTCTCTCATTCTCTCTCTCTCAAATAAATAAATAAAAACTCTTTAAAAAAAAAAAAAAAGAAAAAAAAGAAAATATCTTTCTGAGTATTAATTATCTCCACTACTAGGATATCCTTTTTTTATTGTTATTGGTTTTTGTTTTGTTTTTGTTTTTTGTTTGTTTGTTTGTTTGTTTTAGAGAGAGCATGAGCAGGTGGGGAAGAGGGAGAAGGTGAGACTCTCAAGCAGACTCCACACTCGGTGTGGAGCCTGACACAGGGCTTGATCTCACGACCCTGAGATCATGACATGAGCTGAAATCAAGATTCAGACACTTAATGGACTTAGCCACCCAGGCACCCCTAGGATATCCTTCTGAGTACTCTAACTTATGTAGATTTTTTTTTCCCATTCTGGAAATTAGAGTTTTCCACTTGGCTAGTTAGAACATGAACTATCCTTGGTTCTGTGTGAGCCCTGAGAAGCATTCCTCTGTTCTTTTCAGGCTCTTTGCATAGCCTTAGGGAGTTTCCTCATAAGCCTGTGTCAGTCAATATTCAACTTAAGACTTAGAGAGTACTCTACTCTCTTTTCTCAGGTACCAGAAGGAGGTGGTTCTCTTGTTGTGCCTAGCACAGCCATGGCTCATGATCCCCAGAAATATCTGAAGTATATAGCATCTTCAAAGCATTGGATGCTGAATAAACTGACCACTGGGTTTGTCCTTCATCCATCTACTGGTCCTCATAAGCTAAGAGAATGTCTCCCTCTCATTGTTTTCCTAAGGAACAGACTTAATAATGTCCCAACATGAGATGAAGTAAAGAAGATCTGTATGAGGCATTTTATTAAGATTGATGGCAAGATCTGAACTGATACAACCCACCCTACTGGTTTTATGGATGTCATCAGCATTGTCAAGACTGAAAAGAATTTCTGTCTGATCCGTGACAACAAGGGTCACTTTTCTGTTCATTGGATTACACCTGAGGAGGCCAAGTATCAGTTGTGCAAACTGAGAAAGAACTTTGTGAGAACAAAAGGAATCCTTCACCTGGTGACCCATGATGCTGGCATCATCCACTCTCCTGATCCACTCATCAAGGTGAATGACACCATTCAGATTGATTTGCAGACTGGGAAGATCTGATTTTATCAAGTTTGACACTGGTAATCTGTGTATGGTGACCAGAGGTGCCTACCTGGGAAGAACTGGTATGATCACCAACAGAGAGAGACAACCTGGTTCTTTCGATGTAGTTCCCATGAAAGATGCCAATAGCAACAGATTTGCCAACTGGCTCTCCAACTTTTTTGTTATTGGGAAAGGCGACAAGCCATGGATTTCTCTTCTCTGTGGAAAGTGTATTCACCTCACCATTGCTGAAGAGAGAGACAAGAGACTGGCAGCCAAACAGAGCAGTGGGTAAAATGGTCTCTAGGTGACTTGATTGGAAGTCTTTAGAATTAATTAAAGATAATACAGAAAAACTGGGGGAAAAAAAAAAAAGACTTGGGGAGGACTCCAAATCTCAGAAGCCATCTCTTTGGAAAGCTCTTTTCTCTCCAGTCCTCTGTCCTGTGAACTCCAGCTGCCTTAGCCTTCTTAGCCACCTATTTCTGTCCCTTAATCTCAGAAATAGCCAGGCTGCACCTGGGTTACTCCTCAACAGTACAGCTTGGAAAGTCTCTGCAGACCAAAACTCAAGGCAGTCATTGTGCTCACTAATCTGTTTTCTCTCTCACAGGAATCCCTGTCCTAAGCTCCAATATATGAAAAGTATTGTTTTATATATTTTATTTATTTATTTTTGTTGTTTTTTTCATGTAGGAGGGAAAAATTAGTATCTGTTATACTATACTGGCTTGAAGCAGAAATCCCCCAGGGATGTTTTAATTTTTCTAAGGGATTTTTATTGTTTCCCTGTAGGGAGTGCAATATAAAACCTTTCATATCTTTCCATGAAATCTTCAGTAAAATAATCAGTAAATAACAAACTGTTGAGGGCGCCTGGGTGGCTCAGTTGGTTAAGCGACTGCCTTCGGCTCAGGTCATGATCCTGGAGTCCCGGGATCGAGTCCCGCATCGGGCTCCCTGCTCAGCAGGGAGTCTGCTTCTCCCTCTCCCGCTCCCCCATCTTGTGCTCTCTCTCTCAAATAAATAAATAAAATCTTTAAAAAAAATAATAATAACAAACTGTTGATAGTAAATATATTTTGAGAAGGTACAGAGACTCTTCGTCCTTCTTCAGTAAGTAGGAAGTGGATACAACTTCAAATGGGCAAGAACTTTGCTTGTTTATCAGCACATCCCCAGAATCTATGTTTGCATATAGTAAATAGTAAGCACTTAATAAATGATTGCTGAATAATGTTAAGATATTGGCTAAAGAACTAAATATGCCCATTAAGATATATAAGCTTTTCTGCTCTGATTTCTAAATATGACTTGTCATCAAGTTCTGTAATTTAGAGTAATTAAGAAATGTTAAAGCGCTTCATGCCTACATTTGGTATAATTGTCAAGTTAATAAACATACCCTGCTTCTGTCCCCCAGACATTACTAAATTCTTGATGTCACTGACAATGATAATCAAGAAGGAGAACTTCGTAGGTCTTCTGAGAAGCCTCTTTAGTTTCAGTCTGTTAGAACCATTCTGACAAATACTGCTCATAAGCCTCCAGGAGTAGAAAGCTCTACTTTTATTTTAAGCTGTATAGAGAGAGGACTTCAAAATACGTCAATTACAAAATTTCATGACCTTGTGACATTCTAAATCACAATACTCTCACTTATTAAAATGTGTTCGATGTGAGTTATAAAAATACTTATACATTTCTACCTAGTAAATACAGTTTTTGGAATTATTTTAAGAGGGCAATGGTATCATAGAATCAATAATAATGTAATATATTAAAATGATAGAATTTCTGACAGAATACTATCCCATTATTAAAATTATATTGTGACTGCTTTGTAGGCACATGGAAGAACCCTATGATTAATAAATTAAGTGAAATGTATAGAACATGAAAACAAATTTATGACACTGTGGTAAAATGTGTGTGCAGATCAAGGACAATTAGAAAGGAGTGCAGAATAATGAAAACGTCTGACTTGTTAAGGTGGATAGATGGTGAATAATTCTTTATACAAAATACAGATTTAGAGAAAGAGTAGCTATAAAAAAGGCTATTTGCAGCTCAAATATCTATTGTAAAGCTAGGTTTAATGTGGGTCACATTTGCAAATATGGAACATCAGTTTTCACTCCTTAAAATCTTTCTCATATGCCTAATGTATGAAATTAAATATTAAACTTTTTCTAGGCTATGTGAAAATATTCACATTTGTAACCCAAGGGAAATTGTAACTTTCATCTGGGCTTGTGGCATAAGAATACTCATAATTTGTTACTATTTTGTACAGTTAGTTCTGGGGGCTTTGAGACCCTTATTTTATGCTCCTATTCCAGCATCCTCTAATCATGGATACTGACAGCAGTTTCAGTGTTAGTACAGAAAACAAGAGTGACTAGCCAAGCTTCACCATTGCTCACACAAGCGGACTGCTGAAGTGACAGAATTAGGGCTAATTTAAATGAAATGTGTACCTTGTCTCATGTGATGGGAGTGTAAGCCTTACTGACATTGTGACAGTTACAATTATCTAAGGGAGTGAGTAGCTTTCGATTGCCAAGCTACATCTTAAAAATAGAAGCACACTCTGTTGAAAAACAAGGAGCCCAAACAGATATGTAACATACACACTCACACACACACAATAGGAAACATCTGGGCTTGTGGGATACGCATGCACACAACACATATATTTGTAAGAGCAAAGTAAATACCCCTAATGACTAAATTAACATCTCCAAGAATCTCTAAGACTCTAAAATGAAAATCAGTTCCCAAATGATCAACTTACGAAATAAATATGCCACTTGTGCAATTTTCTTCTAAACCAGAACATAAAGCAAAGACACCAAATGAGGATATGCTGGGACACTCCTAAATTACACACACACACCCCAAAGGGACAATGGCATAGCCTAGAGGTTAAAATAAATTTCTTTCCCATAAAAATTGCACATGTTAATTTAACAGTCTTTAGTAAAACTCAGTGAACACAATCCAGCTATAAAAGTCTTACACAATTCAGCCCAGGATACTCAACTAGGAGAACTCCACTTATATTGATACTTTATGTCTATAAAATTTGTTAATATTTTAATATGAAATAAATGATATATACATATAACATGTGTGTACATATGTGTATATGTGTACATATATTCATACATGCATACATATACATCATCCTGAAAAATGATCTTATACTCAAACAGTACATAAATGATATCTCCATGCACCCCATTTCTTTCATAACATTGAAATCCCCTGGCCTTTTATTCCTAATGAAATGCTTCTTTTGAAGTCAGCAATATAAATATATATTTCCATCAAAATCCTTCAGAGTTATAAAAGGTTGAATAAGTTCAGAATTCTGAGCAGTCACCAAGGACACATCATTTAATGCAGTTTTTCCTTTACCATGTAATGCAGTATCCTAGAAATACTAAAGTTAATGCTGTACTCTTAATGCATATGGAAAATAAATATGAATTTGAGAAATCTTTGTATGCATATTTATTTGGTTTTCAGGTGAATGCTAATTCTTGGCTTTTTTGAAGATTTTATTTATTTGAGAGAGAGAAAATCAGTGAGAAAGCAGGAGTGGGGGGGGCAAAGAGAGAGAAGCAGACTCCCTGCTGAGCAGGGAGCCTGACTCAGGACTTGATCCCAGGACCCTGAGATCGTGACCTGAGCCAAAGGCAGATGGTTAACCAATGGAGCCACCCAGGCACCCCTTAATTCTGGTTTTTATAGTGGGTTCAGGATTGACAAAATTCCAGAACACAAACAGAGGTATGCAGCATCACAGAATGTCTAAGTGAGATCTCAGGTCCCACTTCACACTTCTCAGAGCACCCATCTCCTTAGCTGCAAGCATTTCTTTTGGTTGCCCCCTAAAAATGACTAGTTCCATCAACAGATATTGTGAGCACCCATTACACGCTGAGCACTTTCTTTTGGGCATACAACAATGAGTTTTTGTGTGTCCAAATCAGGAATGTCTCCGATATAATATCCTTGGGTCTACTTGCTTCTTGTTCAGAAAATAAATGTCATAGGGGCACCATTATTCCATATGTTGATCATTTTGGAACTGTTTTTCATTTTAGATTTTTTAAGATATTAATGTAGTTATTAGGTGCCTATCAGCAGGGAATCCCAGGTTCATTCCGTGATCGCTGTGTGATCTTGTACAGGTTATACTTAAACCTTCTATTTCCATGATTACTTATATGAGTCTTCCATAGAGGTGTTGAGAAGAGTAAATATATGTCTATATGCATATATCTATATATAAATATGCATTTATATATTGATAAATACATACATTTATATACATACTTGTACATAATAAGCACTTAAGGGAGCATAGTTACTATTTTTTTTCCTACTGTTGTCAGGATCCAGTGGAGTCATAGATGTGTGAACTAGCTATGAAAATGATGTGTGGTAATGGTTCACAGTGGCCACGTGGAGAGCCATGGGAACACACAGCAGAGGCGCCTAATGGAGACAAGGTGGATGGAGGGATGGGCAGTGACAGAGGGCCTCCTAGAGGAAGTGACTGAAGCGATGAACACCACAGGTAACTAAAAGTTAGTGAGGAAAACGAAGAGGGGCACAGAGAGAGAAAGGGAAGGGGAGAAGAACTCCCTTAGAAAAAGAGGGGCAAGAACCGTGTGGCCAAGTGTCTTCCTTATGCAAGACATGGTTGACGGCACACGCAGGGGAATGGAACTGAAAGCTGAGTCTGCCTGGAAAGCCACCATGCAGCACATATAAAAGGAAAATGTTTAGGAAACATAAGGTATGTCATGAATTATTTGGAGATTTAAAGAACTTGGAAATTAGCACACTAGGGATCCCGAAATGACTAAAGTTGGTTATGTTGTCAGTTCCAGGGTTTAGAATCCAAGTTTTCTGGAATGGCATTGTCCTTAAGTTGAAGTGAAATGTACATGATGATTCTGTATCCCCCAAATCATTCCTTTCATCCCTGACTGCACCAGGGAGCTGCTCGAGTGTACAGAACACGAGATTACTTTGAATTGAGCAGTCTCCCAGCCCAGTCATCATCTCTTCAAAATTCGGAGAACACTGTGTCAAGAATTCACTAAACCACTACCATTGATATTTGAGAAATCAGAATAAAAGTGCTAAAAGGCTAGAAGATGGAAAATACTAATTACTTTCAAAGAAGGAAACCCAAATATCTGATCTAGTCTTAAAATCAATCCCAATATTGGTTCTAGAATTATTTGTTTCAGGGATATTAAGAAACTATCTGGAAAGATACACACTTAAAACTTGCACAGCCGCAATGAAAATAAGTGACTACAGATTGAACTCATTTACTTCTTAAATAGGGTCAAGAGATTAGGAAATGAGTGCACAATGGCCCTTATGGAGATGATATTTATAATGGTTATTTGTCATAAAAGTATTTGATAAATTCTTGTAGAAACGTAACTATATAAGCACATGTTGGTGAATGTAAGGACATCTGGACTGATAATTTTAAGAAGGATAATTTTCAAAGTACCTAAAATATGCACAATTTCAATCTGTAATCCTTCCTGGCCATTCACTACATGTATCTCCTCACCTTAGTTCTTTTCAATTCCTTTTTTTCTTTTTAAAGATTTTATTTATTTATTTGACAGAGAAAGACACAGCGAGAGAGGGAACACAAGCAGGGGGAGTGGGAGAGGGAGAAGCAGGCTCCCCACTGAGCAGGGAGCCCGATGCGGGGCAGTTCTTTTCAATTCGTATTACCTATGACCAGAGTTAAAGTCTAGAAAGCATATTAATCATGTATGTGAATGTACTTTGATAAATTATTTTTTAGAAAGCCTAAATGCAGGGGTGCCTGGGTAGCTTGTCAGGTGAGTGTCCGACTCTTGGTTTCCACTTGGGTCATGATCTCAGAGTTGTGGGATTGAGTCCCATGTTGGGCTCCACAGTCAGTAGGGAGTCGGCTTCCCCGTCTTCCTCTGCCCCTCCACCCACTCATGTTCTCTCTCTCTCTAATAAATAAATAAATAATAAATATATAAATAAAAATCTTTATTTTAAAAAAAGGAAACACCAATGCATTAAATGATAAAATCAGGATCCAACCAAATGTGTTAGGGTGAAACCACAGACTGATACTGATAAAAATAAATTTAGTATATAGACCAATATTGCATTCCACACTCAGCTCAAGTGAATCAGGTCAGACTAAGGGAATCTAAGATTAGCAATTATGCCCGTGAAGTGAGAGTGGGGATTCAAGTTGAAATTTTAGTAATAGTAAATAAGTTGACTATGTATGTAACAGAGGCAAATCATGCATGCTAAAGGAGTATTTAGATTAAGGGTAGAAATAATAAATAATAATAATGCCTAACACATAAGTGCTATAGTAAAATTCACAGCAATAAGTTTATGAGTTAAGTATAATCATTATCCCCATTTTACAGGTGAGTAACCAGGCAGAGAGAGATCAAATTAAGCCCAAGTCACACAGCTAATAGGCAACAGAGCAACTTGACTCCAAAGTCACTGCTCTTCAGTAGAACACTACAATTGTAAAGAGAAAAGGAACATTCAGAAATGACTGGTTATGGTAATAACAACAGTACACAAGATATCCACACTTGAAAGGGAGACACGACTTATGGAAGAAATTACTGAAATCCATAGCTGACTTCAAACTCTGAATAGCTCTCTTGGGAAAGAGGCTGGATTGGTTTCTATGGCTCCAAAGGAAGAATAGGAAAAAAAAAAAAGGTGTATTTTTAACACAAGTTAGAAAAAGACTTCATCATGTAGTGGCTGCCTAAGATGGGTTTTGGTTAATGATATATACAACTGCAGAATTACAGGGTTCGAGGAATGAAGTGTAGCTAAATCCATCTTCAGTAATGGTGTCAATATTTTGTATGATATTTACTGTTTTTAAACAAGGGGAATTTCCCTTCATACACTCTAAATGGACTGTTGTCCATCCACGGTAGATCTGAAACACCAGCAGGCAATCTATTTCAAAAAGGGCATTTATGCGCTCAGAAAAGCCAGTTGCTATGGCCAGAGTGTAACATTTGCATATATCTACATCTAATTTTACTTGATGTACTTTCGGTTCAGCTAATGAAGATAAGGAATCTACGCTCTTTTTTTTTCTTTTAAAAAAAATTACCGGGCAGAACATTCCTTATTATATGTCATATGTTATACTATCAAGTTCGCATCAGTTCCCCTAAACAAAGAAAATTCTTACTTATTCTCTGTATGTTCCTCTCTCCTTCTGTCTTCTGTGATTAGCAACACATTTAGGCCGCCTATTTGTTCTAAATATCTGGATAATTAACTGTCCACCTTCCATTTTTAACTATGAGTTTGACCTAATGTAGACATTAAGAAACTCACAAGTTAGTCCCATTAGGTCTGGTACATTCTGAGTACTTTCTTATGTACAATTATCTCTCCTCTTCTTTGTTAGCATTTTTATTTAACTTATTTAAATATAGCCTAAATTAATTTTTATTCTAACAGTATTATCCGAATAGGTAATATATAGAATTTGTGCATATCAATATTTGACTATGGCATGCCATAAAAGCCTTAAGTTTGCTTTTTCAGAGTAAGGAGACAATATATTCAAAGAAATGAAAATCTACTGACTGCTCATAAAAACAAAGTGCGCTGTCAGGACATCTGGGTGGCTCAGTCAGTTAAACGACTGACTCTTGATTTCAGCTCGGGATCATGACCTGAGCTGAAATCAAAGAGTCACCCACGCCAGATTCTTCGCTCAGCAGTGAGTCTGCTTCTCCCTGTCCCTCTGATCCTACTCCTGCTCACATTCTCTCTCTCAAATAAATAAATAAAATACTGACAAAAGAAAAAAAGTGAGCTCTCTTCAAATATGAAATGAACATTTATCTTTTATTATAGCCCAAATCCAGTTGGGCCATCTTAAAACATGTTTCTGTCCATCAAAAAATAAACACATAAAAAAATATTTGAGGGGCACCTGGGTGGCTCAGTCGTTAAGCATCTGCCTTCGGCTCAGGTCATGATCCCAGGGTCCTGGGATCGAGCCCCACATCGGGCTCCCTGCTCCGCGGGAAGCCTGCTTCTCCCTCTCCCACTCCCCCTGCTTGTGTTCCCTCTCTCGCTGTGTCTCTCTCTGTCAAATAAATAAATAAAATCTTTAAAAAAAAAAAAAAATATTTGACACATTCAAATTGGACTCCAGAAGCCTTGAAGAAAAATGTATCTGCATCAGTGGGGAACATAAAGGAGATTTAAAAAGTAATAACCTATTAAAAATAAGTATTAAACATGAACTTCAGACAAATCCTCCTCAGATGAGTTTCTTCCTCCCAAATTTTCCCACCTGTAACAGGAAGAACAGTCTCCAGTTCCCCTTCCTCCCACTGATGTAGTCCCTTTACGGGCATGTTGTTCACCAGTGAAAATTCTTTTCTGTTTGCTCATCCATACCACTCACCCATACTGTGATGACTATAGATCTCTACCCTCATTCATTCACCTTGCTCACTACCCTACTACCTAGCACATTCTGATGGACAAAGTTCTTTATCCTGGAAACCTCTATAAAGAGGTATTCGCAAGTTACCACTAGGAATTCAGCTCTTTTTATATCCTGAAAACAGTTATGACATTTCTACTGCCTGTGACACACAAATCGGTAACTGCCAAACCACGCTGGCTAACGTTTCTCAGAGGTAGGGCTAATTCTCGAATAAGCCAAAATATCAAGAGAATTGATAACTAAAAAACACAAAGCCATTTTTAAAAAGGTTCTTTTGGAAGCCTTGTCTAACTGAAAGACATATTTCTTTTGTCAATAAATTCTCCATTCTTCCCAGAGAATCATGAGAAATAATACCATGATTAGCTAACCAAGTTTTAGAGTTTGTTGGTTTGTTTGTTTTTAACAGAGTTATTCATTTTGCTCAACACTTTGGATTCATGAATGATCTTCTCCTTACCCCTAAGCTGATTAAAAAAAAGAATAAACAATAGCATAGGCATGAAGAAGGCATGTTTCAATAAAGAACCGCAAAATCCTAATAATCTTGAACATTATTGTGATTTTCATATGCTCAAGATTGTTGCTCAAAAATGAGAGGCATTACAGACACAATCCTACGGTTAAGGCACTTAAAAAACACTGGCGAGAGACTAAACAATATATTTTTTTAAATTCTAATTAAGCAAATGCTAATGAGCAGCATAACTCCAAAGCAATACAACTTCAAAAAGAGACAAAGACTATATCAAGCTTGCTGATCAAGCAAAGCATTGAAACATTTTTCATGTGAATAAGCCTCAAAGAGTGAATATTACCTATATTGGTAGGAATCAGAGGAAACATGTTTCCGAAGAGAGAAATACAATTCACCAATTATATTCTGATAATGATTGGAATTCAGGGTGTCACTTGAAAATAAATATACAATTTCCTAGGGCTTTGATAAAGATCCTAAAATGATAATGATGACCACGTGTGAGGAGGAGAATCTGAAAATACAAAGGTGAGTATGAAAAAGAATTTGAGCTCTAAGAAAATTCATAAATAATCTATTTTCTTAAAATATTCAGCAATAACCTATGTTTATCTGCATAGATTTTGCATATAGCAATCACTTAATAATCAGGAATAATTTGTTTCTTTGGTCATCCAGCAGATTGAACTGATCAGGTCAATTTTGCCGTTTATTTGTCCCCTTAAAAGGTAGGCATAAGAATGATAATATTGAACAGGTATTAATAATTTTGTGCTAAATATTGGCATTTATCATTTAGCTCAATCTTTCCAAAATCCCTAGGGTTAGATTTCATTATCCCCATTTTACAGACAACAGAAACACAGAGTCCCAAGAGCTTGAGTAATTTGGCCCCGAGTCACAGGGTTACTATGTTAGCAGAGTCAAGTTATAATAGCAGGTCTGATTTTACAACTTATATTCTGAATAATCAAACTATGAATTAATCTCTCCTGACCAGGCATATATTAAACAAAATGTGACCAATGAAGAGCCCTTATTTAAATATATGCTAACACCAATTTAAGTATTTTAAATAGTAACACTTGATATATCTAATCTTGTTAAAATTTTGGACTGCCGTTATCACAACTGTTATTTAAGGTAGTTCTCACCTTGGAATAATCAGACAGGAACAAAAGTATAATCAGGCAGTTCTTACATTGATCTTGTTATTTCTGACACAATAAATTCAGTTTCTATCCCTGAACCCCTGTATACGATGGCTCAGTTCTATATCAAGGTTGAAATAACATGAAGATTGAATACTAATGTGGAAAACGTGTCACAAAGAAGAAATTTTGATAAGATCCTGGTATTAAATAATTAATAAAGAATGGGCACTGTGCATGGTGAGTATCTCTCGATTTTATAATAAACAAGGCCAGGAGGGAATAAAACTCAGAAAAGCACTTGTCCTGAAAACAAATCCAGTGTTCTTGGAATAACCGGGTAGGAGTAGGAACAGTAACCCAGGGTCACTCTTGATAAATTCAGTTTCTATCCTTGAACCCATCTCAGTTAAAGAGCCTGAATTTATTGTTAATCTCGCTAAATTCTATTATAACATCTGCAGTTCATGTTAATATAATTCTTAGTTATAATGTAATTGGAAGGAAACACTCTTAATGCTGTTAATGTTGGCTGGTGTTGAGCATCTGGGCTGATTCCAGATAGGAAAATGAGATTTATTTTGGTTAGATCAAATCCCTTTGTGGGGCCAGTTTGGCTATAAATTATGAAAAGGTGTGTCTCCCCTCTATGCATCTCCACAATTCCTGCCTTCTCCCCATGCCCTATAGACAGAGAATAAACTTTATAGCAAGTGCTCCAAAGTGCTCCACATAAGAAAGTAGCCAAAATGCCATATACTTAAGAGTTCTTGGAATTGCAGGGCGCCTGGGTGGCTCAGTCGTTAAGTGTCTGCCTTCGGCTCAGGTCATGATCTCAGGGTCCTGGGATCGAGCCTCACATCGGGCTCCCTGCTCGGCGGGAAGCCTGCTTCTCCCTCTCCCACTCCCCCTGCTTGTGTTCCCTCTCTCGCTATGTCTCTCTCTGTCAAGGAAATAAATAAAATCTTTAAAAAAAAAAAAAAAAAGAGTTCTTGGAATTGCAATGAGTGAGGAAGTAGGAAGAAGGTGCCCAGAAAGTGGGGAGAAGAGAGGTAAGAGAGGGGACTAAAAGTACAGCCCTGGGGAAATGCCTAGTCAGTTGCTAAAGAGGGACAAAAATCTAGACATTATGTTGAACCACATAACATTGCAGATATTCGATTATATTATGACCTACAAAACTAGCAATTTCACATGACTTAACCTAGTAAATTAATGTTTAATATTAGGTTTGCTATAATTAATCACATACCTTTAGTAAATTATGGCATCTATTTACAATCTGCAAACCTTAACGGCCTTTTAAGAAATTGAAAAGACATAGGGGCTTCCGATAAATGGGGTAGACACTTGATATATACATATACATAATATGTGTGTGTGTTCACATATTTGTGTGTATCTATATATTTAAGGTGTAGTGACTTACATCTAAATAGTATATTTAATTTTTAAAATAATAAAGTGGACATGCATTTACCATCTCAGCTTAAAAATCACAGAATGCCTTATTTGAATATTAATTAAAGGTTGACTCTAGATTCTGTAAGGCCTCAGGAACATCTGATTTAAAATAACATAAGGTCAATTTCAAGCTGTGGTTTGTGGTAGAAGCCTATTTTTAAAATCCCCTGTGGAATTTCTTTCCCTCTGCAGTTTGACAGAGGGGCGAATAGATTTGGCACAATGGGTTTTTATTTTCTGCCCAGCACTCTCTCTGTTCTTTTTAAAGAGTGTAGCCCTGGAGACATGCTCCGTCTGAGCCCTGGATGGAGGCAGGCGGGGAGACTATGTTCCCCAGGACTCCGGGGGAACCCACTGTTGCTTTCTGCCAAGTCCGATAAAGAAAAACGCAACATTTGAGACATGTAGGTACCGCATGAGGGCAAAATATGGCAAAAAATTCATCAGGTATCTATTATTGAGAAAATAAATTTGAAATACACTTTGAAAAGAATAGTTTTAGAGGGAAAATATGAGAGGTAATATATTATTTATATCTGGTTTTGTACTGCTCTCTCTCCATTGAATTTCTCACTACATAAAGCTCAGAAGATTCAAAATAAATCTGGATTTCAATTGATTAGTAGGGGAGATTCAGTGTTCCCATATCACTGTTTGGGTAATAAATTAATCATATTAATAGATATGAAACTGGCAAACGTTATCATTCACAGTTGATAATTTTTAGGTGCATATATGAGTTATCTTCATTGATCTTCCAACAATCATGTGAGAAAGGTACTGTGATTATGTCCATTATACAGGTAAGGACAGAAGATCGGAAGGACTTAGACGAAGTCACAGGGATGAGAAGGGGTGGGGCTGGGTTTCTGTCCCAGGCAGTGAGGTTCCAGAGTTCTGCTTGTAACCACGACTTTATAGCTTCTCACTGTAGCAGTTTCCATGTGCCTTTCTCATGTATAATGGGTTGGGTTTCTCTGACACATATAAATGTTAAAATGAAATAGTAAAACTTAGGATCCCTAGAACTACAAAGTAACAAACTGTAATCTCCCTAGAAATATTTATATCTCAAAGGGAATATTCTCTCTATATATATGTACATGTATATGTGTGTGTATGTTTATAGTGCGTTCGTGTGTATATATGTATTTTTAGTGTGTATACATGTGTATACTCACATATAAAGCAAAACTATACACATAAACCCTTTACACATATATGTTCAGTTCTCCACACATACATAAATGCATGCAGGTAAAGAGAGTAAGCAACTCTCTTTTAATATTCTTAAAAAAATTTTCACCCTCCCAGAAACGTAGAACTTGTTTGAAAATTAGTCATGATAGTGTGTGTTTGTTTGTTTGCAAAGAGATTTTGTAACTTTTCAGCTTTCAGAATCTGTTTAAGAATGACCTGGGCTTCAGGCGCCTGGGTGGCTCAGTTGGTTGGGCGACTGCCTTCGGCTCAGGTCATGATTCTGGAGTCCTGGGATCGAGTCCTGCATCGGGCTCCCTGCTCAGCGGGGAGTCTGCTTCTCCCTCTGCCCCTCCCCCCTCTCATGCTCTCTCTCTCTCTCTCATTCTCTCTCTAAAATAAATAAATAAAATCTTTTAAAAAAAAAAAAAAAGAATGACCTGGGCTTCATTATATAGCTCACTCCGTACCACCTATAGAGTAATTCAGAGTTTTCAATATTTTTTTTAAAGATTTTATTTATTTACTTGTCAGAGGGGGAGAGAGAGAGAGAGAGATCATGAGGAAGGGGAGCACCAGAGGGAGAGGGAGAGGCAGGCTTCCCACGGAGCAGGGAGCCCGATGTGGGACTCAATCCCAGGACCCCGGGATCATGACCTGAGCGGAAGGCAGCCGCTTCACCGACTGAGCCACCCAGGTGCCCCAGTTTTCAACACTTTTGAAACATGATTTTTCACTATTGTGCTTCACCCACATCTATGTGTGATTGGAAATTTTAAAGAAACTTTTGTAGGAAGATTCAATGTATGGTACCTTGAAAAATTTGGAACAATTTAAAGTATGGCAATATTCAAAACATGAGAAGAAACAAGTTGTGAGCATGTTGTCTGCCTTGTGTGTCCTCAGCATCATTACCCACTTGACCTCTCCCCAGAACCCTGATTCCTGTGTGGTATCCATGAGTGCTGGGAGAGGCAGATGCTCCATCGAGCTGTAGGGTAAAATGATCAGTGATGCTCAGCTCATCAGTGTGGGCAGCTCTGCTGTCAGGGGACTGTCCAGAGTGGGCATGTGATCTCTGTCTGATCAGATGCACCTGAGGCTTCCCTGGGAAAACTGGTCACATGTAGTCTCCCTTGATTCTGTGCTTGAAAATTTGCTGTGCAAATATCACTCCTGAAACTAACACTGACATTTTTCTACATGGAAGAACGCAGCCTGAAGTCAAAGTGAGTTCCCTGAAAAGGGATGAGCAAGAACGCCGCAGAGAACTAGAGTCAGAGCCCGTATCAAGCAGTCTCCAAAATCCACCCAAATTCTCCATCTTCATAATCATGTAGATTGAGGTACTACTTCTCCAAATGTTTCAACTGATTTGGTGGGTCTTACATTATTTGCAACCAAAACCATTCTAAATGTTAAAAGAAACATTAAGAATATTGAAGATTCAATATTTAAAAGGAATAAGAAATGAAGTTGGCTTCATTTAAATATCAAGTAATCTCAGTATTCATATTCAATACAAAAAAATAACTTTACCAATGCATTTTTAAAAATGTTCCAGCTTGAGATATAATTGACATATAAAACTGTGTAAGCCTAAGGTGTATAATATGATCATCTGATATATATATATACCAAAAATGACTATCATTATAAGGTTATTGATGATGCATTTTAAAAGGTCAACTTAATGTTCTTAATATCCAAGAATTTCAGCCTTGAAATAATAGTTAAAATGGAGCAAACGCTAGTCAGTTAAAACCCACACAAACAAACAAACCCAACAGACTGTCCATGATACACAAAGCACTGTGCTAGAATGGCAAAATGGACACGAAGATAAAACACAAAACCTCTAATTCAGTCATATAATCTCATTAGTTACAAAAGTATTTTGACGTTTCATTGGCATCTCTCATAGACATAGACTATCTCAAGCTTGGCCTTCCTTACCCCCATCTTCCTTTCTTTCCAGTATTCAAAAATATCCACTGAGCAACTACTGATTATGAAACGATATACTATTTACTGAGAAAGCCAAAATGAATAAACTCATTAACTGGTGTGAAGGAAAGACAATAATCAAGAATTAGGTCAAGTGTCTGGTCTTAAAAAAAAAAAAATAGACAAGTAAACACAGAAAGAGGTAACATTTGTAAGGTTTCGGTTTTGTTTTCTTTTTGATTATGAGAAATTAAAATATAGTTTCCCTGATATAAACAAATTTACCTTTTTAAATCAATGATGATTCAAGCTGCATTTAAATTACCAAAACATAGAAAAAAAGGCAGCCTTCAAATCATTAAGATTAAATCATACATACCAATTTTATTGTTATGAGATTTTGTTGTTATATTCATTAACAGAATATTGCAAGTAGGAAGCTACTGATATAGTTGAAGGAAAAGATTAAACTATACACCCCAAATATCTAAAAATTAAACTCTCCAAAATATATAAACTAGAACTTATTGCAGTTGAAAAACAAAAATAGTTTAAAGAAAAATATATTTCAATACAGTGAAATTATAAAATTCAATCTGAGGGGCGCCTGGGGAGCTCAGTGGTTGAGCATCTTGCTCTTCATTTCAGCTCAGGTCATGATCTCAGGGTCCTGGGATCGAGCTTTGCATTAGGCTCTGCGCTGAGTGGGCAGTCTGCTTGAGGATTCTCTCTCTCCTTCTGCCCTCTGCCCCTTCTCCCACCCGATTTCTCTGTCTCTCTCAAATAAATAAATATTTAAAAAATAAAATAGGGGTGCCTGGGTAGCTTAGTCAGTTAAGCGTCTGACTCTTGGTTTCAGCTCAGGTCATGATCTCAGGGTCGTGAGATCGAGCCCCTATAGGGCTTTGTGTTCTGCACAGAGTCTGCTTAAGATTCTCCCTCTCCCTCTGCCCTCTCACCCACCACCACGTGCATTTTCTCTCTCTCTGTTTCAAATAAATAAATCTTTAAAAATTTTAAAATAAAATAAAACCCAATTTGAATATGGTCATGAAGTTTCAAATTTACCTACTATTTTTTTTTTTTAATAGAACTATCAAACTTGTTCTGAAAATAAAACTTCCAATCACATTTTAACTTCTTCAATACCAGAATAAAGAGATGACTCACTTCCGGCTAGATTTTCATGAAGAAACAGACTTCAGAAATTCACAGACACTACCACACAAGCCAACCTTGTTAGGATAAGGAATATCAAGCAACCTACCCACGGATATGCAATTGCCTGCCAGGTGGCACAGGAGATGTGATCAGAAACATCATATGACCCACTGGACTGACGGTAGACCGAGCATGGGAAAGGTTGGATAAGCATGTGCAATGTTTTGTAAGTAGTCTAAGCACTAAATAAATCTTGTGAAAAACATATAATAGAAATTCAGTAATGAGCTACTTAATGACCAATAATGTAAATTTACTGTTTACAGGGCCTTTACGTTTGTAAGACCAACCAGAGTAATACCTAGACATCTTGTTTCACAGTTTTATTTCTTTAAAGAGTGTTTTGTTTTGTTTTTTAAGAAAAAATCCATAGTATAGTTCCCAATTGCTTATATTATTTTCTGACTTGGGGGAAAAAAGTTCCATACAATATGGTAAAACTCCCCTGAAACCCAATTCTAAATGATTTCCAACAGTGCACAACTAGACATATTTTTCAGAGCATATGGTGCTTCTTAGTAAATTTGTCTAACAGTCATTTGCATTTATTTTAGATTTATTATGTTTCCTTGGAGAGGAAAAGTTATATCCATGCAACTCCAACAGTGAGTCAGTAAATAAATACACACATATAAGTAAAATAGTTTATGAAATATTTTGTTAACATTTACTATAGAGACATAGATCAAAGCTTTTGAAAGATTCTTTTTAAAAAATACCTGCCAAAAGCCCTGACAAAGAAAAACAAATAATCCACTCTCCTGCTAGAAAAGTGAAAGGGTATGCATGAGGGAAGAAATCTGAATTCTATCTCCCCCACTCCTTTGAGGCACCTCCAGCAAATTGTAATGGTATGAGCAATGGAAAACTACTGATGTAGTTCAGTTTAAGCAATGTTTTACATGTTATTATTTTGATTCCCACAAAAACATATGAAGCACCTTTGATAGTCCCAATTTAGATCAGAAATTAAGGATATGAGAGGGTAGGTAACTGGCACGTGCAGTAAGACATGGGGCTAGCTAGTTGCACAGCTGTGAAAAGAACACAGAGAAGTAGTATGTTTTTACTTCTAACTTCGTATCATTTAAATATGTTTTGGAATGTATTTTGGCATAGTCTCAATACTGTTTAGTGTTTTAGTACCGTATTCAGGTAGCCACGATACTCCTCAAATCTTTAATGCCAATTACTCACCAATCTTGGAATTGGCACATAAATATTAGTGAAATTACATTTTGTATACCTTTGACAATTTTGTGCTTGGATCTCCTGCAATTATCTTTGTTCTCATCACCTGAATGACCAAAACTACTATTAGAGAATGGGAACCAAATATCCTTCTCTGATTTTATGAATTCTGGGTAACTACACTAAAACTCAGTTTAAGTATCTGGACATCAAAACCTGCCTGGGCCAAAGCAATCTGGAGAAAAAAGAACCAAGCTGGAGGTATCACAACCCCAGTTTCAAGATATACTACAAAGCTATCATAATCAAAACAGTGTGATACTGACACAAAAATAGGATACAGGCTAGACAGCCCAGAAATAAATCGACAACTGTATGGTCAATTATCTACAACAAAAGAGGCAAGAACAGACAGTGGGGAAAAGACCATCTCTTCAACAAACGGTGCTGGGAAAACTTGATGGCCACATGCAAAAAAATGAAACTGGACCACTTTCTTATGCCATATACAAAAATAAATTCAAAACAGATTAAAGACCTAAATGTAAGAACTGAAACCATAAAACTCCTAAGAGAAAACATAGGCAGTAACCTCTCTGACATCAGCCTTAGCAACGTATTTATGGGTCATCTCCTAAAGCAAGGGAAACAAAAGCAAAAGTAAACTACTGTGACTACACCAAAATAAAACAGCTTTCACACAACAGAGGAAATAATAAAACAAAAGAGCAGCCTACTGAATGGAAGAAGGTATTTGCAAAGACATATTTCATAAGGGCTTCAAATCCAGAATATATAAACAACTCAACACCAAAAATAGAAATAATCCAATTGTAAAAAGAGTCAGAGGAAAGAACAAGAATCATATGATCCTATCAATAGATGCAGAAAAAGCATTTGACAAAGTACAGCATCCTTTCTTGATCAAAACTCTTCAGAGTATAGGCATAGAGGGTACATACCTCAATATCATAAAAGCCATCTATGAAAAACCTACAGCGAATATCATTCTCAATGGGGAAAAACTGAGAGCTTTCCCCCTAAGGTCAGGAACGCAGCAGGGATGTCCACTATCACCACTGCTATTCAACATAGTATTGGAAGTCCTAGCCACAGCAATCAGACAACAAAAAGAAATCAAAGGCATCCAAATCGGCAAGGAAGAAGTCAAACTCTCACTCTTTGCAGATGATGTGATACTTTATGTGGAAAATCCCAAAGACTCCACCCCAAAACTGCTAGAACTCATACAGGAATTCAGTCAAGTGGCAGGATATAAAATCAATGCACAGAAGTCAGTGGCATTCCTATACACCAACAACAAGACAGAAGAAAGAGAAATTAAGGAGTCGATCCCATTTACAATTGCACCCAAAACCATAAGATACCTAGGAATAAACCTAACCAAAGAGGCAAAGGATCTGTACTCAGAAAACTATAAAATACTCATGAAAGAAATTGAGGAAGACACAAAGAAATGGAAAAACGTTCCATGCTCATGGATTGGAAGAACAAATATTGTGAAGGTGTCAATCCTACCTAGAGCAATCTACACATTCAGTACAATCCCCATCAAAATACCATCCACTTTTTTCAAAGAAATGGAACAAATAATCCTAAAATTTGTATGGAACCAGAAAAGACCCCAAATAGCCAGAGAAATGTTGAAAAAGAAAAGCAAAGCTGGTGGCATCACAATTCCGGACTTCCAGCTCTACTACAAAGCTGTCATCATCAAGACAGTATGGTACTGGCACAAAAACAGACACATAGATCAATGGAACAGAATAGAGAGCCTAAAAATGGACCCTCAATTCTATGGTCAACTAATCTTTGACAAAGCAGGAAAGAATGTCCAATGGAAAAAAGACAGTCTCTTCAACAAATGGTGTTGGGAAAATTGGACAGCCACATGCAAAGAATGAAACTGGACCATTTCCTTACACCACACACAAAAATAGACTCCAAATGGTTGAAAGACCTCAATGTGAGACAGGAGTCCATCATCATCCTAAAGGAGAACACAGGCAGCAACCTCTTCGACCTCAGCCGCAGCAACTTCTTCCTAGAAACATCGCCAAAGGCAAGGGAAGCAAGGGCAAAAATGAACTATTGGGACTTCATCAAGATAAAAAGCTTTTGCAAAGCAAAGGAAACAGTCAACAAAACCAAAAGACAACTGACAGAATGGGAGAAGATATTTGCAAATGACATATCAGATAAAGGGCTAGTATCCAAAATCTATAAAGAACTCATCAAACTCAACACCAAAAGAACAAAGAATCCAATCAAGAAATGGGCAGAAGACATGAACAGACATTTTTTCCAAAGAAGACATCCAAATGGCCACAGACACATGAAAAGTGCTCAATATCGCTTGGCATCAGGGAAATCCAAATCAAAACCTCAGTGAGATACCACCTCACACCAGTCAGAATGGCTAAAATTAACAAGTCAGGAAATGACAGATGTTGGCAGGGATGCAGAGAAAGGGGCACCCTCCTACACTGTTGGTGGGAATGCAAGCTGGTGCAGCCACTCTGGAAAACAGTATGGAGGTTCCTCAAAAAGTTGAAAATAGAGCTACCATATGATCCAGCAATTGCACTACTGGGTATTTACCCCAAAGATACAAAAGTAGGGATCCGAAAGGGTACGTGCACCCCGATGTTTATAGCAGCAATGTCCACAATAGCCAAACTGTGGAAAGAGCCAAGATGTCCATCGACAGATGAATGGATAAAGAAGAAGTGGTATATATATACAATGGAATATTATGCAGCCATCAAAAGGAATGAGATCTTGCCATTTGCAATGACATGGATGGAACTGGAGGGTATTATGCTGAACGAAATAAGTCAAACAGAGAAAGACATGTATCATATGACCGCACTGATATGAGGAATTCTTAATCTCAGGAAGCAAACTGAGGGTTGCTGGAGTGGGGGGTGGGGTGGGAGGGATGGGGTGACTGGGTGATGGACACTGGGGAGGGTATGTGCTCTGGTAAGTGCTGTGAATTGTGCAAGACTGTTGAATCTCCGATCTGTACTTCTGAAACAAATAATGCAATATATGTTAAGAAAGAAAAAAAGAAGAAGAAGAATGTAGCAGGAGGGGAAGAATGAAGGGGGGGAAATCAGAGGGGTAGACAAACCATGAGAGACGATGGACTCTGAAAAACAAACTGAGGGTTCTAGAGGGGAGGGGAGTGGGAGGATGGGTTAGCCTGGTGATGGATTTGAGGAGGGCACGTTCTGCATGGAGCACTGGGTGTTATGCACAAACAATGAATCATGGAACACTATATCTAAAACTAATGATGTAATGTATGGGGATTAACATAACAATAAAAAAATTTAAAAAAAAAAAGTGTCAGAGGACCTAAATAGACACTTTCCAAAGAATACTTACAGATGATTCAAGTTCCTAAGCACTTAACTATTCCACTATATAGCTCATCATACTTTTTTTTCATTTCCCTTTCATTTGTTTACTTTCACATTATAATAGCATGGACCTAAGTACAATGTTTAAAGATGGCAATATGTGTTCTTATATTTCTTTTAAAAGTGTGTTTTCTTATATAGCTAAAGCAGATTGCTTTTAGTATTTGCATAAAATATCACTGCCCATTCTACTGCTTACAATTTGTGCCCTCAGGTTTATGGAAGTTTTTTGAAAACATCATAGAGATAGCATCTATTATGACTAGCCTTAAACTTGTGAATTTAGTTTATTAGCTGCTTTTGTGACTTACCATTTAGTCTGTTTTCAAGCTTCTTTCTTTTTCCTTCCTTTGATTTTTTTTTACCTGAAATAGCACTCAATTTGCCTCATCCTTACTGAATTAATTATTTGTATATACATTTCTAAGTTAATATTCATTTTAATTGTTGTTTTGCCTTTTTTTTAACTGCTGTCTCTCTTTTAACTTCTACTAAGACTACTGAGGCACCTGCTGTTCACCTACCCCCCAATAATAGGAAAAAAAAAATCTGTTCTTTTTTTCTGGTTCACTATGATGTGTCTACGGAAATATTCACACTTATTCTGCCTGGGGTTTTTTGTGCCTCTTGAATCTCAATATTTCTCTCATCAGATCTAGAAATCCTCATGCATTTCTCCCCATGTTGGTCTCCACACTGGGAGTGGAGCCTACTGAATAAAAATAATAATAAAAATATAAGTAAATAAATAATCCAATCAAAATAAGTTGCAAATTGTCAACTTCCTTTGAATTTCCATCCAGTGTTGTTTGTGCAAAGATTTTTTTTTTTTTAAATTAGGTAATATATAGTACATATTTACATAAACCATCATTGCTAATTAGGAATTTTGAGATGATCAACAAGATATTTATGTTCCAATCTGTTACTATTTTAGTCAGTTGTTCAAGGTTTGTGGCAAAATTCAAATCTCTCTTCATCCTTTCAGTGTTACACTGGATTGGTCTCCAGTCAGGTGAGTGAAATAATCAGATCTGAATGTTAAACAGAAAAGAAGGGAAAAAAATCCCCTAGGAATAGCCATATTGTTTTAGTTCTTTGTAGTAATTTAAGAAAGAACATTAGTTAGTTCCAGATGCCTGCTTTAAACTATTATGGCAATTCAAAGCTTCCTGAATAAAATATAAAAAGGAAAAAAAAATGCAATTCCCAGCAATAATCATTTGTGAAATAACAAAGCCTCACAATATTCTTTGTAAGTTTCTATTTCTTGCTTCGAAGTCCCATTTTATTTTCATTTATCTTGCATTTTAAATGCTATTGAACATGATTTGAAAAGACACTTTGTACTTTTGTACTGAATACATGCTCAGCATGGGTGATTATTTGGGAATGTGTTGTTTAATCAATAGTATTGGCTGTTCTCTTTCTAAAAGTGCTAATTCATTGCACAAAAAAACACTGTTACCACAAATGGGTGTAATTTGTCTTTGACAACATTAATTTAATGTAACAATAATAACTGGATTCATATAAATATATTATTCCACTCATTAAGTAGATAGATGTAATTATATGAAGAAAAGTTCTTTTCACCACCATAGAATCAGAGGTCATTGCAAAAAGAAAAAATCCAGGAATACAGAGTACTATATATAGCAAAACATTTTTAGTTTAATGGGCCAATAAAAAATAAACTGATATAAAAATGGAAACTGAAGATTATCTTGGCCTTGCAACCAATTACTCATTCCACACACACACAGGGTCACAGACCGAATTAAAAGATGGTAAATCAGAAGCTGGGTTTTCTGGCTTCCTGTGTTCTCCACCACAATAATAGTAATGTCTTAAATGCCTCAGACATTTTTCATTTAAAAAAGAACAACTGTGTTCATACATGTTGACCTTCCCAGCATATCTATTATGGACAAACAACAGGTGTTAGATCAGGTAGTTAAGGAGGCATGCCTGAAATCACATGACCTATTAAGCAGGAGACCAAAAAGAAAACTGATGTCTTTCAACAACCTTCCGTGAGACTGGGAACGGAATGATCTAGAGTACGCCAGAAGTCACGCATGGCTGATCGTACACGTCCTCTGTGAAGTCGTCTCGCAGCACTCTGCCCACTAGCTCAGGAAAGCACGAGGGACTCCCATAAAAACAGGGGGATTCCTCTCTGTAGAGGAATTCCAAACAAAGGCAAAACTACTTCAAAAAAGGGATCTGCTCTAGTCTAAAAACCAGAAGGCTATCCTGGAAAAAGGCTCCACTGCCCAAAAGGTACAGAAGATATTACAACCTCACAGAGAAGCTAACAGTGGAGAAGAATTTATCCTCCAAGCACTGGGAATGAAACAGTTGATCAATTGATAGAAAGATAGCTAGATGTATTTGTGTGAATGCCTATGTGTCAAAGGGGACCAGGAGACACTAGAATAATAGGATAATACAAAAGAAAAGGAAAGGGAGTCTGGGAGGAAACCTTGGTGAATTCCAGTATTTAAGATAGTGGAGAAGATTCATTTTTATCAGCAACAGAGAAGGAAAACCACCACACATGGTGTTAGGCAGCCCTGACAGGGCGATGTGTAAAGAGGGCAAGTGTGAGCAAATCGGTCAAAGTCAGCTCAGAGTCCCGGTAAGAAGTCTGACAAGTGTCTCTCGTATGTGACGGCACAGACACCACTGAATGCCAGATACAAGACCTTTCTTGAATGAAGCTGGGAATGGTCTGCCAAAGAAATGAAAGAATCTACATTAAACATGTGCTGAATTTTGTAATGGAAGAAGATGAATGTTATTTTAACGTCGTGAAAATAGCAACCATCCCTCATCCAACAAAATAAAAAAGTCAGAACTTAGAGCAATAACTGAAAAATATTTCTTATGTATAGCTGTTCTAAAAATAACATTTTTTTCCAAACACTTTTCCATTTGAAATATAACTGGCCTCTTGTATATAATTTTGTTGTTATTTAAATTCATGCTCATTTAAAGGAGCAGGATTATATAAACCTAAATGTCAAAAATATGATTCCAAACCTCAGAGAGCATCCTGATGTTGATTCTTTTCCAAATTTAAAAATATATAGCTTTAAATAAATCTGTTTTCTTTTTATTCAAAGTACATTTTGTTACCTGAATCTGGCTTCACTCAGCCCTTTGTCATTCCCAGGTAATGTGGAAATATGCACAACAAATTCTATCTTTCCAAAGCAAATCCATATAAAAGCAAGTACAGGACTTTAAACTGTGAATTTGGGCCATTAACTTCAGATGTCAAAAACAGCATATTCTAGCATCTACAAAGCAGTTGCTGGATACAAAGTATCCTTTAACAGATTGATTTTTTCCCAATAATATAAAAATATTAGAAACTTTTATAAGCAATATAAAATATAAATATTCTTCATAGTTTGTAAATCCAGTAAAATTAAAT
This sequence comes from Phoca vitulina, assembly GCF_004348235.1. NCBI lineage: Eukaryota > Metazoa > Chordata > Mammalia > Carnivora > Phocidae > Phoca > Phoca vitulina. Next base: position 5,355,946 of record NW_022589781.1, on the reverse strand, counting down.
ACTGTATACATACAGTTCCAGTTTCTATGAGTTCTTACAAATGTATTAATTTTCCTATTTCAGATTGTAAAAAAATAGAATTTATGTGAACCCAAGTATTATTATGACTGGCATTTAAAAGATTATTATCTTTATCAGACAATCCTTAAATAAACTAGAAATATTTATAAAATGCACATGCATGTGTATGACATTCTATGTGTATGACACAAGCACACTTGTAATCTTTGGGGAGTAGTTATTATCACTGTAAATTCATGTCTAATTGTCATTTATTTTGTATATATATTTTTTAAGGAGAAAAAGAAATCTAAGCTATAACCATTACATAAATGTTTGCTATTTGTGCCTCTTCTAATGCTTTTTTCACCTCTCGTCTTGCATTCAATTTCCATGGATTATATGTGATGACTGGTATTTCAATGTGTTGCAGTACAAATTAATCATTTGGAAATAAAAGAGTACATTCAAGTTAATATCCTTTTTCGAAGAACTAAGGAAACAAGGCAGGGTGGTTTTTCAATGGCCTGCATCTAAAGCATTAGGGCAGAGGTAGTTATAGTAGGTTTTGTAGGTATAATATAAGAAAGGGGCTTGGGGATTATCTTAACTTCAGACAAAATAAAATATTTGTGAAGATTTTTAGAGTTTGTTGTTGTTGCTATTTAAATCTGTATTTTGCACATTTCATGGTTTGGGGGGGGGGCATTTGGCCCATGGAAACTTCCGAATACTCTGCTAGCTAAACAGTGTCAGTCATAATTTCCACTGTCGCTGGATGGGAGGGACGACTGTGAAGTTCGAGTATGGGATAGATCTGGTCTTTATAACAAAACAAAACGAGATACTATTTTTGTCAGGACGGGGGGTGAAGTTTATATCTGCTGCCACCACAGTGAACACATTGGTGTTTCCCCATTATAAAACCTTTATACTCTATTTCATCGCAGAGTGATGAGGAAGATAGTGTTGAAACCATTTTCCTCTTAATCGATGATACTGAATGGAGCTTCTTGGTAGAACTATTTCTATCCCACCCTCCAACCCGTGCATTCCATATGACTGCCATTCTCTGATTCAAGCGGAATCATACTTTTACAGAAATCATCGTCCAGAGTAAATTATCACAGGTTCCAAAGTTAGTCAATTGTTTTAATCCAGAATAAGATAAATTTGATAAAGACAAAAACTCGAGTAACTTGAAAATCCTGAAATTTGTGTTTATTACACCCACTTAGTATCTGCTTGGATACACATCCCTTGTTGATTGATCCCTCGAGTCAAACCATTTTCTGAGGGGCTTATCTCTAGTTCATGGATTTACTCTTCCCTAGTAGCCCAGCTACTGAGACTGCATTTTAATTCTCGACTCTGACTCCCGATTTTTTTTCTCTTTTCTTTTTTTCTCTTTATTCTCAGTTTTTCTCTTAGTTCATTCATTATTAACACGCAGGGCCACTAATGCTGATTCGACTCTCTTTTTTCCTACTAAATAATCGTAACAGCATTTATAAAGCTGTCCTATATGTTATTATATGTGATAATCTAACAAGAATACAGATTACAATTCAATCAAAAATAAAGGGTACGATTTTTACCATTCCTTTAAAATCTAACTTGATTAGTTCTGAAGTAAAAAAGAAACATTGGTAACTAAAGTAGGACTATTTTCCTCTTTCTATATGTCATTATCCTCATCCAGAATTGTTTATCAACATCTATTTTAACTTACAGCTTTCCCCGTGGAACTTATAGACACTAAGTTGCCTGTCCAATGTCATAAAACTGTCCATAGTAGCCCCTCATTGAGATCAAATTCCAATGCTCTTTCTGGTAAAGATTCTGCAAGGATATTTTGAAAAGAAAAACCAGAGAAGCATTGGAAATCTCCATTTTTACTGTAGTAAATTTATTGGGGAATATTCATTAATTTAAATTTCCCTAGTTGTGGGGCACCTGGGTGGCTCAGTCCTTAAGCATCTGCCTTCGGCTCAGATCATGATCCTAGGATACTGGGACTGAGCCCCGCATCGGGCTCTCTGCTCAGCAGGAAGCCTGCTTCTCCCTCTCCCTCTACTGCTCCCCCTGCTTATATTCCCTCTCTCACTGTCTCTCTCTCTGTCAAATAAATAAATAAAAATCTTTTAAAAAATAATAAGTCTCCCTAGATATTATTTTAAGCCATCCAAATCAACCATCAAAAGTCTTCTTAATTCAAAGAAAATAAAACTTTAATTGTTTAATGCATATTATAATAGTTGTTAGGCATGCCTTAATTAGGACATATTTAGGAAAAGCACTTCAGGAAAATATAGGAAGAAGATGGCAAAACCAGCAAGCACTGGGTTAAGAATCAGGTGGAGTTTAGTACTGGACAAAAATCCACTAACCATCACTGGTGGAAACTACATCACTCCTTATTGTGAAAATTAATGATTAAGGGTAAAATTAAGCCATTTACCACCATTCCTCTTTAAGAGAAATTGAGGGACATTTCTTACTACAGAAGACCACCATCCAGTAAAAGTAGAAAGAATAGTAGGATCAGAAATCACATTTCAGGGATGCCTGGGTGGCTCAGTCAGTTAAGCATCTATCTTCAGCTCAGGTCATGATCTCAGGGTCCTGGGATCGAGCCCCACATTGGGCTCCCTGCTCATCGGGGAGTCTGCTTATCCCTCTCCCTCTGCCCCTCCCCCTGCTCATGCTCTTTCTCTCTCTCTCTCAAATAAATAAAATCTTTAAAAAAATTAGTGTAAACTTCTAAAAGACTAAGGTTGCAAATCTGGGTTTCTCAGGTCGATATTCTATGTCGGCGAGGATATCCCACTGATAGATTCTGAATCCCCTTGTAGGTAAATCTGTGCACAAGACACCCATAATTCTCTCCTGATGTTTAACTGTGTGTGCACAAGTCAGGAGCAGGCTGAGGGTCAGAACCTGGCCGAGGTGGGATTTCTGGGCCAGGTCTGGAGGGGAACTAGACCATCTCCTATGGAGCATTGCGGGGATATACTGGTTCTCTCTTCTCGTCAACTGTGTATTAATGACTTGATATAGTTTTGGGTGATCTGGATGTTTGCACAATCCTCTGCACTCCTCTGCTCTCCCACAGTAGCCTAAAACAGATCTATCTTGGACTTAATAGGATGACATAACTTAATTACTGGGAGTCAGCCTTGCCGGTTCCAGTAACTGCAGAGTGACTGAGGAACTAGTCCAAACCCAAGTCACTATAAAATGCCGTCCGATATTTGGTTTACAGTGTAATACCGTTAATGACAAGTAAGCCAGGGGAGACCAAGGCACGCAGTCCTCCAATTAACCCTCCCCCAGCCACTGAAACTAGGAACCACTTCTCCTCTTTCCACTGAGCTTGTGATCAGTCAAGCAGTTTCTGAAAAAGTATACATAATTAGTTGGGATTAATGAATACGGAAATCATTAAATATCAGGAATAATGTTGACTGATGCCCTTGCCTTGACCTTGATCAAAATCCTCTCCTGATTCAGACTAATAGCAGAAAGAACATCTGTGAAGGGAGCTAGCGTTGGCTCCCCCACACAAGTTTCTCCTTCTGGAAGAAAAGTAACAAAGGCCTCCCTACACCAAGAGAACTCTGTTCAAGCCAGCACTGTGTAAATCCACACAGGGCCACACACACAACAAAGCTCTCCTTTGACCTGAAACACGGTTTTTCAGATTTCAAGTCATCCCCCTAGCATTTTTTTATAGGGGAGAGACTTTAAACAAAACATGTCAATTTTTGAAAACAAATAATTTTTGAAATTTTCTTTTAGTTGCACTCACAAACCTGCATGTGTATGTGTGGTGTGGGTGACACTGAGAATTTTATTTTTAGGGTACGGTCAAAAATGCTTGAAGGTTCTAAGAGTTAAAGGGACAGCTGAGAGTTAAGAAGACTCCATCCTTTTCCTGCATTTTCTACCCTAAGAAGAAGGGGGGGGGAACTTTAGGAAAACCCATCTATCAATAAAGCTGAGGTTTATGAAATTTTTTCCTCTCAACAGTTGTGAAGTTAGAGAAAATGCACAGAAGCCACATTCTCGTTCATTTATTGGGACCATAAACAATATTTATAATAATTACTATCAAAGTTGATTCCTTGTGGCATATAACTTCTATTTTTGTATTAATAGTTAAATTATGTTATATCTCTTCATATTTACAGGGATCCTTGCTGTCTATGGGCTGCTTTTTCCAAGACCAAGAGAAATATCTATACTATTACTAAACATGTGAAATAATCTATTTTAACCTTGCAATCTAAAATGGAAGAGTGAAACAAAATTCTTGATTAACAACCAAACCTCATCATTTTGTTTACAGTGAAAATGATTAATTGTCTTCTAATGGGTAAATCGATATCTTGCTTAATTGTATCTGCTTCTCAGAATTGGGTACCTCTAGTTCATTAACTCTTTTAAATAACAGCCTGCCTTGGAAAACTGCACAAAACTTGTTGTTTCTTTTAAAGCCTTGATAAATCATCCAGCCTCTTGCGTCTTACTCACTAAGTCTGCATAACAACAATGAAACTATGGTACCTTGACATATTGTATATAATCTAAGAAAAAAAAAATGAAGAAGACTTCTGCTTGCTCAAAACCTCACAAGGGTGATTAGGTCATGAGTGGACCACTTGATGGTTATGGAAATCCATCATGAACTGTAGAGTCTAAAAAACTCTATTATGCAAAGTAAAAAAATCATAAAAGGTAAAATATTAAAGCCTGTGTGATGGGCTCACAGAAGCAGGGGAGACAGACAAAGCCCCGGGCTTCTGGGGATAATTTTCTGGTGGGTGATTTAAAGCATCTAGAACACATCAGTCCATGAACAAGCTAACGGCGTGAGGAGACAGTGTTGTCAGGGTAACAGTGAGGGACTCTGGGCAGGAAACATGAGATAAATCTGGCTCAGGGACAGTCTTCCTGAGGAGGTGATGTGTTAGAACAGAGTCAGCCTCCGGAGAACAAGGAGGGCCATTCAGGTTGAAGGAACAGCAAGCACAAGGTCCAACACGGAAGCGATCCTAGTGCAGCTAAGAACAGCAAGAGGGCAATCTTGCCCATGCATGACAGATGAGGGGAAGAGGACACCTAATTATCTTATCAATATGAAATTATCAGGCCATCTATTACTTCCCTTCACAACATGAGCGCAGGTGTCCCATATATGCAGTAAGGTTCCCACTCCTGGGTTCTCATGGTTCCTGCTGACTTGCCAACTGTCCAGGCTGTACATGGCTCCTTGAGGACCTGGTTCCATGTCACAGACAGGGCCTGGCATCCTGCCCAGCCCTGGAGACCCAGCGCCTGGTTCCCTGGATATCATGCAGCTATTTGTGGACTCCAGCTGGAGGAGACTACCTTTGTGGAGCTCAGCAAAGGAGCGAGGTCTGAATCACCAACTGTCTCCAAATACCAGACCTCTATCTCCTCTCTAGTCTTTGCGGTTCTCCCTCTTTTTCAGGCTGCTCCCCAGAAGGCTGTCCTCGCTCTCCCCCACTCCGCATAATAAAACCATGCAAAATGCTCAGCCTTGAGAAGAAACAAAAGCAAGGCATGGAACGTGAATGCTTCCAACCCTAAAGAATAGTCTGCTTGTGAAACAACAAAGTGCAAGAAGCCTAGACAACTTTTGAAAGATGAAGAAGAAGGGGAAAGGGAGAAGTACAACAGGAGAGCAAACATAAATATGTTTCTTGCTCCCTCCCCAAATAGGCATGCACATACATTTTAGGGAACTAAGATGTGATTAATTTAGGAGATAGAAAAAGATGCAAGACCAAACATACTGTACTGAAAAATCGTTCCAATTTTTTAACAGTATGAAAAGTGGAGAAAATATTGCTGGAAAGTGGAATTAAGATCTCAGACATGAGGAAACATTGCGCTAATGATTGATGCTTCCATTTCTGAACTTGACATGATATATGATCTTAACACAAAGCTGCTTAAGAAATTATGAAATTCAAATACGGAAGAATTTTCTATAAGTAAATATACCTAAGCATGCAGATTAATTTAGATCTAGGAATAATTTTTCTTGACATATGGAAAACTAATATCTCTTCTAATGGTGATTATTTTGGTAATATCAATCCCTGATACAAAGATGTATATAAAGAGGTTTCAAGTTTGTTTATGTTAAGACTCTGAATAGTCTAAATAATGCATGGTTTAAAACTGAAAAAATATTCCTTAGGCCCTAAGAATTAATTACAGAGTATTCTTCCCTTTCTCTCAATGTTTCAATTAAAACAAAACAAACACAATACTTGGAAAGTAATGGGGAAGAGCTGGGCTACATCAGTAGAGACAGACCATGACCTCCAGGAGACAGACTGGGAATGGAGGAGAGAGTATAATGTGAAATAAAATGAAAAGGGATAGAGATCAAGAGAACGATACTCTGTGGGGAATGGAGGATCATTACAGATTAACTCAAAGGAGTGGCATGATTAGAGTCTTAGCCAGGGTGTATGAAAATCACACTAGAGCAGGTGGGGCACTCAAAACCAAGGTGAGAAATGGATGTTGGGTCCTTCCAGAACACCCAAATAGTACTAAATCTTTCAGTCCATTACTGACAACAGGAAAAGCCTATTACAAATTACCTCTTGAAAAGCCGTTTCTCCCTTGGCATAAAGTATATTTCTGAAACTGGTTGTGAAACACCTCCATCTTCCTTGGAGGTCTTGGTTTTTCTGAGACCTACTCTGTGTTGTACCCGTTCTTCTTTTGTCTATAAAATAATCAGCATTTGTTGGCATTTGTTACTATTCTATCTCTTGCATGAATTATTTATAGCTATAAGTTACACTCGTGGCTGAGAAAAAGGGGAAGTCAAAAAATTATATAGGGTCATTTAACAACTCGATCATATATTTTGGAGATACAGTATTGCAATATATATATTTTTTTGTAAAAATGTTCAATATTAGGGAAGTTGGTTATAACTGAAATTTTAAAAAGTTACAGAAGTCTTTTTTTTAATGATAAAGACTTGTTTTGTGAGGTATTATTGTCAAAATGTAACTTAGCTATTCAAGTATCTGTTAACATAATATTTCTCCCCCATAGAGACAGATATTTAAAATTTGTTTCTAATTAGTGGTTCAATTTTCCTCTGCACACCCTCAACCCCCACGTTCCTACTACCTCACTCTCAAATAAATAAAATCTTTAAAGAAAAAAAAAAGAAAAAAGAAAAATGTACCCACAATGGTTAATATTTACATGAGTATCTTTTCACTATATGGACCTAGTCCAGATTTTTAAATTAAGGACCAGTATAATCAACTGCCTATGAAACATGTCTTTACATGTGTCAAAATTTCTTCAAACATATGATTTATTCTCTTCCAGGAATTATTCATCTCCAAAATGTCCTCTCACTTAATATATAGAGGGACTGTGAGCTTATTTTCCCCAAGATAAAAACATAGGAATCACATTTGATGACTTCATCTCTATACAATTGATCACCCGGTCCCTTCCATTTCACTTCCAAACTGTATCTTGCGCATCCATCCATGTACTCTCTGTCTCAATATTCCTTCTGGATGTGGCCCTTCACATTCACCACGAAACCGGATCCTGATGGACAAATGTCCATCCTCTACTGGCCCCTCCAAACAATTCTACACACAGTACCTTAAAAATCTTTTGAAAATGCAAATTTGGATATGTTGTCCCAATTTTTTATAAGATAACACAATTCTTATCAGCATCTTAAGTTTCTGTGAGAATCAGCACCTAGTGATGATTCCTGGCATTTCTACCCTCTTTCTAGCAGTCTGTGTTCCTACCACTGTGACTATGATGACTCCCACCTCAGGGAATTCACATAAATCTTTTACTTAACTCAGAATATTCCAGCAACTTTGCCCCCCACTGCCTTTGCTTAGTCAATAGCATTAGCCCAGCTGATCTCAGCTCAGTGACCCCACCTGAAATTTCAACTCTCCTTGTAGCATGCTTTCTTATATACTCATCTCTTATATTTCAAGGAATTATTAATATGCAATGAAATAGTTTTGTGCCAAGTCCATGAGGCCAGGTTTGTGGTGTTTGCTCAATTTTTGTATCCATAACAAACAGCAGAGTGCTTGGCTTAACATAGATGCTCAAGTTATTTCTGAACCAATGAATCTGAGGGAATGGGAGATTGAATCAAAGGACATCACATTTCAACCTTAGAACAGTTATCTATTCATTACATTCCTCACATTCTGGCTACTTAAACTCATTGAGTCTTTTCCCATCCTCTAAGAATTCAACCTTACCACTCAGGATTCTGTCAGATTTTAGTATTCACTTTGATATTACAATATGAAAATAAATGAAACCATTTATACTGTAAAACTACTTAGAGCCAAATACAAAGGTAGAAAGGAACTGGATATCACCCATTAAAATATATTTACCATTTCTGCATAAATAAGAAAGTAATTTGTGTGTTATAAGTTGACTGGGGTGAAACATAAGGAATAGCATGGAGGACATTAGGAGAAGGAAGGGAAAAATGAAGGGGGGGGAATCGGAGGGGGCGACGAACCATGAGAGACGATGGACTCTGAAAAACAAACTGAGGGTTCTAGAGGGGAGGGGGGTGGGGGGATGGGTTAGCCTGGCGATGGGTATTAAAGAGGGCATGTACTGCATGGAGCACTGGGTGTTATGAGCAAACAATGAATCATGGAACACTACATCAAAAACTAATGATGTACTGTATGTGGACTAACATAACATAATAATAGAAAAAAAAAGTCAACTGGGTACTACCAGCCCTCCCTAAAGGGGAAAAACACTATAACACATGCAATATTTCCTTCTCTTATGAAACAACTTTAATAGCAACAAAGTGTGCTGCAACTTGGTTAAAAGAAAAATAAGGGGCACCTGGGGGGCTCAGTCGGTTAAGTGTCCGACTGTGGTTTCAGTTCAGGTCATGATCTTGAGGTCCTGAGATCAGGCCCCACATAAGGCTTCCTGCTCAGTGGGGAGTTTGCTTGAGATTCCCTCCCCTTTCCCTCTCCCTCCCCCTTTATCCCTCTCCCCGCTCACTCTCACTGTCTCTCTCTCTCTCTCTCCAAAATAAATAAATATTTTTTTTTTAAGATTTTGTCAGGGGGAGAGAGAGAGAAAACACAAGCAGGGGCGAGGGGTAGAGGGAGAAGCAGGCTTCCCGCTGAGCAAGGAGCCCAACGTGGGACTCGATCCCAGGCCCCTGAGATCATGACTTGAGCTGAAGGCAGACGCTTAACCAACTGAGCCACCCAGGTGTCCCAATAGACAAAATCTTTAAAAAAAAAAAAAAGGAAAAGAGACACTTGTCTATAATACAGAAAAAAAAATAAGCGAAGTGCAACTCTTCAGTGCACTTTCTCAGCTTTGGTAACTGTGCCCCCTCCCTTACGATACTGACAGTTCTGTCTGTGGACCTTTCGATCCCTCCATGGGAGAGAGAAACAAAAACAGAAACAAAACATATCACAGTGCAAATGACAAGTTCTGCTCCTATTTGCAAAATATGTAAGAAATGATGCTTATAAAACTAAAGCAGGAGCCTGCTGTATAATAAATTACACTTTTAGTGAATAGGACTTTTCTATAGTGACAAAAATGTAAAGATCAGGGAAAGAAAGAATTTGGTTTGGATAGAATATGTTATATTTTCTTTGCCACAAACTACAGTACAAAATTTGCAGTCCTGTCCTTTGTAATTCATTCAATAACAAAGGAATCTTCGTTTTTATTATAATGAAAAAAAATGTTTGTTCAAACACTGATGAGATACCTTATAAAACAGAGACATATGGTTCTCCATTATGTTTAGTAACTATGACAATGACAACTTTTTTTTTTTTTAAGTGGGTTCCCCATGCAATGTGGAGCCCAATGCAGGACTTGAACTCATGACCCTGAGATCATGACCTGAGCCAAAACCCAGTCAGCTGCTTAACTGACTGAGCCACCCAGGAGCCCTAACAACTACTTTAGAAATGCTTTTATAGTTAAAATGACCTCCAAGGACCATAGTGTACAAATGTTTTCTATTATAAGAAATACTTAAAACCTTTAATCACCCCCCTGTCCTCAGTTATACTGAGTCAGAGCTAAGTTTTCTCACATTAATATTGTCTATCTGCGCTGTCTTGACCAGTGAGTTCGAAACAGAATATGTTTTTTTTTTTTTTTTTCTTTTTCTTTCTCCTACCATGGGGGATGAGTCCACCTCGGTGCCCTACTGAACACATTTACGTTCCTTATTCATTACAGAGACCTGGCAAACACAGACACAATTTAATGAGAGGTCACCAACTCACTTGCAGGTGGGTCTGCGTCCTGCATGTGGTTCAGGATACTGTGGAAGTCCAGTCTGCCGGGCAGCACCGTTCCTGACAGAGGCTGTGTCTGTCAGGGTCCGAGCAGAAACAGGGGGTACATTCACACTGGGTAATTTGCGGGAAGTTTAATAAGGATGCTGTTCAGAGGATGTGGGCAGAGAACAAGGACGCCACAGGGGAAGGTGCTGTGCCTGGAAGCTAGCAAGGATGGCTTAGTTCTCATCCTCCTGCGGCCCATGGGCTGGAGCATGGTTCGCTTCTCCTTAGCGTACCTTTGGCGTCACCCGATATGGTGGACAGTGTTGTGCACAACACCAGCCATTCATTTGTGATCTGAGAAATTCTCTGGAGCCACGGGAGGTGTCTGGGAAGAAACTGCAGGGAAATGCAGGGGAGCTAACCATCCAGGAGCAACGGGTTTGGGGTGAAATTCGGTTTAAGGATCCAGGCTCTCCACCGTCAGAGAGAAAATCCTGAGAGCGTGCTGTATGGTTCCATGGGGCCTCCAGAGGCTTGAGCCCCAGAAGCTCAAAGTGTTAACAAGGTCAATAACACACTTTTTATTGACTTCTCCTCCTGTCTTGTCCTGATGATTTGGGGAAACTCCTGACTAAGCTACCTACACCAAAGTCCTTAACTCGGGTCTTTGTGAGGGAAACCAACATCAGATACTCCCCTGGGCCCTCAGGCATGAGAATAAAGAGCACCTATAGGAACTCGGGAGAGCAAGAACTTGGAGCAAATAGAAGCCCTAACATTTAATCAAGGAAGGCATATGCCTACGTCTACTCTCAAGAGAGATAAGGGAGACAGATGGCTCTACTTCACGCTCTTTCTTCTCTCAGGACTGCTGGTGTTCTCTGTTGGCTGAATCACCCGAAATCCAAACTGCAAGAGTTCCCATCCACCTCTCTCCTACATCAGCCAAAGAGCAAAGGCACAGATGGATCATGGTCAATGCAGAGGGGCCCACATCCCAGACCCAAATCAAGCGTGCCTCCTCCTGGTCTCCCCCAGTGTCCCCAGCATGGTGAACTGGACAATGGCTCTTACAGGAACATAGTATGCATTTAAAATGAACCTGGGAAAAATAGCGCAAGGATCCTCACACCTATGTAGGCTGAACATCTTTTTCTTACATCTTACGATGAACTAAAATCCGCTATTCTCTAGATAGTGCAGAAGAGAATGGTGCTGACCAACAGAACAACTGGAAATGTTTCAGCTATATAAAAAAATACACTTTGTTGCCTGACAGCATAATACGCGGGTGTTTAAAAGCATGTATGAAAATCAGAGGCATTCTTATATAAGCATGTTTGATTGACAGCAGACTGTTCTCTATTATGGCCAAGAGAAGTTGCCTAATGACATGTTTCTGGAGCATTAAATAGTCAACAGATAATTATTCAGTAGCTACAACGTACAGCTCAGCATGGGGGACAGGACAGGACAGACCTACACATACATTTTCAGGAGTCAAGATACAGCAGGATGGTGCACCCCAAGGCCTGTTTGAGGTGAGCAAGAACTCAGGGGTGCAGAGGCCAAGATTTCAGTGGTTTGGTGGCTGGAGGACGAAGAAAATGTTACGGCAATGATCGAACTTAAATTGTACGTCAGAGCAGTCAGCCGACACTCTTCAGTTTGTATCGGCTGGCTTTTAATTTTATCTCTCTGACTCTGAGCACCCAGAGTCCTGTGTCCAAAATGAACTCAAACATCAAAGGAAACATCAAGGTAATATTTATGTCTGCCCTTCCAGAGTAGCAGGACAGGATAGACACTGGAAAACTGGGGACTTACACGGAAGTAAATCTGCGGTAAAAACATACTCATCTTGGAGATAAGGGATTAAATAGTTAGTGATCAGGTTCCAAGAACAGCCCAGAAAATGCAGAGGTGAGGGGAAGTTGATAGCAGAGAGAACTTCACAGAAAATCTGAAACCATAGGGTTTTTCTTTTTTTTTTTTTAAGATTTTATTTATTTATTTGAGAGAGAGAGAATGAGAGACAGAGAGCACGAGAGGGAAGAGGGTCAGAGGGAGAAGCAGACCCCCCACTGAGCAGGGAGCCCGATGTGGGACTCGATCCTGGGACTCCAGGATCACAACCTGAGCCAAAGGCAGTCGCTTAACCAACTGAGCCACCCAGGTGCTCCAGAAACCATAGGGTTTTTCATGGATCCATGAAGCCTTGGAAATCCTGGGGTATTCTAAGATGGCTCCAGCATTGCCATATGCCAAAAATCTGTGTGAAAAAGTTCATCTCCGATGAGTAGTTAGAAAATGATTGTAACAGCACATGGATATGGAAGTAAATGTCCCGGGATGAGGATGGAAGTTTGGGAAAAGAAAAGGAGCCCTTGCTGAAGGCACTCTAAAGAAAGGAAACACATGTTATCTCTGATTTAGACTTGAGGGCTAAATAATTTTACAGAATAGCTGTTAGAATAATGTGATACATATAACTTCTTCTTCAAACACATTCAGAACATTCTGTGGACAGTGATGCTAGAATTTGTAATATTCCCCAATTATTTCATCTCAGTGATAAAATATAGACCTTGTACCAAATGGAATATTATGGACTTCTCTTAGATTTTAGAACAACAACAAAAAAATGACATGATTTAATATACCTTTCCTTCCTCAACAGAAAACATCAGTTACCAAGTATCATAACAAAAACCACAACATTATCAATTCATAAGATCCCATAGGTAATTTTATCATTTTAATGAAAAAACTTGTTTTGTAAATATTTATCACTTTAAAGAAATATTCCAGATCTTCTTTCAGTATAAGATCATGCTGTCATTAACAGAATCTTGAAACTTTAAAATTCCACATGCCCCAAGTGCCAATTCCTTCTGAATATAGAGTAATAAATTGATTTCTACTGAAGTTAACATAAATAAGTTAATGCAATAAACTTTAACCTCTAAATTCAAATTTCCTACACAAAATTTACACCTAAATATTTAACGATCACTTCAAATATAACACAGAAACTGAACTCGTATTTTTGTTACAAGCCACCTTTGGCATTTAGGAGACAATTCTTCACAGTTTTCTTGCAGTTTGCATGACTTGCAAGAAGACACTGACTGTCCTTTCTTCCTCACTCTATTTTTCAGGTTGATTTGCATAGCGAGCAGCTTAGAAGGGAGGAATATTGTTTCACTCTGTAACCCAGGCAGCATCCTTCTCTTGCTGCACAGTAATGATAGCATCTCCTTCTGGAGGAGAGGACAGGCATACCTACTGCTAGGTACAGAAGGCTCCAGTTCCCTAAACTCAGGCTTCCTCTCCTGAAACACAAGCTGCTATGTGTGCAAGCGTCACCTTGCCTCTTCACATTACCCTTCGGAACTGGAAAACTAGCACAAATATTCTGATGCTGTAGTGAGCAATAAACCATTCTTGGTCTCCACGTTCAGATCCTAGGTCAGCTCCCAGCATCCATGCAGCTGTGGCCAACTTGTTACCTTGGAAGCCAGGTAACAACTTAGACCCTTGTACTTGTCAGCATGGCTCTGCACTTCGATAGATTAATCCAGTCTTGTATTCTCAAAACTAAAATCAGCTGTAGTATCATGTTGAGGTGGGGTCATTCCTGCCCCAATATTTAATGTAATGTCAATAGATATTAAGAACAAGCACATCACTGTAAGACAAACATGAAATGTGTAACTAGAGGAGAAGTCAGAGAACCTCTTTCACGACTCTTGGATTCCCAGTCAGATCAAGGTGGTATCAAGGGGGTCACACAATAGTGATACAGAGAATTTCTTGAGAGAAAGTCATGAAAATATGTCCTTCCTCCTCCTCAAAGAAAGGGGTAGTGGTTGCCATGTTCACACTCAAGCCCAGTGTAAATATGGCTTTTTGGGGTCTCTTGGAGATAATCCCAGCAGGTGTCTGAGTCTGTGTGGTGGTCTGAGATCAGTTGAGAAACTGGTTAACTGTTCTTGGCAGAGGCAGTAAGTTCTGTCCTTCTAGAGTTACAGAGACAACTGCCTCCTTCCCATGAGTCCAAATTGGGCCTCTCAGAAGAGGAAACCAGGCTGATGCATTTCAGTGATGTATTTCACTGAACAAAACCTTCTGGGGAGATAAAGGACCGCAACACAAGTCTGTGTGGGATAGCTCACTCATGAACCAAAAGTTGAGCGTAAAAACCCAGTCACGGGAAACGAAGACAACATTAGCTCCATGTGTGTTCCAGTTGTAGAAGTCCTTGTGACAAGGATCTTTAATTCACAAAAGTGCCCCGTGATAGGAAGAGTTAATACAAACCTTCTAGAGGCGAGAGAGCTTAGTGCTTTCAGCAGGGAAGAAATGTTCCTGATCTTCCCCTTCTCTCTCCCTTCATCTGACCCCAAAGGGGCTCAAGCTGCAGTCACTTTAGATGGAGGGAAACCAGAAAGAGAAGGACGATGAAGTTTTCTCTCTAATCTACATCCCTGGTTGAGGTAGCGCCTAGTTTAGTAGCAGAGGAGGGAAATTTTATATTAAATTAGATCTGATTTTTTTTTTAATCACAACACAATATGGATATTCTTACTTTCAAATTGAAATAGGTTATTACCTGATGGCTTCAAGAAAATTAATGGGTCTATGGGGCTCCCAGGTGGCTCAGTCGGTTAAGCCTCTGAAATCTTGGTTTCTGCTCAGATCATGACCTCAGGGTCCTGGGATCCAGCCCTGTGTGTTGCTCTGAGCTCAGTGGGGGTCTGCTTGAGATTCTCCCCCTCTACCCCTCCCCCACTCACATGCTCACACACACGTGCTCTCTCTCTCAAATAAATTAATCTTTAAAAAAAAGAAAGAAAATTAATGGGTCTACCAGTTTTATCTCAGGATATCAAATGGCCATACTCCAATGAACAGATTTTAAAGAATTCATGAGAGTGAAATTGTATTTTGATATATCACTGATCTTGCTCATTAGTATTATACCTTACACACCCACATGACACCATGACCCCAACCATGTGTACCGTAATCCAGTCAGGCATTTAAAGTCTTCCTTCCTCCCTTCTTTCTCTTTTCTATAAGCCTACTCTACTTTATACTTTTCAGTTACTGATTTTGAATAAACTTTTAATTCAAGCTCTCATATTGAGCACTTACCATGCAAACTGCTCTATGCAAATCGGGACATTTAGAAGCTCACAAATGGCTTCCCTCCCTCCCTTTCCAGCATGAACTCCCGTATTTTCATCAGAGGACAGGCTGAAGGGTGGAGTGGAGGTAGCTAAGGACACAGAGCAACACCCACAACGATGAGGCGCAGGATGTGTTTGCATGGACCCTTCTCCAGCACCATCTTTCATAATTTGGCCTCTGTCAAGGCTTCTCAGTGGAACTTTCCTTGATTAACCCTGACAGAAGTATTCTTGCCCTTAAAAATACTGGCAGAATATGATTTAAAAAATTGTGTGTGTGTGTGTGTGTGCATGTCTGTATACCTGATAGAAAAGTATCAGATTCTTTTCAGAATGAGAACATAAATGTTCTGTCTATGGATCTGGGTTCTGGGTCCGTGGGTGTGTTTAGCTGCTGAAGATGCAATCATCTATATAAATCTGCAAGCTTTTCTAGAAGTACACTGAGTATCCGCATCCGTAATGCTTTTAAAAACCTACCACCACCTGTGAAGCCAACTACAGTCTAGAAGTAATGCATGGGTCTAAACTGTTCCAACTGTTCTTACAGTTTAAATCAAGTCAATTTGGGGCATATTTTAAAATCATCAACTCAAGGAAAAGGACCTTCTTAAGATGTTTGTTTTTATTTGATGAACTACTAAAATGAGAATTTCAGTATTTTCCACAGTTTTTGAATCCCTCACACTTTTAATGGTAGATTTTATGGTTTAAAGTGGTAATTGATTTTGAATAATGATTATAGTTTTAATCAATTTATAAGTGATATCTAAATATATACCACTAATTTGGTAAAGTAAATTAATACTCAAATCAAAAGCATCATGCATTAAATTCTAATTGCAATTTAAGATCATTGTCAATAGAAAAGCCATATTTACATCTTAACACAAAACACACTTGAAATACTGAATATTTTACATGTAAAGGGTGGGTAAATTTCAGAATTACAACAAATGAAAAATAAACATATATTCTTGAAAGATGCTATAATATAAACAGTCAGTATTAATAAAAAAAAATCTAGGTAAACTATTACCCACTCCTCTCAGACACATGCACAACCAAGTACCAAGATAAAAGGCAATACCTCCACTGTTTAGATCTCTTTATTTGAAATGGAAACCTATTTGTTTCCTGCCTTCTAGAAAGCTAATTATTTAGATATTATTACACTGAATACACTGTTCTCTGGTTAGTTGCATTCAGAGACATAGTCAAAAATACCCTGTGTATATCGTGTGTTGTGTGTGCATGCAGTCTTTTTCTATGATTCAAACATAAACCACAGACCCGCATATCCAACTTTGTATTATATATTATAACTTATATATCTTTTTTAAAGATTTTATTTATTTATTTGATAGAGACAGAGTGAGAGAGAGAACATAAGCAGGGGGAGTGAGAGAGGGAGAAGCAGGCTTCCCGCCGAGCAGGGAGCCCAATGCGGGGCTTGATCCCAGGACCCTGGGACCATGACCCGAGCTGAAGGCAGATGCTTAACGACTGAGCCATCCAGGCACCCCATAACTTATGTATCTCATAGGCATATCAGATGCAGCTAGTTTGAAACTAAACTCATCTTCCTGTTTCTTCCTCTATTTACACCATCTTGAAAAAAATGGCATTACCATACATTTGATCAATGGATCCAGAAATCTGGGAATTGTCCTGATTCCATTATATTCCTTAAAGATCACATCTAATTGGCACCTAATCCCATTAGGTCTACTTTTATAAATTTACAAATGTGGTTCTCTCCTGCTATCCCCATTGCTATAGCTCTGCTTCATTCCAGGTTTTCATTATTTCTATTCTAGACTTCAGTGACAACCTCTTCACTTGGCCTCCTGCCGACAGTCACTGCTGTTCCTCCCCGATTCATTCTCTAAGCTGTGGGGACACCCTTTCTTGTTTTTCGTTTGTTTTCCAAAAATCAAAATGGGATTTTTGACAGCAGAATCAGATTGCCTCTACTTAAAAATTCCTGGTGTCCATGGAATTAAAATCTAACCACTTTAGGAGGCATGCATGCCTTTTCCCCTGTATCTCCAAATTCTTTTGCATGACACTTTTCATATATTATGCCACAGTCATAGCCAATTCTAGAAGCTTCACAGTTCAGTGTATGTGTGTACTTGCATCTGTGTGTTGGGAGACAGTGACAGGAGCGGAGAGATGCAGAGAGATGGAAAGATGGAGAGGGTATAGGAAGAGAAGAGACATGAACAGTCAGAAACCAGGATGTCACTGGGGCTCCATCTGCCTCCTGAGACTCCCACTGACTTCCACTCTCTCCTATTGTCCAGAATTTCTACAAGGACCACGTTAGTTCTACAATATGAATACGTATACTTGTTTGTATATACAACACATATCTATGTATACAGTATTAAGCTCTATTCTAGAACTCTATTAAGAAGCTCTATTAAGTTCTATTATAGAACTTCCAGGTTCTTGTTTTATAATAAGACTTACTTGGTCAGTAAATAGATACTGACTTTGGGACAAATTATGTAGATTAAGTATAGTTTAGTATCACTATTTTTATATCTTTAGAAGAGTTGTAAGATACATACTTTATCAAATACCATATGATTAGAATTCAATAGCAGTGTATTATGACTTTATGTTTTTATTAAGGGTTTCATGAATAAAATAGTTTATCCAATACAGTGTGATCAGAATTTAAAAATTCATTTTTGATGTTTCCTATATCTTAAATAAGTGTTCTACAACATGACATGAAATGATTCACGCCATGTAGGTAGAAATCAAGTGTAGGGGTGCCTGGGTGGCTCAGTCGGTTAAGCGCCTGCCTTCAGCTCAGGTCATGATCTCAGGGTCCTGGGATCGAGCCCATGTCCAGCTCCCTGCTCAGCAGAGAGCCTACTTCTCCCTCTCTCTCTGCCTGCCACTCTGCCTACTTGTGCTCTCTCTCTGTCAAATAAAATATTAAAAAAAATAATAAATCAAGTGTAATAGAAATTCAGAGTCAATAAAGATTAAATCTTGTTTCCTCTTCTCCCCCATTCTCTGCACACCCCCCTTTTGCCTTTCAACAGGCTTTTGTTAGACTAATAGAATTTCCAAATGAAAAGAAATACCTGGGGCAAATAATTTCCTTTGGAAGTGATAAACCATACCACAAAGTAGAGAATATTCACTAATTCAGTTTGAATAAAGTTTGAGGAAAAAAATTAAAAACAGGGGATAAGCTTATAATCAGTGAAGATCCAATCATAGAGGACTTAGAATTTCAGGCTAACAAACTTTCACATTATCCTGTAGCACAGTGTAAACCATTTCAGTATTTTCAACAAGTGGAGGACAAAATTAGCATTGTATTGCAGGAAGATGAAGCTCATGAAATTATATTAAATAGATTGCAGGATTATGAAGGTGACTGTTAATCATCCTATGACAATAACATCAGATCACAACATTAATCAAGTGCTTAAATATAATCAAGTGCTTAAATATATGCACACACATATATATCACATATGTAATTATATATACTATTTAAAACACTCTAAGAACAGGTGTTTTCTCACCGTTTTTTAGATAGGGACACTGACTTAACTGGGTTAGCTTCAAGGTCACACAGCAGCTTTGCAACGTGTTTGAAGCTCAACTACAAAACCTGAATATAGAAACACAGTGGGAATGGTGGGCGAAACAAGAGATGCAAATCTGGCTTAGGAAAATAGCCTCAGAGATAGATAAGAGATAGGAGATGGACAAGTGATAAGACATGATCCTTGGTGGCTTTACAGGGAGGATGAGGGCAGGATTTGATGTCTGGAAGATTGAGGGAGAGGGGATGGAAATGGAGACGATTTTCATGAGATGATACATGGCATAACCAATTTTCAGGTTTGGTGCCAAAGGAATGTCCAGGTAGAGGAGTTTTAGGACATGGAACTTCACCTTTAGTCAGTGGAGGGCGGGACTCATGGGAAGGGAATGGTGGCTTCAGATGAAGATTCTGACCCGGGAAGTCTAGCTGCCACTGTGTCCATGAGAGGGGGACAGATAACACAGCGGGGGTGGCCTAGAGACCACAGGAGCACTGTGTTTGGAGAGTGGGACACGGAAGAGCCTGAGATTGAGCCACAGCACAGTGGGTTAAGGTCAAGTGCTGGAAGAACAGACATCGCAAACAACTCCTAATAGTTTTTTTTTTTTTTTTTTTTTTTTTTTAAATCATGAAAATAAAGGACATAATAATTTTAGAAATCAAAAAGTATAAAGTTTTTTTTTTTTATTTCACTGTAAGACAGGGGCATGGACATCTTTTTTATGGTCACCGAAAGACAAAATTGGTCATGAGAACAGTAAAAATGCAAAGAGAGAAGTAAGAGAGAAATGGTACAGCAGGATCTCAGACAAGAAGAGAAGGAATGACATTAAGAGCACAGTCTGAGGGTTGTTGGAGTGGTGGGGGGTGGGAGGGATGGGGCGGCTGAGTGATAGACATTGGGGAGGGTATGTGCTAATGGTGAGTGCTGTGAATTGTGCAAGACTGTTGAATCACAGATCTGTACCTCCAAAATAAATAATACATTATGTTAAAAAAAAAGAAGAAGAAGAAGATAGCAGGAGGGGAAGAATGAAGGGGCAGAAATCGGAGGGGGGGATGAACCATGATAGACGATGGACTCTGAGAAAAAAACCGAGGGTTCTAGCGGGGATGGGGGTGGGAGGATGGGTTAGCCTGGTGATGGGTATTAAAGAGGGCACGTTCTGCATGGAGCACTGGGTGTTATATGCAAACAATGAATCATGGAACACTACATCAAAAACTAACGATGTAATGTATGGTGATTAACATAACATAAAAAAAAAAAAAAAAGAGCACAGTCACGGTCTAGATTGAAACCAAAGATCTACGTCATTTTCTGAGACAGCGGAAAGTATAACTGAAGATGTATGGGGACAAAGAGGAATGGCAGAGAAGCTCTGTCGAATGTCATCACCAACATAGACAGATAGAACTGGTGACATGGAGGAGAGGGTGGGGTTGGACTGTCCTCAAGGACCCTGTGGGGTGGAAAGATCTGTAAGAAGCACGAGGACAAATGTGGGAGGAGCCTTCACAAAAGAGAGTCTCCATCTCTCTCCTGTCATTCTAAGTACTCAACACGCATAGATTATACTAGGAAAGTATTTTTTTTAACTATCACTGGGCCGTATATTCTTGTATTTATAATTCTTGCTGAAATAGGTTAAATTTGCCCTTTACAACAATACCTCTATCATCCAAGAAGCTGAGGTAGGGTAATATTTTGTCAAAATTTTCACGTATGTTTTCAAATTACTGATTCTTTCAACATATAATTATTGAGCACATTTCTTTGTGCCCAACACTGTATTAAGTATTGGGGATGAAAAAGAAAGATGCTACCGTGACATCTCACAATGTTTATAAATATCAGTTCCAGAGTTGACCTGAAAACACTCTATGCCAGATTTTACTTTAAAACCCCAAAGCTTGATATTTACAAAAGTAATTGAAGTCATGTATCGATCACTTACTTGGTGACATTGTCAGCTAATCATTCCTATCTATTCTCTCATTTAAACCTCAGACTAACTAGTACTATTCTAGTACTAGTTATTATTTTCCCCATTTTATAGATGAGGAAACCAACTTAAAGAGGTTCACCATTCAAAATAATGTGGCTAAAAGTGATGGAACCAGCTTGAAGTCTTTGTGATTCCAAGAGTGGTATATTTCACTAGATAAACACTCATGATCTTGGGGTCCTGGAATGGAGCCCCTTGTCAGGCTCCATGCTCAGTGGTCAGTCTGCTTGAGATTCTTGCTCTCTTTCTGCCCCTCCCCCACTCTCTCTATAAATAAATAAATAGGAAAAAGTATTAAACATACAGGCTAACCAAGATCATGACTCCCATTTTTTCCTTGAAATTGTAATCACTAAAGATAATTTCCTGCTGTTCATCTTCCAGTGTTGCTCATCTGAACATAAAGGGATAGATAATATATGCAAATGCAACCTATTCATGTTAAAGATCCTCCATAAATTGTCTTTGCCTTCTTTTTTCTGGTGTCCTGTACTACAAGAAACTCTTAAGAAGATCCCTCACGTTAATTTTCTTCTAGTGATATCTGACTCCATTGCTCTGACAACTTTCACACAGGATCACATCTGACTAAATCATTAAATATGAATCTAAATTCTCCTTGGACACACTTGTTTTTTTCAGGGGGTCATAGTGAAATATAGCACTGAATGGTTTTAAAGTTTCATTCAAGTGTCATTTTTTAATCTTCACAAGAACTCAGAAAGCAATTAGAATGGTATTAATATTGCACTCTACTGATAAGGAACTGAGGTTTTGAGTGTTTGAGTAACTTCCCCCAAGCCACCCTGCATTTTTGAAAATTAAGAGCTATAATTAAGGGCGCTTAGGTGGTTCAGTCAGTTAAGCATCTAACTTTTGATTTCAGCTCAGGGCATGATCTCAGGGTAGTAAGATCAAGCCCTACATTGGGCTCCATGCTCAGCGGGGAGTCTGCATGAAATTTTCTCACTCCCTCTGCCCTCTACCCCTCACCCCATCTCTCTCTCTCACTCTCTAAAATTAAAAAAATAAATAAATTTAAAAAAAGAACAAATTGTTCTGGGTCAGAATTCTTACTGTCCAGTAGTGTTCTCCAAAAAAATTTCCAACTGATTTCCTGTCCCTATCCCTAGAAGAAAGATCCACAAGAAAGACTTTTGGGCTGTTCCTTTGTGTATTTGAAATACTGTAATTGTGCCTAGCATGGTAAATGTATATACCCTATTACACACACACACACACACACACACACACACACACACACGAGACAGAGACAGAGAGAGACAGAGAGAGGGACAGAGATATCAATATGGATATAGATAGATATTGATAGATATCATCTACATAGAGTCTTATCCACTGGAAATTTTGCTTCACACATCCAGGGTGGTGCTGGAACCAGATTTTAATAGCAGTGCACCATATTGTGAAGGCAAGCATATTTGAACAACTCTTCTGTATGTATACTAGGCTGAAAAATAATACTTCTGTGTGCAGTTGGAGTGAAATGAATAGAGATAAAACAATAAAGGAAAACTGGAGAAGTGGGGAAAACTTTGTTACAGAATAGTTCAGGGGAACAGCCCTGATGTCCTACAAAGCACCCTCACATGGCATTTTTCAACCATTACTCCTACCATTACAACGTTGCCCATTTTTGAGTATTTACAATGCTGATGAGTGCTCAGCCCTCTTTTCCCTGTCTTTATTCTTGCCGCCTCTTTGAGGACAGTGGTGGCTGAGGGAACATGGTTGAGGAAAGGGGCAGGATGGCCAAGAACAACCACAGCCCTCAGCTGTTGCCCCTGCGGTCTAAAAGAACTTGGCTCCAAGAAAGAAGAGGCCACCAGTCACGATTTATGCCTTAAATATAACTGCACCTTGTGAATCCTAGAAACGGAGAACAATGATCTGGCCACACACTAGATATCAAGCAAGTGAATACAAGTTCACATCCAAAGTATAATCTAATTCTCTTTTGTTCAATCATTCTTTTAAAAAGGTTAAGGAATTGTGAGTTCAGAATATTTTTCTCTTACAGAAGTTAGGTGACCAAGCTGGTTAAGGTTTTATAACGTTTTGGCCACATAGGAATTGTCTCTTTCCAAAAATATAAACCAAATATGTAGGCAGCTGGTACAAATTGGCAGCCAGACACCAACATTTGCCTCTCTTTACTGTGTCATGCTGTAGTTAATGCGAAGGGGACCCCGGAGCGGTCATTCGCACAACTTGCAAGGCTGCAAAGGGTACCAGAGGGCTGAAAACTGGTAGAACAGGACTTCTGGGGCTCTGAAACCCCTGGCCGTTCCCCTTTCTCTCTGAGAGGCTTCTGCAGTTTCACCACTGTGTTGAGGGATCTTATGAACAGCCACAGAATTCAAAACATGCCAAAGATGAAAATGAGCCACAAAGGACACCCGGATAATACAGGGCTTAGCAAATTGAGTTCTGACTTAAGGGAAGTTGGGGCTTTGAGCTCAGAAAGAAACTAGGAAATATATTTAAAAAAAAATCATTTGAATAGAACAAAATTTGTGAGTAAAAAGAAATCAGATCAATCAACTAAAACACACCAGAGTTCACAGATTTATATTTTAAAAGAAACCATTATATTAAAAACTTAGGGAGGTCTTTTTAATAAAATAATACTTGAAATAAATCACACATCACCGTTGGCAGCAATAAAGAAAAGCTCTGCTGTTTTGCAAGGGGCTACAATAAACCCCATGAGCACCCATCCATTGGGTGGATTAGGGTTCTTAAGTTCCCAGAAATTGGGGACAAAATTACAGGTGCCTGTATGGAAAATGAATGTTACAACAAGAAGTAAATATAAATTTAAACATCTAAAATAATGCAAAAATAGGGGAATGGGATACAGTTTAGGATAAGTCCAGTGAGAATTAGAGGAAACTCTAACTCACACCATACTTCTTAAAGAAAGGCAGCATTGTTGTAACCACATCAAATGACTCAAAGTAGACACATGAGACCTTGCCTGGTGGAGATCCCACATCATAAACAAACTGAAACCGTAAGAATTGTTCACTCCTGTCACCTACAGGTCAGAAGTTAAAGACAGGAGACCTGGGTCTGAAGCCTATCTCTACCTTTTCCTTTTTAAAAAATTTTTAAGCTAGAATTTTATTTAAACACCGAATTCTGAATAGGCACATATCTTATCATCTTCCTTGTTAGGACAAAACACTTAAAGATTTGTCCAGAAATACAATAGTATGCATTTTATAACTCTGTGTATAAACTCAAGATCTAAATAAATTGGATTTAATGGATGCTATCCTAAGAATACTGTAAGCAAAAATAAGAGAACCACACCCCAATTAGTGCAAAATATAGAAACTCCATTATAACTGGAAACAGGCTGGGATTCAGGATTGGTTGGTAAAAAATTAATCTTTTTTCAGCAGCATTATCAACAATATAGCCAAATGATGGAAAGAGCCCAAGTGTCCATCAGCTGATGAACAGATAAAGATGTGGGACATATATACATACAATGGAATAATATTCAGCCATCAAAAAGAATGAAATCTTGCCATTTGCAAGGATGTGGATGGAGCTAGAGTGTATTATGCTAAGTGAAATAAGTCAGGGAAAGAAAAATATCATATGATTTCACTTATATGTGGAATTTAAGAAACAAAACAGATGAACACAGGGAAAAAAAGAGAGAGAGAGAGACAAACCAGGAAACAGACTCTTAACTCTAGAGAACACACTGATGGTCACCAGAGGGGAGGTGGTGGGGGGAATGTTAGAAACAGGTGATGGGGATGAAGGAGTGCACTTGTCCTGATGAGCACGGAATGATGTATGGAAGCACTGGATCACTATATTGTGCACCTGAAACTAATATTACACTGTATGTTAACTAACTGGAATTTAAGTAAAAACTTGAAAAAGAAAAATAATGATTTTTTCAAAGATGTCATCAAAAATCTAAGTCTTTCAACTGGCATTAAAAATGGCTACCACAGGACTTGGTGTCAAATTCAGGAGGGATGTTGTCCAGAGAATAAAACAGGCTATTTTTTCTTAAACTACTCTTTGGGAAGCAAGAGACTGACCCAAGGACCAGCACTGAAGGGTTGTGATACATAAAAATGATCTGGTTTGTGTGTGAGAGAGAGAGATTCATTTTGCTGAATGAGAAAGCATTTCTAACAGAGAGTTGCATGTTGTCTCATGAAGTAGAAAGTGCATCCCCTGCCATTGATAAGGTTAATGTTGCACGATGCATATACTGTAGCATATTTAAGCACATGAGGAATGTATAGCAATCTCCTTAGATTACTTTAGCATATTTTTCCTTCTTCCACAATCTATTATTTATCAAGCAAATATTTATTGTCTACCCATTATATACCAACCACTAGGAAGAAATTTATCTTGGGGCATAAACTCAAGTAGACACTGGAGATACAGACCATGAGCAGAAAAACTCCGCTTTGCAATGTTTAGAAGTTGAGGAGAGCATAAAATCAACTGGAGTAAATAAAGTGGCACATTTACATTTTATTTCTTGAATGAAACACAGTAAAAAAATCTACAGAAAACTCCAAAATTATATTTTATAAACCTGTAATATGTCACTTTGATAACATACTTTTCAATGAAACCTCATAGTATAATTATTATATTTGTCAATGTTTATGAATGCATTGTAAATGTGCATGAATTAAATTTGATACTATACATAAAAATCTAACATTTAGATCCTGAATTAATCCCACAGTAATTAAAAGGATATTGGAGTAGGAATATTTAATGAAGATGCTGATAATAATAGTCAGTTACATTACAGGGGAGATCTAGGAGGATATAGTCACTTTGCTTTAGGCACAAAGACTCAGTGCCAAGTTTCTTGAAAAAATAAATGTCTTTGCATATCTTCACATGGAATTATATAGGCACTATCTATTAGAAGTTATAAGTTAAGTATAACAAAGGGAAATTTAGTGATCCAGATATATGATCTATAAGAATTTTTTTTTTAACTCAGAAGATCTTGATTTAAACCTAATTTCAAAATGTAGGGTAAGAAATAAGCATGCCTAGTTCATATGAAAGAAAAATAATTGATTTAAGTGCATATAATATTCTTCCTGCACACAATTAACATTCTGTTCTCAAATTACACTATACCACGTGCTACTCCCCCAACCAGTACTTCCCCTCCCACAAAAATGAGCTGGATTTACACTTTCTGGTCACTCCTTATACTGATCAATTTTCTAGAATGTCCCTCTGGCTCTTTTCTATCTTTTGAATTCTTTTTGATTAAAGACCTAGCTAGTATTACTTCCCCCTCCCCCCGCCCTTTAAGACTTCCCTTATGACCTAAATGAAAACGCCACTCCTTCCGACATGTTCATAACATTACTATACCATGCATCACGTCATGAGAGTTAGCTGTTCATGCTGTTTCTTCCTTCTACTTTGTGAGTTCCTTGGGCCAAGTTCAGGAACAAGACTGCATTGCCTTTCACATTCTTTTTATGTTATAGACTACTCAGAAAAGAGTAGATGCTCAATAATGTTTATTCAGTAAATGAAGGAGGACTAATTACACAAACAGCCTAAGGCATTAAACTTTCTTTGAACAGAAAGACATCACAAAGTTTTTAGTATATTTTTATGGCCATGTAGGGCAATATAACCAAAACAGGAGAAAAAAATCCTCTACCTAATAGACATAGGTGGCAACTACTGTTTTTATATCCAACATATTTTTATGATGATCTGGTCATAACCTATGACTTAACATATTAATAAAGATAGAGGATGAATATAATGATCTTATTCATTCTCTCAATAATTATTTATTGCTTCTACATCCTTATACTTACCATGAAAAAAACTGCCTAAAAGGCAGAGTGGAACATTTTAAAATGTAGAATTTCCTTCAGGGATCCCATGAGTCTTTATGGACAAGATACGGTCCCCCAATTCTGTGATACAGAACTGACTTCTAGGCACTGGGACATATGGGCTCTAAACTTGGGGTACAGCCCTCATTCATCATGGACAAGCCTCTGGAACATCTGTGACAGTCTCTTTCCCCTGGGCAGTCTCCCCAGGCCCCATGCTCTGAAAAGAACTAATATCCCCTTCACCTGCTCTGCACCCAGCCATAGAAGAATCTTTTTTCTCAGAAGACCTATCAATTAATGTTGAATTCTAACTTTCCCTGTATGTTAAATACAAAAGAGTTAATATATTTTAGAGCTGCAAACTATGATGAACTCAGACAATAACGAGGTTGTTAATGAGTTCAGATGAAACACTACTGTCTATTATTTTAAATGGATTATATAAATGTAACTTTACATATGAAGAATTAAAGGGTGCTTAATTAAATTGTGTTTTACCTATCTACACAGCAACTAAAATTAGAACAAGTTTTTTTTTTTTTTTTAATTTTTAATTGAATATGCACCCAACATAATGCTGCATCTCCAGGATCAGATGTCCGATTGTCTAGTGGAGACAGACTCACCTGTCACTACTAGGGAGGAATAACTTCTTAGACTCTTCTACCCTTCATGGGAGTAGAGGATATACTATTATTCCCTACACAATCAGAAGCTGAAATTCAAGCTGGTTGATAAGAACTGTCTCTTCAAGTAGAAAGAAGAAAAACTAGTATGAAAGATCCAATCTTGTCACAACCACATACGTGGGGCAGTTGTTAATCATCTCAGTTAATTAAAAAATATATATATCAAAAGTGTCTTTAGAAGCCATAGAAAAATGCCTTTACAAGTGGGTATTTGAGACCATGGAACTGAGATCAAACTGAATTTTAACTCAGGTAGAATGTCTGGAGGACACGTGACAGTTTCCACCTTGGCCGGACTTATGACCTCTAGTGTTCGTCCTAACCATCTGCTCTATGCTCATACTGGCATGGCACAGTGTCTGAGTTACTCAGATTTCAGTTAATCATCTGTTATCTTAAACTTAAAATCCTTATTCTTATCATAATAAGCAATTATCCTGTAACCAAATACATGATCATATTAATTTTTGGAGATAGGTAATAAATGTGATTTTCAGAAGTTTGTTCCCCTATTATTTAAAATGCCTAAACTAAAAAAAAAGTAAAACCTATATATAAATATTAAATTAATTACCATATGACTATATAACAACACAAAAATAATCTAGATAAAATATATAGAACATTTGCCTGGATATCAAATAACCTAATATTTAGTCTGAATTTACTATCTGATTATCTACCACCCCTGAACATGTTATTTACACACATTCACACACATTTATACACACACATATATTTACATTTTAAAATTAGCAAAAAATAACTACAAATACATACCTATATGGCCATGTGTGTATGTAGTCTTGCTTTGAATTTGATCAATAAAAACATAATAAAAAGATTGTTTTTCCAAAGCTAAATTTTTCTATGAATGTTTTGCAAATGATTCATAGATTTGTTTGAAGTACATAGTCTTCACAGGAGATCTGTTACTGTTTTGGTTAGAATGCAATGCCTGAATATATATGGATATATTCAGCCTGGGTCAGACATTCACATTTGAAGTTGGGATTGAGAATTACCAAATCTCATCTGCAGGAAACCACATCTACCTCAAGAAGGGAATGTCACAAATGTGAAAATCCTCTGCTCTTAAGAAGGGAAAGAAAGGGGGGGCAGAGCAAGATGGCGGAGGAGTAGGAGACCTGGATTTCATCTGGTCCCAGGAATTCAGCTGGATAGGGATCAAACCATTCTGAACACCTACAAACTCAACAGGAGATCGAAGAAAAGAATAGCAACAACTCTCTGAACAGAAAAGCGACCACTTTCTGGAAGGTAGGACATGTGGAGAAGTGAATCAGAGGCGATATTCAGGAGGATAGACAGCGGGGGAGGGGCCTCCATCGGCCACTTCTGGCAAGTGATAGAGCCATGGAGCACAAAATCGGAATTTTTAGAAGTCTGCTCTGCTCAGAGACGTCGCTCCAGTGGCTAAGCGGGGGTGGAACCCTCACAGGACAGTGTGGTCTTAGGACCCTCGGGGTCACAGAAAGACCGGGGGTGCCTGAGTGTGGCAGAGCTCTCAGCTATCGGAGCGGGGAAGCCGGCTGCAGAGACGGAGCAGAGGCGCGGGCTCTCAGCTCGGGGTTGCCATAGACCGTGATCTGCGGCACAGTCAGGCCACTGCTCCTCCAGCAGGGACCCAACAAGCGGCAGATCCAGGGAGACTCCCCTTCCTCCCCTGGGAGGAGCAGTGCGGGAGCGCACCACAGTGATCTGCTGGGTTTGGAGACTCCGCACGGGGTCAGGCGCCAGAGATAGAAACGCTCGGTCACAGGCCGGGTGAGCACGGAGTGCGGCCGGAGACCGGGGAGACGGGAGTGACTGATTGCTTTTCTCTGGGGGTGCACTGAGGAGCGGGACCCCGAGTTTTCGGCTCCTCTGGGGTGGAGAGTGGGAGGTCGCCATTTTCACTCTTGGCCTCCAAAGCTGTACGGAAAGCTTCCAGGGAACAAAAGCTCCTGAGAGCCAACCCGAGCGGATTACTTAGCCCGGACCGGCGGGGGGGGCAATTCCGCCTCCAGCAAAG
The DNA here is from genome assembly GCF_004348235.1 of Phoca vitulina. Lineage (NCBI taxonomy): Eukaryota > Metazoa > Chordata > Mammalia > Carnivora > Phocidae > Phoca > Phoca vitulina. The sequence continues at coordinate 5,326,180 of NW_022589781.1, read as the reverse complement.
ACATTTGGGAACCACGGCAACAGGCCCCTCCCCCAGAGATCAGCGAGAACAGCCAGCCAAGACTAAGTTTACCGATCAACTAGAACGGCAGAACATCAGCACTAGGGGAATACTGCACATAGAATTCATGGCTTTTTTTACCATGATTCTTTAGTCTTTCAAATATTTTTTTTAACTGTCTTTTTTTTTTTTTTTAATTTTTCTTTTTCCCTTTTACAACCAACATATTATCAATCCCTTTTTTAAAAAACATTTTTATTTTTCATTTTTAGAGTCATATTCTAGCCCTTCATAGCAGTTACCCTTATTTTTGGCATATATATACATATAAGTTGTTCTCTCTTTAAAATTTTGAGATACAGTTTCTTCTAACAGATCAAAATTTACCCTAAATCTCTAGTGTATGGCTTTGTTCTCCTCTCCTGCCTGATCACATTATCACCCTTTTTTTTTTAATCCTCTTCTTTCTTTTTTCAAACAACTTCTTATCAATTCCTTTTATATAATTTTTTTATAATTTTCATCTTTACAATCATATTCCATCCCTTCATCATCTCAACCCTTATTTTTGTACATATATATGTTTTTCTTTCTTTAAAATTTTGGAGGCACTTTCTTCTAACAGACCAAAATACACCCAAAATCTAGTGTCTGGCACTGATGTATGCACTAGCCTGATCATATTTGATCATACTCTCTTTTTTTTTTGTTTTGTTCTGTTTTTGTTTGTTTTTATCTTTTTCTTTTTCTTTTTTTGTTTCTTTTTGTTTCTTCTTTCTTTCCCTTTCTTTTCCCCTGGCTTCAGGTCTTTTCTGATTTGTTTAGAGTATATTTTCTGGGGACGTTGTTACCCTGTTAGCATTTTGTTCTCTCATTCATCTATTCTCCTCTGGACGAAATGACAAGATGGAAAAAATCACCTCAACAAAAAGAACAAGAGGTAGTACTGACTGCCAGGGACCTACTCAATACGGACATTAGTACGATGTCAGATCTAGAGTTCAGAATCGTCACTTTAAAGATACTAGCTGGGCTTGAAAAAAGCATGGAAGTTATTAGAGAACCCTTTCTGGAGAAATAAAAGAACTAAAATCTAACCAAGTCAAAATCAAAAAGGCTATTAAAGAGGTGCAATCAAAAACGGGGGCGCTAACTGCTAGGATAAATGAGGCAGAAGAGAGAATCAGTGAGATAGAAGACCAAATGATGGAAAATAAAGAAGCTGAGAAAAAGAGAGATAAACAACTACTGGGTCACGAGGGCAGAATTCAAGAGATGAGCGATACCATAAGACGAAACAACATTAGAATAATTCGGATCCCAGAAGAAGAATGAGAGAGAGGGGCCGAAGGTATATTGGAGGAAATTATAGCAGAAAACTTTCCTAATTTGGGGAAGGAAACAGGCATCAAAATCCAGGAGGCACAGAGAACTCCTCTTAAAATCAATAAAAATAGGTCAACACCTGACATCTAATAGTAAAACGTATGAGTCTCAGAGACAAAGAGAAAATTCTGAAAGCAGCTCAGGAGAAGAGATATGTAACCTACAATGGTAGAAATATTAGATTGGCGGGGCGCCTGGGTGGCTCAGTTGGTTAAGCGACTGCCTTCGGCTCAGGTCATGATCCTGGAGTCCCGGGATCGAGTCCCACATCGGGCTCCCTGCTCGGCAGGGAGTCTGCTTCTCCCTCTGACCCTCCTCCCTCTCATGCTCTCTGTCTCTCATTCTCTCTCTCTCAAATAAATAAATAAAATCTTAAAAAAAAAAAAAAAAAAAAAAAGAAATATTAGATTGGCAACAGACCTACCAAAAGAGACCTGGCAGGCCAGAAAGGACTGGCATGATATATTCAGAGCACTAAATGAGAAAAATATGCAGCCAAGAATACTACATCCAGCTAGGTTGTCATTGAAAATAGAAGGAGAGATAAAAATCTTCCAGGACAAACAAAAACTAAAGGAATTTGCAAACACGAAACCAGCCCTACAAGAAATCTTGAAAGGGGTCCTCTAAGCAAAGAGAGAGCCTAAAAGCAACATAGACCAGAAAGGAACACAGACAATATACAGTAACAGTCACCTTACAGGCAATGCAATGGCACTAAATTCCTATCTTTCAATAGTTACCCTGAATGTAAATGGGCTAAATGCCCCAATCAAAAGACACAGGCTATCAGATTGGATTAAAAAAAAAGACCCATCGATATGCTGTCTGCAAGAGACTCATTTTAGACCCAAAGACACCCCCAGATTGAAGTGAGGGGGTAGAAAACCATTTACCATGCTAATGGACACCAAAAGAAGGCTGGGGTGGCAATCCTTATATGAGACAAATTAGATTTTAAACCAAAGACTGTAATAAGAGATGAAGAACGACACTATATCCTACTTAAAGGGTCTCTCCAACAAGAAGATCTAACAATTGTAAATATCTATGCCCCTAACATGGGAGCAGCCAATTATATGAGGCAATTAATAACAAAAGCAAAGAAACACATTGACAATAATACAATAATAGTGGGGGACTTTAACACCCCCTCACTGAAATGGACAGGTCATCTAAGCAAAAGATCAACAAGGAAATAAAGACTTTAAATGACACACTGCACCAAATGACTTCACAGACATATTCAGAACATTCCATCCCAAAGCAACAGAATACACACTCTTCTCTAGTGCCCATGGAACATTCTCCAGAATCAATCACATCCTAGGTCACAAATCAGGTCTCAACCGGTACCAAAAGATTGGGATCATTCCCTGCCTATTTTCAGACCACAATGCTTTGAAACTAGAACTCAATCACAAGAGGAAAGTCGGAAAGAACTCAAATACCTGGAGGCTAAAGAGCATCCTACTAAAGAATGAATGGGTCAACCAGGAAATTAAAGAAGAATTAAAAAAATTCATGGAAACCAATGAAAATGAAAACACAACTGTTCAAAACCTTTGGGATGCAGCAAAGGCAGTGCTAAGAGGAAAGTATATAGCAATACAAGCCTTTCTCAAGAAACAAGAAAGGTCTCAAGGACACAACCTAACCCTACACCTGAAGGAGCTGGAGAAAGAACAGCAAATAAAGCCTAAACCCAGCAGGAGAAGAGAAATAATAAAGATCAGAGCAGAAATCAATGAAATAGAAACCAAAAGAACAATAGAACTGATCAACGAAACTAGGAGCTGGTTCTTTGAAAGAATTAACAAGATTGAGAAACCCCTGGCCAGACTTATCAAAAAGAAAAGAGAAATGACCCAAATCAACAAAATCATGAATGAAAGAGGAGAGATCACGACCAACACCAAAGAAATACAAACAATTATAAGAACATATTATGAGCAACTCTATGCCAGCAAATTCGATAACCTGGAAGAAATGGATGCATTCCTAGAGATGTATCAACTACCAAAACTGAACCAGGAAGAAATAGAAAACCTGAACAGACCTATAACCACTAAGGAAATTGAAGCAGTCATCAAAAATCTCCCAACAAACAAAAGCCCAGGGCCAGATGGCTTCCCAGGGGAATTCTACCAAATATTTAAAGAAGAATTAATACCTATTCTTCTGAAACTGTTCCAAAAAATAGAAATGGAAGGAAAACTTCCAAACTTGTTTTATGAGGCCACCATACCTTGATCCCCAAACCAGAGAAAGACCCCATCAAAAAGGAGAATTACAGACCAATATCCTTGATGAACATGGATGCAAAATTTCTCACCAAAATACTAGCCAATAGGATCCAACAGTACATTAAAAGGATTATACACCACGACCAAGTGGGATTTATCCCTGGGCTGCAAGGTTGGTTCAACATCCGCAAATCAATCAACGTGATACAATACATTAACAAAAGAAAGAACAAGAATTATATGATCCTCTCAATAGATGCAGAAAAAGCATTTGACAAAGTACAGCATCCTGTCTTGATCAAAACTCTTCAGAGTATAGGGATAGAGGGTACATACCTCAATATCATAAAAGCCATCTATGAAAAACCTACAGTGAATATTATTCTCAATGGGGAAAAACTGAGAGCTTTCCCCCTAAGGTCCGGAACGTGGCAGGGATGTCCAATATCACCAGTGCTATTCAACATAGTATTAGAAGTCCTAGCCACAGCAATCAGACAACAAAAAGAAATAAAAGGCATCCAAATCAGCAAAGAAGTCAAACTCTCACTCTTTGCAGATGATATGACACTTTATGTGGAAAACCCAAAAGACTCCACCCCAAAACTGCTAGAACTCATACAGGAATTCAGTCAAGTGGCAGGATATAAAATCAATGCACAGAAATCAGTGGCATTCCTATACACCAACAACAAGACAGAAGAAAGAGAAATTAAGGAGTCAATCCCACATACAATTGCACCCTAAACCAAGATACCTAGGAATAAATCTAACCAAAGAGGCAAAGGATCTGTACTCAGAAAACTATAAAATACTCATGAAAGAAATAGAGGAAGACACAAAGAAATGGAAAAACATTCCATGCTCATGGATTGGAAGAACAAATATTGTGAAGATGTCAATGCTACCTAGAGCAATCAACACATTCAATGCAATCCCCATCAAAATACCATCCACTTTTTTCAAAGAAATGGAACAAATAATCCTAAAATTTGTATGGAACCAGAAAAGACCCCGTATAGCCAGAGGAATGTTGAAAAAGAAAAGCAAAGCTGGCGGCATCACAATTCCGGACTTCCAGCTCTATTACAAAGCTGTCATCATCAAGACAGTATGGTACTGGCCCAAAAACAGGCACATAGATCAATGGAACAGAATAGAGAGCCCAGAAATGGACCCTCAACTCTATGGTCAACTCATCTTTGACAAAGCAGGAAAGAATGTCCAATGGAAAAAAGACAGTCTCTTCAACAAATGGTGTTGGGAAAATTGGACAGCCACATGCAGAAGAATGAAACTGGACCATTTCCTTACACCACACACAAAAATAGACTCCAAATGGTTGAAAGACCTCAATGTGAGACAGGAGTCCATCAAAATCTTAAAGGAGACACAGGCAGCAACCTCTTCAACCTCAGCCACAGCAACTTCTTCCTAGAAACATCGCCAAAGGCAAGGGAAGCAAGGGCAAAAATGAACTATTGGGACTTCATCAAGATAAACAGCTTTTGCACAGCAAAGGAAACAGTCAACAAAACCAAAAGACAACCGACAGAATGGGAGAAGATACTTGCAAATGACATATCAGATAAAGGGCTAGTATCCAAAATCTATAAAGAACTTATCATACTCAACACCCAAAGAACAAAGAATCCAATCAAGAAATGGGCAGAAGACATGAACAGACATTTTTCCAAAGAAGACATCCAAATGGCCAACAGACACATGAAAAAGTGCTCAACATCGCTCGGCATCAGGGAAATCCAAATCAAAACCTCAATGAGATACCACCTCACACCAGTCAGAATGGCTAAAATTAATAAATCAGGAAACGACAGATGTTGGAGGGGATGCAAGCTGGTGCAACCACTCTGGAAAACAGTATGGAAGTTCCTCAAACAGTTGAAAATAGAGCTACCATACGACCCAGCAATTGCACTACTGGGTATTTACCCCAAAGATACAAATGTAGGGATCTGAAGGGGTATGTGCACCCTGATGTTTATAGCAGCAATGTCCACAATAGCCAAACTGTGGAAAGAGCCAAGATGTCGATTGACAGATGAATGGATAAAGAAGATGTGGTATATATATACAATGGAATATTATGCAGCCATTAAAAGGAATGAGATCTTGTGATTTGCAACAACGTGGAATGAACTGGAGGGTGTTATGCTGAGCGAAATAAGTCAATCAGAGAAAGACATGCATCATATGACCTCACTGATATGAAGAATTCTTAATCTCAGGAAACAAACTGAGGGTTGCTGGAGTGGGGAGTTGGGTGGGAGGGATGGGGTGGCTGGGTGATAGACATTGGGGAGGGTATGTGCTATGGTGAGCGCTGTGAATTGTGCAAGACTGTTGAATCACAGATCTGTACCTCTGAAACAAATAATGCAATATATGTTAAAAGAAGAAGAAAATAGCAGGAGTGGAAGAAAAAGAAGAAGATAGCAGGAGGGGAAGAATGAAGGGGGGGAAATTGGAGGGGGAGACAAACCATGAGAGACTATAGACTCTGAGAAACAAACTGAGGGTTCTAGAGGGGAGTGGTTGTGAGGATGGGTTAGCCTGGTGATGGGTATTAAAGAGGGTACGTTCTGCATGGAGCACTGGGGGTTATACGCAAACATTGAATCTTGGAACAGTACATCAAAAACTAATGATGTAATGTATGGTGATTAACATAACAATAAAAAAGAAGGGAAAGAAGGGGGGGAGCAGTTTGTGCCAAGTTCTCTTTGTCTACCTTCACCTCTATGTGGGCTTTATTATTGTTATTTCTGTCCTCTTTCTTCTGTTTTCAAAGGTTCAGTGTTCAATTTGAATAGTACATGGGGCTGTCTTTCTCTGATTCCTTGAACTCAGAGTTATCCCACCCACACCAGCCTCTGCAGGGCTGTGTCTCTCCCTTTCTTATAATGACGAGATATGCTCAAATGTAATTTTCCTAGAGAGACTTCTTTGATCAAATATAAAGTACTGCCTACCTTAACTGACTGCCTTTCTCTGGTTATTGGCTAGCCTCCTCCATTAGAATATAAACTGGTATCAGTTTATATCAGTGATCTCACAGTCTTGTAGAAATTAACCTGACCTATAGAAGAAGCTTAAAAATAAGTGTTGAAGAGGTTTTTAAAAGTCATGTACAAACACTTTCCAGTCTTTAATAGGCTATAAATAAACAAAAACAGAAACAAAAATTTTACAATGGGTGTAAAAACTTAAATTTGACATTAGAAACCCACTAATTCATAATAATATTTTCTTTTCTTTTTTATACTCGTGGTTGATTATGGTTGAATTTCCAGAGAGAAGCCTCTTTTTCAATGATTAAAGTGCTTGATTAAAAAAAAAAGAAATTAGTTCTGGGTTTGGTCATGTTCTTTGGTTAAGTAAGAATCGATCCCATAATTAATTTCTTTAAAATTAGATTCAACAAAGTGGTTGTAACTTTCAGTTAAGATAACAAATTGAGAAGAGGCCCCTTTTCAGAGGCCAGTTGAAATCACAACAGGAACATAAAAATAGGAGAATATCTATATCATCACTGAAACCTAGAAAAGAACACAATGCACATCCTACAAAATGTAAAGATGTAAAGATGTGAAATATCATACAGAGGAAATGGGCTCACGCGAAGGCATAATTCTCTGTGGACAGATTCATCCGCCCCACTGAGAGAGCATTGCAGTGTCTCAGAATAAACATAAACTTTCCTGATAAGGCACTCTGCTAACATCTCATGATTAATGCCATGCCATGGATTTGAGGAAGAACAGACAGGAGACAGTCTTAGAACACATCCTTCTCTATTCTGAATCCCCCACATTGAAAGCAACTTGTAGCAGGAACCTGAAATCAGGGGGATATTCGAAACCCAGAAAGGGAGTGGGATTCCCCTGAGCACACCAGAGTTTCTCCCTTATGAAGCAGATCCTGTCGCAGGTTTGAAGTCAAGAATAATCCTATCTGGCAACTGCAGTAGATCTGGAGAAGGACCAGCAGAGGTGATAGCGAGGTTATTTCAAAAGAAATCTCCAGCACCGATCTTAGGAAAACATCTAAATGGATAGGCAGCTGCTTTTTAAAGGCAATATGTATAAACATGAAATAAACACAGAAACAATTGTGAAAAGATTATAATATAGAAATAAATATTATTATAAATGCATAAGCATTATATATTTTATGTTATTTATATGTAAATATTATATATATTACACATAATATATATTCATTAAAGACACACATTTTAAACCTGATTTGCTTTATAGTCTCTAACATTTGAAAAAAAAGTAGCATCATGTTTATAAACAAAGAAGCATTTAAAATAAGAAAACAGATAAAAGCTGAGCTGTCTGTGAAAAGAAGGATGGATAAGCTAATGAAATAAAATAAGGGAACTTAAGAAAAAAGGCAAAACCATAATATACATCTTTTTCAGGTCCAAAAATCATCACAGAATAGGAAACAGAATTAGGGTGATAAAATTGAGACAAACTTGTAAAGCTCTCCCAGAATACGGGAAGGAAGGAAGGAAGGAAGGAAGGAAGGAAGGAAGGAAGGAAGGAAGGAAGGAAGGAAGGAAGAAAGGAAGGAAAGAGAGAGAAAGAGAAAGAAAGAGAAAGAAAAAAGAAAAAGGAAAGGAAAGAAAGGAAGAGGGAGGAAGGAAGGCAGGAAAGGAGAGAGGAAGGAGGGACGAAAGAAAAAGAAGATAGAGACATGATAAATAATACGGGAGAAGATGAGAGATATTTATGGTTAAAAAAATAAAAAGCTGGGGTACCTGGGTGGCTCAGTCGTTAAGCATCTGCCTTCGGCTCAGGTCATGATCCCAGGATCCTGGGATCGAGCCCCGCATCAGGCTCCCTGCTCGGCGGGAAGCCTGCTTCTCCCTCTCCCTCTCCCACTCCGCCTGCTTGTGTTCCTGCTCTCACTCTCTCTCTCTGTCAAATAAATAAATAAAATCTTAAAAAAAAATAAAATAAAAAATAAAAAGCTTATTTGATGGCAATTTATGCTCCTGAAGAGGGACCCAGAGGAGGAGAAGGTGAGTGCAAAGGAGCAGATCCCTCAGGAGGTGGGGAAGCCCTGGAGGTGAGTCTCTGAGGACCCTGATCTCTGGGGAAAGATGGCAGACTGAACCCAGTTCTAAGAACCTCCCTCTCCAAAACTTATACAAATGAAAAGGATCAGAAGATGCAGATGTTTTTAACGTAGTTCTCAGACCCTGCCCCACCTGTGACTGCAGATTCTGGGAAACTCACTGAGACCCCCAAATCCCAGGAGCAGCGCTCGGAAGGGAGGCCCTGGCCTCCCTCTCAGGCGGAGCAAGGCCCAGGGAGATGAGGAGACAGTAACCATGGGGGCCACGGAGCTGCCCTGGAACCCGCCTGTGCATCCCAGAGCAAGCCTCAAGGAGCAAGTACTGTGTAACAGCACTTTCTGCTGATTTAGTTAACTAAACTGACCCTTAATTACAGTGAGGTGACTGTGAACGGAATTACTGGGATGGATGGATGGGCGAGGGAGCAGAGGGTTCCCTGTATCTGTCGTACTCATCCCAGCAAGGGTCAAGTTTACATCAAAGTACACAGCACACAACACCCAACCTTCAGATTGTAAATGTCTCATGGCAGGAAAGGACTAATGGAATGGAAAATTCACCCATGCTATTTTAGAAGAAATACTTGGAGACAGAATTCCCTAAATTTAACATCAGTGAGAAAAAAAGAGTGGCATCATGCAAATATAAGTAAATAAATGCAGGGGCGCCTGGGTAGCTCAGTTGGTTAAGCATCTGCTTTCGGCTCAGGTCATGATCCTAGGGTCCTGGGATTGCGTCCCACATCAGGCTCCCTGCTCAGTGGGGAGTCTGCTTCTCCCTCTCCTCCCAGTTTGTGCTCTCTCTCCCTATCTCTGTCTCTCTCTCTCTCTGTCAAATAAATAAATAAAATCTTTAAAAAAATAAGTAAATAAATGCAAGTAAATAGCACTCATGAAAATATATTAAAACAGTTAGATAGCTCCATTTAAAACTTGAAGAAGACATAATCCAAAAATTAAAAGCAAAATTTCTTCAAATACTTTGTACTATAGAACATAGCAAAATAATGAGTTCACTAAAATTAAAGCTTAAAGAAGATAAAGCAACAGAACTGAATACAAATTATGATTACAGAGATAACGACACAAAGTGATCAAAGCAAGACCATAAAATAAATGATAAATAAGAGCAAGGCCATGACCAAAATACAAATCATGCAAGAAAGAATTTTCCTAATTATATCAAATATAAAAGCAACACGCAAAGATAAAAAGAGTTAGAAGGTAAAATCTGAGGACAATAATAATACAAGGTGAAAATAAGGCCATTCTGGAACTAGAAAAGTCAATAAACAAAATGCAAAACGTATTCAAATTATGTAATGATTTTTTTTCAGAGATGTTGGAAAAATTACACAATGTTCAAAAGATAGATAACAGATGGGTCATTAGATTGATTGAACTTTATATAAAACAGCTAAGATATGATCATACTTTCAAATATAGGGGAAACTCAAGTATAATGAAAGACCCACAAGAATCCCAACTGAAAGAGTGAATCTCTCAAAGGTTAAAAAAAGTCAGGTTGTTCTCAAACATCTCCAGAGCGATACTGAATAATACCTTGTGTAGCAAAAGGGACTTTCGAGACAGGGTTAAATGAAGGGTTTTGAGCTGGGAGGACGATTTTGGATTATCCAGGTGGGCCAGAGCTAATCAGGAGCCCTTAAAAGTGAAAGAAGGCAAGAAAAGGGAGTCGGAGGGCAGCAGGGAGACCAAGGCTCCGCGGCTGGTTCTGAGAGCAGGGCACAAGGCGCCGGGAGGGGAGGAAGGCCCCTCGGAACCTAGCGGGATCCCAGAGCAGACGGCCACCGAAGACACTGGAGACCTTCGTCCCATGCCCACAAAAACTCGATCCTGCCAAGGCTGCAGGGAACGGGGAGATGGGAGGAGCAGAGCCCTCCTGCAGAACCTTGGTGTTTTGGCCGGAGAGCCGCACTGTCTGATTTACGGTTCTGCGAATAAATAATAGTGTGGTGCTCCTTAAAGCCATTAACTTGGCAGAAATCTGCCGTGGCCGCGATATAAACCTACTGCTTAACGGAAGAGTGTCACACGCAGCCCAGCTGTGTCCGTGCATGAAGGGAAGAGACGGGGGCCCCACAAGTACTGGGTGTCCCCTCGGTGGCTGTGATGAGGTGCAGCTGGAAATGCAAGCCCAACCGCTGTCGTTCCTCTCAGTTCTAAGTGTCTGAGAGGGAAGCTTTGCAGCGCAGTGATTTGCAAAGTAGATGGGTAACAGAAATGACATTATTATTATTTTTAAAGATTATTTATTTATTTATTTGAGAGAGAGAGAGAGAGTGAGAGAGGGAACACAAGCAGGGGCAGAGGGAGAAGGAGAAGCAGGCTCCCCGCTGAGCAGGGAGCCCGACGCGGGGCTCAATCCCAGGACACTGGGATCATACCTGAGCTGAAGGCAGACGCTTAACCGTCTGAGTCACCCAGGCACCCCAAAAATGACATTAGTATTATCTAAAATCTTTCAGATTGGGAGGGAAAAAATGATAAGGAAATTAGCATGCTATTTTTATTTACTTTTTCCATAGGAAAGAAATCAAACCATACTATATATATTTGATAACTGTGGTTCAGACACGTACATGTGCATCACCTTTAAGAACACTGTTCCTCAGAACTCCTTTAGACAATGGTATCTTAAGATAAGACTATTTTGGAAGTTCAACCTATAGTTTCATTTTCGTTTCAGGTTCTGTAACACTAAAGGAAAACTAAATATGATTATCTGTATCATCTTATTTATATGAATTTTTAAATCATATTTTATCAGTTTTCTCTTTTAAATTATACATGTGTTGTGCACGGGAACTGAGCAGATAATCAGCACTCACTCCTCAGACTGTAAGTAAAACGCCCAAATATCGTCACATCTAATGAACAAGCTAAACTACCGTACCCAAAATAATATAGTGTATGACCATTTGTTACTGAGTTTGGCCTTTGCTCTATACTTTGCTTCTTCAGAGACAGAAGAGGGACAAAGATATCATAGCCAGAGTGTAAACCATGAGTCCCTTCGAGTATTTGAGATAAGAACTGGCCTAGGTCTTAAAAGACGTTAAGGTCCATAAACAGTAAGGGGAGACTCTAGGCAATTCAGAGCAAAGAAAGATATGCTTATAAATCTCTCCAGGCAGAAATGAGCAGGCTGAGTTTGTGGGATGATGACAACAAAGCAGGAGAAAATTATATTGCAAACATACAGTGTGATCTGTTGGGGGAGGGCCTAGAAAACAGAATTAGGGCAGTATGAAATAGAAGTAGTCAATACAAAATATTGGTATAACATGACAATTAAAAACTGCTTAAAATGGGGCAGCTGGGTGGCTCAGTTGGTTAAGCCTACCATCTTGGTTTTGGCTGGGGTCATGAACTTGGGGTCGTGATCTCATGGTTGTGGGATGGTTCTGCCTGGAGCTCCGTGCTTAGTGGGGAGTCTGCTTGAGAGTCTCTCCCTCTGCCTCTGCCCCTCCCTTTGCTCTCTCTCACTCTCTCAAATAAATAAATGAAGTCTTAAAAAAAAAAAAAAAAAACAGTGCTTAAGAAAAATTACTAATAAAAATGGTTTCTGGGGGTGCCTGGGTGGCTCAGTCATTAAGCGTCTGCCTTCGGCTCAGGTCATGATCCCAGGGTCCTGGGATCGAGCCCCGCATCGGGCTATCTGCTCCGCGGGAGGCCTGCTTCTCCCTCTCCCACTCCCCCTGCTTGTGTTCCCTCTCTCGCTGTCTCTCTCTCTGTCAAATAAATAAATAAAATCTTAAAAAGAAAAAAAAATGGTTTCTGGAGAACAGACTAGAATATAGGACATAGTGAGATCACTGCTGAGAGGTTATGTAACAGAGAGGAAGTCAGTAATACACATTTTATTTCAAGAGATTAATTTTGTAGACACAGTGTAAAAGCAAGAGATTTTATTTATTTATGTACCAAAGTATGTTTTTAGTCATATGACACTAGGGCACATTCCCACTAATAACTCAAAATGCATTAGTGCTAATGGTAGCTGTTTTGACCCAAGCAAGTCAAAGAGTTAATTTTATTAAATTAAGTCCTTCAAAGCCAAGTCTCTCAGGGCATTCATGCATAAGCACTAGCTAGATGAGGAAATGAAGAGTGGGGTCAAGACTGAGGGAGCAGACGCCAACTATGTTTTGACATAATTGTATAAACCCTAGATGTGGCCTACCTCCCAGTGTTTCCAGCTGAATTTACTGAATGCATTTTGATCCCTGAAGACTACTAAGAAGCCATATTTAATTTACTGGAAAATTAAATTTGTGATTGCAGGTATAAGCTAAAAATAATTTGTTTTGTTTTGTTTTGCATTGCATGCCATTCTTGACCCTCTGTCTTTGACTATTTTCCCCTTTGAGAGCTCATTCATTTAAATGACTGCTCATCACCTCTTTGCTGGTGATCTGAAATATTCTTTGTGTTGTTGTAACAGAGTTTTTCAGAACATTTTTCTGGGAAGCAGATTTTTTTTTTCATTTTTGGGGGGTGTGGGGGAACACAAGTAGAATTTCGCATAGAAGTCAATATACATTCCTCAGTTTTACACCCAATTTCTTGCTCTTCCTTCATTAAAATCTTTTTTTAATATTTCTATAGGGTTTATATCTTGGAGTCATCTGTACTTTTTTTTTTTTAATAGATGAGCTGCCAGATTGTATCTGGAAGCATTCATCTGTTTTCCAACTATCACTCTGTTTACTCAACAATCCCCCAAGGGTATCCTCTGCTTACAAGAAAACAAAAAAACAGAACAAAACAAGAAGCCTCTTGGCCTGAGTGCCTGGTCTAAGAATATCTGGATAGTTGCATACAGAGCTAGTTGCTTTGCAACCAAAGAATTAATAGCACAGTGGCCGGGGGATGGGGGTGGTGAGGGGAGGTTAGACAGAAAAAACAGGTGGTAAAAGCTGGTATTGGAATGAGTTAGAAAGATACACATCAAAGAATGAAGGGTAAGGAAGAGCATCTTATGTGAAGAGCAGAGACAAGAGTGAAAGAAACACAAGAGTGTAGATCTTCCAATACCTAAGCCCTGTGGACCACACACTGTCCACCAGCCATGATACTCAAAGTCCCCAGAACAGTGTGGGGACTGAACACTGTGCCCCACGTGGGGATGAACACATGAAAGAGAATCCTGCCCCATAAGCCCGGTGGTAGTGTCCAGAAGCATTTGACAGTCTCCCGAGAGCAACTGGGGAATACCACCACCGTTGAATATCAGGTTACCAGAAACACTGTGTTCTTCTTTCTGATGTCTGAAGTTTTGAACCTAACTAGTCTTTAACTTTTCTAGTCTGAAATTAGTGCATATTCTAATTGTTATGTTTCTTTGAACATTTTGCAATGATCTCCTACTATTAGAAAACATACATACTGACGTTTGAGATCTTCCAAATTGCAACTCCACTTATTTTCTAGTATTTCTCAAAATGAGCTCATTTATTTAAATTTAGTAATTAGCTCAAAAACGTACTTACCTTCAACTTTTTTTTCCTATTATGTCAATTCATAGGAGTGTCTGCCTCCATTTTCTCTAGACTCTGTGCCACTCTAAAGGCTCCATTCCCATGACACCTGCACTCGAAGACCCCCTTCCCGATGTTGCACTGTTTGCTGTGGAACAGAATTCAGCACAGTGTAGTGCTCACTATTCTTCACATACATAACTCTACGCTTAGATCCTTCCAACCACAATTTTTGAATTGCTACTATAATCTCCCTACGTTTTATCCATTTCCTCACTGCAGAAATATTCCTTGAGGGCTTGCCAGGTGCCAAGGATTTTGGAGTGGTCTAGAAATACAAGGAATGGGACGGTCATGGTGCCTTCCCTCCCTGGGCTCATCCTCCAGTGATAACCTTGGGTAGCTATTGCTCCTTCCTTCTCATTGGCATCAAGCTGCTGAACATGGCTAGAAAATCCACAAAATGATGAATTTTTCTCTTAGGAGATTCACCTGCCCCATGTTACTTACAGATACTCATTCTTTAAACATATCTTTAGTGACACGTTGTTACAAGATCTGTTCGGAAATCTCTCCGTTAGACACAATGCCGCTCAACTCCACAGCTGTATGCGACTCTGTCTTATCAAACTCTGATAAAATGGTTATTTGTATATATAGTTATTCCCCTCTCCATCTGGACTGTATTTCAAAGGCAGGGGCGGTGCCCTACTAATCCTGACATTTCCTCTGCAGCCAGCCTCATGTCCTGTAGAACTTACGTAACTCAATACATATTTCACCACTGACCGTGCCCTTCATATATCCATTCCATTCAAGTATCTTCGTACATGTGTCAGGTGTTGAAAAATCTATGCTTCCTTGCTGTCAATATTCATATCATCTATAATAATAAATCCAATAATTTAATGTCCCCGGTACTATAATAAAGCCACAGAAATAATGTAAGAAGGAAGAGAAACCTTTAATTTGTTTAGAAGTCCATCAGATTCATCATCTTCTTGTGGGTAGTCATTTATAACCTATCCTTTTATTTCATTCCAAGAAATTCCTTGGGAGAATAAAACTGTGCCAACGTGGTTCATACAAATGAATGAGCGGCAAAATTAATGTGTGTTAATATAAAAACAGTTCTCAGTTAATATAAAAGAGTGTGTTCAAACTGCAGGAAAAAGACCCATTAACTTCAGGGAACCACTGGCCATCATTCCCTTCTATCAGCCTTGAGCATACTGTCACTCACCATAAAATTAATGTGTTTTTTTTTTTTTTTTCCTTTTTCTCAGAAAAAGTAGAAATACATGAGATTGCTGTAAAATATTGCACTCTGGGTAAGACTCATCAAACTCTGTGTGCCACTTTCCCAGACAGGTGACTTTTGTATTGTTGCATCCAATGGTATCTTCATATTTGCAAAGTGCTTGTGTCTAATCTTTGTGCACAAACTCTACCACATTCTGTTTAATGTTACTAAGCACAGAGAGGGATTTGCACATTGCAGCTGCCTCAAATTAAGCAACAGGGTTTGTATTGTGCTCACGGAGGTGATCATTTGCTGTCATGCCTCGAGAGGTTTTACTAGAGGCAATCTGCCTCCCTTTAAAGAAGGCACCTGTTTGTGAGGAAAAGTCTGTCTAGTTGTCCAAAAACAAGAGCTTCAAAGCTGCTCAGATGCATGAAACATTAAAAAAGAAATTCTCAAAAATTTCAAGAAGCCCACGTGATGATATGTGAGTTATGTGCGCTAGTTGTGAAGAGAGAATAAACGAGTCCTAAAAATGCCTTTTAACTGGCCTCTAAAATTCTGGGTAATAGAAATTTCAACTTAATTATGTATTTTGTAAGTAGTCACATCAGGCCTACCCTAAAGGAAGAAGTCAACCCAGATTCTGGCAAGCATTTAACAAAAAATAAGGTTATGAAAAGGCAGGAGATAATTTACATGAAATGGTCTGTATCTGAGACATTCTCCTGTCCGCTGAGCACCCCGGTGTCGCAGACTCAGCAATACTCCGTAATAAGCACTCACACCAAATCACCTCACAAAAGGCAGATGAGGGATCTGAAACCACTTTGGATTTGACATTTTTGTTGAAATTTAATTGAAAAAGTTATGGAAGTGAAGATAATGTGAGAGAGCAGTGCAGAGAGTCATCTCTTTCTTACAGCTGGATCCCACAGCCTCTTCCCCTCGCTAAACATCCATCACTAATGGCCTGATGTCCTATGTGGCAAGGGTAACAGAGATTCCATCGCAATACGTTATTAACTTAAAGCAATGGGGTTGAAAGCACAGGGAGATGGCTCTTCTAAGATTATCATTTCATCTGTATCCGAGGGTGCTTTTGTTAGTAAAAACATGACACCTTGAAGGATTGTTCCCCTCCTTTACCTTCGAGACAGTCTCATGCTTCAGCTGAATATTTAAGATTAATTAGAATGGTTTAGCAATTACATGAAGGAACACAATGTTATATGATAAATATTCATCAAAGATGTCAAGCTGCATTGTCTGTAAAGTTTAAGAGCTAGTATATTAGTACAGTTGAAATACTTAAAAACCGCTATTTTCGTACAAGTACATATCAAAGATTCGTTCACATACCGTAAAAGGTAATAGATACCAAGTCCAAATAAATTTGATTACTTAACATTATTAAAATCATCTATGGGTTGAAGGGTCACAAGTATAGCAAAACATATATATTGCATTGATTGTTAATAAAAAATTTGTGAATGTTTTACAACTGTTACTTAAATGTAAAAACTTTAATCAGTCTGAATTAACCACATCAGATTGTATCTTAAATTTACATATTATTTCTGGTATTTCAGATATTTCCTTCTATGTGTGAGAATCATTCCTACCTTTGGTGAACTCACTGGCAAGTGGAGAAGGACAAGTAAACAGTGGATTAAAATGCAGTTAGAAAATATAACACTGTGCAAATCCAATGCCTTTTGAGAACAAAGGGGTTAAAGTGACCCCATGGGGTTTGAGACATGGTGGGACACTTTGGGAGGTGTGGTGAAAGAAGTTTTCACGGAGAACTAGACTGGGGAAAAAATGAATCGTGAGTCATACTTTTTGCATATAACTCCCCTCGTCTTCAAGAAAGAAATGTCTCCCTTCTCATTTTGTCAGAGTCTATTCCAACTCTGTATTTTACTTCAGTTTTAGAATTTGCATTGTTACATTCAAAGTCCATCATAATGTCAATTAGAGAAATCTTAAAGGAAACGTGTTTTCCCTAATATCCAAAGCATGAGTTTGGGCAAGATTTTAATTAGTAAATAATATATGTATTGTGTTACCAAGTTGAAAATTGATAACCACTGGCAAAGTCTTTGTCTACAAAGAATGATTTGTCAGCATTATACGGCACTAGTGTAGAAATAAGAATACTTGACACGTTATTGAAGAAAAGTTCCATAAAGCATATTTAAGAAAAAAAGGTGAGAATAATGAAAAACATAAACCACTGTTCCAAAAGAGAGCACCTGAAAACCATAAAACCTTTAAGATAAAGAAGTAAACTCATGGTCCAATGCATTAAACATTCAACCTAAGCTCTGCTCAATAGAATTAGTTATCCAGAGCAAAGAAATACTTTGAGGAAGAAGTAAACAGCAACAACAAAAATGTCTATGTATCTATACAGTTATCTATAGATTAAATAGATAGATGGTAGACAGATGATAGGTAGATAGAAGAGAAAATGATTAATGGAGCAAATAATACTTTAGAGCAAACCTGTGCCTCTCATAATATTAATTTTACAAAAACTAGTTATGCAACATTATAACCTAGGGAAAAAAAGTGTCCAAATTGCACATCATGAACTCTCGATCAAGTGGTGTGACGATGCCATTCTTTTTTTTTTTTTTTTTTCCTTAGATGTATCTATTTGAGAGACAGAGAGCACAAGCAAGGGCAGGGGAGTAGAGCGAGAAGCAGACTCCCCACTGAGCAGGGAGCCCTATGTGGGGCTAGATCCCATGACCCCGGGATCATGACCTGAGCCAAAGGAGGCCCTCAACCGACTGAGCCCCCAGGCACCCCTGACAATGCCATTCTTAATCAATAGCCATTCTCTCCCTAATGTCTCCTATTTAAAATTCACACCCCCAGCCATTTCGATGAACTAAATCTTCCTAAGTGCGTTTATTTTAAATCAGTAAGTGTCATATATACTTTTTTTTTTTCACAGTGTTCAAGATTCATTAAACCTCTTAAGAAATCCAAATTGAAATTTAAGTAACTAGCGATGTTTGAAAGTCATCATGCGCCACAAAGCAACAATCCTAATCAACCCCAGAATTTGTAATCTTATTAGTGTTTGTACATTTATTTGTATCATCTGCTCTGTTTCTGTGTTTCTTCTCTAAACTCTGAAGAAGTAATTGCTCACCACATTAAATAGAAATGGACTTTGATGCTAAAAGAAGTTAATCACTGGCTTTAGGGTTGCAGACATGAAGCTTTAAAGTAAAAAATCCAAGCCAGATCTTTGGCTTGAAGCTTAGCGATCTCTTCATCCCAAGAAATCCAGGAAAATAAAGAGTACACTTTGTAAGGAAACTTAATATATCTTTTTAAATATAAATATCTGATCTTTGGGGAGCATCGTTTGCAAAGATATCAATCATACTTAAGTAAGACTCCTCTTTAGCAAAATGAATATACATGAGTCAAAGTCTGTATTGAGTGAGGGGTTAAAAAACAGAGAGTAAGTAACTAATTGTTCAAAATTTGTTCTGATAGAAGAAGCATCAGAAATATCTGCTTTCCTTCCCCACGGGAGGGGTGTACATCCCGGCCCAGGGAAGGTGGGGCTTGCCTTGTGGGGCCTGTGATGCCTCTGAGCCCTACAGGACAATTATATGTTTCTATCAGTTTCATCAAGACAGGCCATAAGTAAGACTTGCTTTGACCCATAAAATGTCACTTCGGAGTAAATTAAGAGCTAGTCCATGGTTTCAATGATGTCTTTCCCTTTTGCCCCAAGACATACATTGTCGTAAATAGGGGCTGTTCCTTCAGGCAATACCAAAAAACTTTTGCTTCCATTTTCAAGAAGGAGTCATGCTATTGTGCTTACTTTAAAATATCTACTATTACCCAATTCTAAGAGGGAAACAGCCACCCTCTTCACACAGAAAACTGCAAGAGAAAAGGGGAAATTTGTTCTTAGGGGGAAAAATTACACACATGCACACACACACACACACACACACACACACACCACATTTACAGCATATGTATTTGAAATAACATGAACACTTGAAGAGTCAAAATTATCTAAATTAGCATTGATCAAGATCAAACTGGCATGATTATCATCCACGGACCACTGGTGAGAAATGCAAACAGGCGTGGTGTCTGTATTTCTAAAATGTACAGTTCAGTAAACCAATGAACAGTGTTGCCATAATTTAAAATATTACTTGTAATACATTTTTAAAAAATACTTAAAGGGATATTGAATAAAGAGAATGTTAATAACTTTTTTGTATCTTAAATAATTAACAATATGGGTTGTGAAATTCTTTTCCATCTAGTAGGAAATCTGTTGACACACTGAAATCCTCCAGCACAACGCAGGTAAGACTATTTTTCACTGAAACACTTAAAATAAAAAAACCTCTCTCCACTCATTTTTAATTGGAACTTTCGGTGACCTTTTGAACGCATGCCAGGTAATGGTTGACCTACTTCCCAACACGACTTCAGATGTAATTATTAAACCACCACATTTATAACATGTGGATTTAAAATAATGTGAACATCTGCAGAGTCAAAATTATCTAAATTAGCATTGTTCAAGATCTTGTCTTCACACTGACCTGATTATCATCCACGGAGAGCTCATGCGAAAGGCAAACTCTCATCCCTGCCTCAAACCCACTGCCGTGGAATCTGGGGGTGGAGGTAGGAATCTGTCCCAGCAAGCTGTCCAAGTAATCCTGATGCTAAAGTTTGAGAAACATTGATCAAAAGCCTATAGATCTCAAAACACTCCACTATATAAGATATTTACAAGCCCACTCAAGAAATCGCCCTTTTCATGCTGCAATACACCATGGTTCATCAGTATAACTTCTAACACTGTATTGGTTTATGATACTGTCTCATTTTTATTGAGGGGTCGTTAAACTTACTGGTTGTAAGTATTTCACGTCCCAGGACTTTTATGAATTCAGTTCTGACACAGCTTAGTCTTTATTCAGCTCAGCAGAGAGACTTTCCTTTCATATTTCAGGTTTAAAAAAAACAAGGTATTGGAGATTATAAAGAGAAATTTTCATTCTGTTGTCTTCATTCATCGTGATTCTGTTGCCTCTTTCAATAGTCTATGTAACAGATACCTCTGAACACCCACTACACGTGAAGGCGAGATGCCCTGGGTGCTGAAAAGCAGTGTAAGGCCAAGCCCTTCCCTCCACCTACCCCCTCCTCCCTCAATCTTAAGAGTTACTTCTCAGGGCAAGTACAAATGATCAGAATGAATTTTCAAATGAAACTCTTAGTCCTGTGGTCACAAAGTCTACATCTTTATGCTGTTTATATCTTCAAAGGACCCAAGCTGTTGTTCTGCCTGTAAGTTGCAAAATCAATTCTAACAGAATGCTAAGAATCATGGCTTTTGTATGCAAGAGGACCACTGAGGTATTGGATTTCTTTGTGTATTTCACTTCTCGAACACGGCATAGGAAGTACTCGTTTGTCACCTAGGCTGTACCTTTGGAAAACATACAAGCTTAAACATTTCCTTCCCAAAGATACAGAGGGAAAAACAAAAACCAACAAAACAAAACAAAAAAACCCTGCTGAGCAATATTTCTTTTTCAGGCTAAAAAAACATCATAATTATCTCACAATTATTCAAGTTGTGGTCATGATAAAATTAATGTAAGATTATGGTTTTTCCTCATATAATTTATATTTTCATAAAGGAAAATAAAGAGTCGGGGCAAATATGAACAGAGGATTATTTCATTCGCTCATGGATCCATTCACTGAACATGACTATTGAGCACCTACTACGTGGCAGGTACTATGTTGGTAATGAGATGGTAACTTGAGAAAGACAGACAGACAGACGTGGGGCCTGTATTCTGAAAGCTTACAGTTCAGTAAACCTACAAACAGTGTTGTCATAATTTAAAATATTACTTGCAATAAAATTTTAAAAAGATACTTGAAGGAATATTGAAGAAAGAGAATGTTAACATTTTGGGTATCTTAGATAATTAACAATATGTGTTGTAAAACTCTTTTCCATCTAGCAGGGAATCTGTTAACACGCTGACATCTTTCTCCCTTCTGCACAACGCAAGTAAGAGTATTTTTCATCGAAACGCTCAAAAACTCGCTCTCCCCCATCATTTTTAATTGGAACTTTCAGTGACATTTTGAATGCATGCCAGATAATTGTTGACCTACTTCCCAACATGGCTTCAGATGTAACTATTTACCTAAAGGTTTAAGAAACAAAATCTTTGGATAGACTTTATTTAGTCTGGTCAGTGAGGCAAAATTGAAGGGGAATACTCGATGGTCATTAAGAATATGTATCAGTGGGCACCTGGGTGGCTCAGTCAGTTAGGCTTCTGCCTTCGGCTCAGGTCATGATCTCAGGGTCCTGGGATCGAGCCCTGAGCTGGGCTCCCTGCTCCGCGGGGAGTCTGCTTCTCCCTCTCCCTCTGCTCCTCCTCCCTGCTCATGCTTTCTTTCTCTCTCTCTCAAATGAATAAAATAAATAAATTTAAAAGAAGAATATATATCAAAACCACCCTCCAGTGCATGGGCATATACAGTTTAACACATACAGAGACAATATGGCATTGAGGGGATTAGTGAGATCTCAGGGTCAGACGGTCCAGGTTTGATTCTCAGTTTAGTCACTTACAAGATGTGTGATGACTTTGGCCAACCTTCTTAAATGTTCTGGGTTTTACTTAAGTATAAAATGAGAGTAATAATTTCATCTAATTAGATGTTCTAATATGATAATCCAGGTAAAGAACATAGAAAAGTACCCTGCATATAAATTGTGCAATACATTTTAGTAATTATTATTAGCATTCCTTATGATAAGTTCATGTAAAAGTTCATCTATCCTAAGTGTTTCAATTTCCCTCTATTTCTCCCAAAGCTGCACTGTCAAATCCTCTATATTTAGTCTGATATCTGCCTTATTTATTTTTCTTTCAAATCCCTTATTATTTCTTTGAAATACTGCCAAAAGGAATGGCAGTCCTTATGAAGGCACAGTGAAAATCCTACAGGATCCAAAGCAAATCCAAGTTTTCAAGAATTTTCCATATTGTAACTTCATGATGGGGAAGGGATTATTCAGTGTACTGTGGTAGCTGTTAATATTTTATTATTGCCAATATGTAATGCTTAATTACAAGCAATGTTTCCAATGATGGTAAGAGATGTTTTGTTCAGTAATTTTTTTTCAGTAATTTCCATTCAGAGAAAGGCAGCAATACTAGAACTTCTTGTCAAGGAACTCTTCATTACCAATTGTATGCAATATTCCTTAATTTATAATGATCATACATCCCAGTTTGCTTGAAATCATATGTGTTTGCAACTATTAAGACTGATATAATCCGGGGTGCCTGGGTGGCTCAGTCTGTTAAGGGTCTGCCTTAGGCTCAGGTCATGATCCCAGGGTTCTGGGATCAAGTCCTGCATCGGGCTCCCTACTCAGCAGGGAGTCTGCTTCTCCCTCTGCCCCTCACCCCACTTGTGTTCTGGCTCTCGCTGTGTCTCTCTCTGTAAAATAAATAAATAAAATCTTAAAAAAAAAAGACGGATATAATCTACTTACCTACCAAAAAAAATTGTTATTTGGACAATGAATATATGCTCATCTTACATATATTAAATAATGAAGCATTCATAACATATTAAATAATATAAAGAAAACAACTTAAGAATAATGATCTTCCCTAAAGTTCAATTACATTACTGAAGCAAGTAATTTTAAGTGGAAAAGTTAATTTTTAAAGAAGCAACATAATAGATACACTATTTAATGTAGACACATTTAGACACGTCAGAGAATCCGATTCACGAGAACTTTGTCATGACTGCATTGATAGTTTTTGAACGGTAAAGTGTAGTAATACCATTTTTTTTCCTATCAGTTTGTGTTCAAATCCTTATTATTTAAATAATCTAATCCATTTACTTGGACAAGTTACAGAATAATACTAAAGAAGTACTTAGTTAAGGGGCACCTGGGTGGCTCAGTCAGTTAAGCATCTGCCTTCAGCTCAGGTCATGATCCCAGGGTCCTGGGATCAAGCCCCGCATCGGGCTCCCTGCTCAGTGGGAAGCCTGCTTCTTCCTCTCCCACACCCCCTGTTTGTGTTCCCTCTCTCGCTGTGTCTCTCTCTGTCAAGTAAATAAATAAAATCTTTAAAAAAAAAAAAAAAAAAGAAGAAGTACTTAGTTAAAAGTTCATCTCTCCTCCTTATGCCTGAGTCCCAAGTACAGAGTTTCCCTCTCCAGACCTAGCCAGTGTTACAAGTTTTTACTTCTTTCATTTCAAAGGTGTGGGGTTATTATCTGACTTCAAATGACAATAAACTCATAGAACTTTAGAGCATATAGAAACTAACAATCACTGACTTCAACCCCCCATTCTGACAGAGGACAAATACGTGTTCTAGAAATCTGTGAAATGGTCTGCCCAGGGTTGTCCTGTAGATCTGTTCAGTTATTTCTTACACTTGGGTGTGATCATTTTGTTAAGAGTAAGAGGGACTTAAGCACAGGAACATACATCCAGCATACTCGGATTCTAGTGCTCATTTGGTTTCTTATTATCTTTCTGGCCTTGGAGAAATAGCCTATTGCTTTGCTCAGCCTGCTTTAGAGATTTATAGTGATAGGAAGGATCAAAATGGGGGGAAAAATGTGAGGATACCCTACAGTGTAAGAGGGAAAAAAAATAACTTTAATAAAGAAAAAAAGTTAAGTCTCTATAGAAATGAGCAGTGGCTTTATCCAAACAACAAATTGGGCTTAAGAAATATATTGAGAGGGGCGCCTGGGTGGCTCAGTTGGTTAAGCGACTGCCTTCGGCTCAGGTCATGATCCTGGAGTCCTGGGATCCAGTCCCGCATCGGGCTCCCTGCTCAGCAGGGAGTCTGCTTCTCCCTGTGACCCTCCCCCCTCTCATGTGCTCTGTCTCCCTCTCTCAAATAAATAAATAAAATCTTAAAAAAAAAAAAAGAAATATATTGAGAAAACATCAAAGTATCCAAGATAATGTTCTTAGAGTCTCATCATAAATAATATTTAGTCTGTTTAATGATAGTAATTTCACAAATCCCAGAAGATAGTACAATTCTTTTAATGTCAAAATCACCAGTGACTACGGGATCATTTGCTTTAACAGAAAGAGCATAAATGTTCTCAGACTAGTTGCAACTGATAAACGATACAATCTAATATGCCGTAGCGAAGATTTAAGTTGAATATTTTAGGGAGGGGTTGAATATAAATTTTGACATTGTTTAAATGTAAACTACCAAGCTGGTGCAAGATACAAAGAGCCTCATCTCTAATGGTACATGATGAGAATCTAACATTCAAACAGCACTCACCAAAGGGCATTATAATCCTATTATAAATGGCTGACAATTCCAAACCTTTCTAAGCCATGTAAACTACAGGATAAAAAGGAAAAAGAAATACTTGCAATATGATTTTTTTATTCAAGAGTTCACACTTGACTGCCAGCTTAATTAGGTACCTCTCTAGAAGTTCATCTGATAGCTATCCTAGTACAAAGCAGTGCGCTGAAGTTCTAGGAGTGCAAGCCTCAATTTCATAGCATTTCATTTTCAATTCCTCTAGTATAAAAGCACGCTAACCCAGCACTGACAGAAGTAGGGCTACATCAATACAGTGCATGAGTAGGATTCAAATAAACCCTCCGACAGGAGAAATCACCACCTGGTTCAAAGTGTTTGTGGAAGGCATTTGACTTTGACATTCGCATAAGGCAAGGGGCAAAACAGTGTTTGTCAAGAAAGAGAAGGCTGCAATCGTGTGCGTATTAACAAAAACGACTTTGTAAATACTCAAAGTGCTCAGTCCTCGCAGGAAGCACAGTAGGCTCCTTTCCATTGGCTTTGGAGTATATGCGTTTGAATTTTGATTGTTTTATTAGCTTTTTGATCAACTGACAGGTTTCTAGTCGCTCATGGCCTCAGTCTCTTGATGTGCACAGAGCACACGGTAATGGTACAGACAGCTCCGAGTTAACGAGGGCTCAACAAAAAAACACATGCAAAGTGCTCGGCAAAAGGGTAGTGCTCAGTACGGGCTAACTGTTGAGATGAAGGTGTCCGACCATCTCGACAAGGGGAAGAACCACTGTTTCTATTCAGAAGTTCTTTGTTGATTTACCTAGACTGATTGATTGACTGATCGATTGATTTAGTCTTCCTGGTTTTTGGAGAAATGGGAAGAAGACTCCATAGTAGGAACAGTGAGGGGGAAAACAAAGCTTCTACTGGTGGCTGAGCGCTAGTCCAGTTGACTGGAGATGTAGGTAGGAGGTAGGAAGCTGGCTGGGCTTCCTTGGGCTTCCTTGGGCTTCCCGCTGGTTGGGGACGCTTGGAGGCCCACCACCGGATAGCCTTAGTCGCCGGATCTCCCAGTGGGCTGACACAAGAGTGACCCCTCTTGTTTGGGGACAAAAGTACACTAGCTTTCTGTAGAGTCACCTGCTTACACAATCGGACAGGCTTACTGTGCAGTCTTTTTCTTACATGAAAAGAAGGCGGCTCCGAATTAAAATAGAGGCTGGTAAATATATGTTTCGTGTGAAACATGCCGCTGTCGAGAAAACTGTTTCTAACTCATTGGCTTTCAAAGCCCTGTGTGTCCATCCCTTCCTGATTGGCAAATCTCATCTCACCCCACTCTCCTCCTACTTAATTATAATCCATTATAATCATTATAATTAACTTCCATCCCCCCAATTCCATTATTGACTCTAACCATCACTTACCAGTTGAAGTAGCTGCTCCTCAGAGAAACGTTTCCTGACTCCACCATCTGACATTCCCTCTCTGTCCACCCCAACTAGATTCTGCCTTATTTTCTTGTTGTTGTTTTGTTTTTTTTTTTTCCCCCTCAATATGTGAAATGATCGTGTTTATACAGGAACTTGTTTATCACATTCCATTGTGTTGTTGACCACATTATGCCCCTGTACCTGATCAGGGTTGCTCAGTGAAGCTCAATTAGTATTGTGTTAAATGAAGGAACAAATCAATGGGTCTGAAGGAAATGAGCAAAAGATATCTAGTTGCTATATCATTCTCCATTCTGTGTTATCATCAGATGCAGGCCTACATTCTAGAGCATTCTGGCTCTGGTCCCACAGTCCCAGATCATTCTTCTTCCTTCCTCTTTTAATTCACCATGTGGTCTCTAATCTTTGAATTGTTTCTTTTCTTTAGTGATTGTAATTCCCTTTCTGTTATTTCTGTATTCTGGTATTCCATGAAACTGTTAAGCAAGATAGATAGAGAGAGAGAGAGGAAGGAAGGAAGGAAGGAAGGAAGAAAGGAAGGAAGGAAGGAAGGAAAGAAAGGAATAAGAAAAAAAGAAAGAATGGAGGGAGGGAGGGAAGGAAGGAAGAAAGGAAAAAAGAAAGAAAGAAAGAAAGAAAGAGAAAGAAGGCAGGAGAGAAGGAAGGGAGGGAGGGAGGAAGGAAAAAAAGAAAGAAAGAAAGAAAGAAAGAGAAAAGGAGAAAAGAAAGAAAACAAAAACCACCACCAAACACTGGTATTTTTGTGCTATACTACTACTACTACTACTTGGGTATAAATCTGAATTTTGTCATTATTTGTCTTCCCATTTTTCAAGTTACTAATAAGGCTGAGCAATTTTTCTTATGTGAGCCAGGAATTTGTTTTCACCAAGAGCTGATCTGAGCCCTGTTGTTCTTCAACAGTCCCCTGACAGCATGCCTTACAAGTAGCTGTGGGACCCCAGAGGACCTAATATGGAGATGGTGGCAGACAGGCTCAGCGCTTTCTCTTGCCAAACACTTCCCCTCCCCAAATGTAGATTTTCTTTCTTGTCCCCACTCTCCTCCAAGCATAGATTGAGAGCCTTCCCTAATCTCCCTAGGCTAACGGAATTATCCCTTTTCCAATTCTCCCCCTGGAGAGACTCAGCCGAAAAGAACTAAAATTGCATTCACTAGGTTGTATTTATTTTCCCTTACCTTGTTTTTAATCCTATTTTATTATATTTATTCCATTTTTAAATGATCTTTAACTTCTTTAACATTTATGCATTTTTGTATCTCATTATATATAAATTCTTGTCCTTTATCCTTTCATTATATTATCAAGTTCTAAAAGTTTTTGTTGTTGTTGTTAACTTGGATCTTATATCCCTTTTATCTTAATTATATCTTTTTTACCTCTTATGCTTTATAAATCTTAATATGTTATTCATTCAAATGTGTTAATATTTATAAAAAGCCTTTGCAATGACATCAGATATCTACAGATAGATATCTCTACCTGTGTCTAGACAGTGGCTGTATATATATATTCAAATGTGCATGGATGTAATCTTGTTTAACAATAATTTTACTTTCATCCTATTTTATTCTATTTAGTTATTTTAAACTTCAACCATCCATTTATCATCTCCCCTTCTTTGTTCTAACGTATCCCATCTAATATATTCCAACATAAACATACAAACAAAACTCAAATCCGTGTTCTTGCACACATAGTATGTATGTGTATGTGCTCTTGTTGTGTACATATATATATTCCAAACAAATTGTTACTAGTTGTATCATGTTGGGGAGGTTTTAAAATGGAGAGATTGCTTCCTATACCTCCTATACAGTGTACTGTTTCATATATGTGTTCTAGAAAGGTTACCTATGTGGAAGCTCGTATTCATTTTGGGCATCAGGAGATGAATATTCTTTAGACCCCTTATTGGATGAATTCAACTTCACAAAATCCTTGGTCTTGAGCCACTTTATGAATTTTCCGCTGGTCATATACAAGATTAATTTTGTGATGAATGCCTGACTCCTAGAAGAACTGTCTGTGAGAACATTTGATTTGGGGGACATTAATTAAATACCGAATCTGTACTTAAGTCTCATAAATCCGCAGAGTAGCGTTTCCGGAGCATAGTTAAATCTTGCCCTGCAAGATCGGCGCCAATTATACCACTTTCTGTGGCAGCTGTTGTGAAATGGCCACTGGAGTATAGGAAGGGAGTCAGCACGGTTTTTACCCAAAGTTAAAATTAGGCTTTTAACAGTTAATGTGGGGGGGTTCCTGAGAGTGCTGGAGGCAATGTGGCCAACTCATAAAAGGAGACAATTTGGAAATCTCCCTCCCTACCCCTGGAACTGTGAAGAGACATTATGTATTTTTAACCACTTTTAACCATTTTTAAGCCACTTTTAACGTATGTATCGTATCTCCACTTTAATACCCAAAGTTCCTCAAAAAATGGTATTTACACATCTCTTTTTTGTATCCGCCACTGAACTAACTCTATGCATAAAATATAATAGATCCTAAATTATCATCTGACAAAAGAATGAATCATAGTACACTGTTATTTGAAATTGAACCCACTATAGTTGCTTACTTAGCGCCAACTGTACTAAATGAGGTATATTTGAGAAAGGAAGGAGTGACAGGTACAAGAGATGAATCAGTTAAAATACAAATATTTAAAATTACATAGAAGGTTGAGGCGAAGGCATGTCTCTGATCAGCCTGGGGACTTCTACGTAACCTGCTGGAGTCTTGAATTTTCTCGCTTGTAATTCTAATAGTTCTGACACTAATCTATATCTAAGAGGGCTCTAATGATGATTAAGAAGATAAGGCATGTAAAATGCCTAGCTATTCACATATTAGCACCTAATAAATGCTATTTAATGATTTTGTTGCATATAAATTTAAGGTAATTTTGCATTTTGAAATGATCCCTATAATAAAAGATAAAATAATAGAAAAATAATATTCATCATGAAACTGTTGCTCAAATTTCATTCTGTAAAGCAAATGCTTTTTGAATTTAGTGGCATGTAATAAAGTGAAAAGGAATTAGGTAAATTAGAACAATTTAATCCTTTATTCCATATTTCCAGTTTTCAACTCTATTGCACATTGTATCACCACAGAGTTTAATGTAATAATAAAAATAATAGAACCCACATAAAGTGACACATTAATAGTCCTCTCTGATGACTAGAGATAGCAAGCTTTTTGGAAATTTCCTTTTCAATTTTCTCCACCATCACTGCAGTACACAGTCTCAGTTAATCAATCTGCACAAGGAGAGGTAACACTAGCAGGGGTGTGTATGAATCATTTCTCTGTTCAAGGTGCATGCAAGTGTTTATTGACATCATTACTCAAATAGCATTTTTCCTATACTGACTTGGTTCGTAATGCTAGAGGGGCCTTAGATTTGAGATCTGACGGCCCGCCCCTATTACTGCACATTTACTTTCTGCATAATCCTAAGGCAATGCTTTGTTTTCACATCTGTACAATAAGATGGAAATCAAAACACAGTTCAGATTTATATGCAAAGTCAAATGAGGTAATGCTATAAAAGGCCAGCTGCTAGTCACATATTCGTTATCTGTATGCATTCATACATACAGTATAGATTATAAAAATCTAAGAAATATGAATAGTTCCTACTTCTCTGGAGTCCACATATAATTGCATAAAAATACTAATAAAAATGGGTTTAATGAAAAAATTTGACAAGAAAAAAGGGAAAGAAAGGGAAATAGAATAATAAGAGAATTATGGGCTAAAACTGTTTTCAAAAACAAGATTTTGGAAACCAAGAGCATTCTGATGGACTAAGAGTATTTAATAGATTGTTTTTTTAATAAAAATAAAAATACCTGGTATTTGTGGACACTGTAAGAGATGTATGTGCATAATTTAATTAATCCTCAAAACAATCCAATGAAATGTATTGTATCATGAACCCCACAGTTGTGAGCCCCATACCAAGCCTATAACAACAAAGGTTCAGAGGGTTTCTTGAAAGTGCCCAAGAGCACACTTAAATTTTCAGTTCAGAAGCTGGGGTGTTTGACTAAAAAATCCATGCTTTTAGCTATTACAATTTGCCACACCAGTGTGTATTTCCTGTTAAGTGAAAAGGCCTATCATCAGGTAATCCTAACAACCTCCTGAGTAATACTTCCTATAACTTGGTCAGGACATCTAAGTGTGTTACAAACACAGCTCTTTCTCTGGGCTAGTGAGCTCCTTATGCTAAATGGCACCCTACTAAGTCTGGACATCCTTAATTCTTCTGTCCTCCCCTTCCACATTCCAACTCTGAAGCGACATGCCACTTGCCATGTTGGTAGTGAGAATGTAATTTCATAACAACATTGAGACCTCTACCCAATCTTATCATGCCATTGTTTTCCTTGTACTAGTTATAAGGCACCAAAGAAAGAGAGAGAGAGGAAATTATTATTTTTTCTGCAAAATGTATGTGTTTCTTTTGAAGAAGGCATATTTCTTGTATTAGAAAAATTAATTGGCAGGTTTACTGAAAAGCAGAACCAACAGATGTGTGTAAACATTATAAATCACATTAAAAGTGTTCAAATCAACCTGTTTATTTCATGTTATAACATTACAAGTCAAGCTCCCCTAAAGCTGTCCAAGTTATTTCGACATTCACGCATACTTCATAATCTGACATCCAAAGAGAAAGAGTCATGATGTTGGGACTTCAAAGATATTACAAGGTAAACAACTGATAGAAAAATATGCTCTTTGTCACAACAGGCCGTTGGCTTGAATATTTTGTGTTTGCTGGAACAAGTCAGGATATTAAATATTCTAAGTTTTGTGCATTTTGGATGATGCAGTCCAGAATCAGGTGATACAGCATGTGATCGACCATGTGCAAGGAACAGTTCCTATCTTACACAGTTGTGAGGTCCCAGTAGAAGGACACTTTGAGAAAGTCCCGAGAAAACACCAGGCACCCCAAACATATACAGTAGGGATATTATCATAGAGAGACTCTTGAAAGCAAGGATCCATCAGACATTCTTTTTGACTCTTTCTAGGACAAGACACACAGGTAACCATGTAGAAATTATTAAAAAAAAAAAAAATCTTTAGGTGATTGGATTTATTCTTTAAAAGAAGTAATGGATAGATATGTTTCTTTTTACAGAGTTAACAGATTACCTAGTATTCTGTAGACAAATGCACTGTCTGCTGGTACTTTTCAGCCCTGATGGTGATGCACAGATACCATGTTTGGAAGAACATGAACTGAAAATCACCCATATGTGTGCATGTGCACACACACACACACACACACACACACATGGCTGAAGCACACAATCTCTACCAGGCAGTCGAGAAAAAATCAAGGTCAGTGCCATTTGGTTCAAAAGTGCTTAGTTTCTGGGTGTCTGTT
The DNA here is from genome assembly GCF_004348235.1 of Phoca vitulina. Classification (NCBI taxonomy): domain Eukaryota; kingdom Metazoa; phylum Chordata; class Mammalia; order Carnivora; family Phocidae; genus Phoca; species Phoca vitulina. The sequence goes on along the minus strand of NW_022589781.1, from coordinate 5,294,417 downwards.
TCCTAAAATAGAGCCTTTTCCACTGAGTGGGTATCTAGTAATACTACAGTAAAATCTAACACTATTAGGAGCATAGTTTTCTCCAAAAGATACTATGATCCAAAAGACTCGGGTGTCAAAGCAAATCAAGCGTAATGTAGCAATGAGTTTTCATCTACTTCTGGTTGTCTTCATCAACAAAGCTTTATGATCATATTCATAGTACCAATTTATACCCACGAAGCAAAGGAAAACAAAGAAGTTTTAAATGCGAGTGAAAATAACAAAGGTGCTAAATCGTTCTCATCAGAGATATCACAAGCATGGTGCTTATATTTGGATGACTTTTTAACAGGCTCCGGAATCATTCTTACAGTAAGCACAAGTTTTAAAAATATCTCAAGGAGATGCATCTTCCTTTATCTTTGGTCCTAGCCTTGCACGCCAACAGGAAAGCATCTGGATGGAAGCAAAAACAATCAGCAAGCTAACTGGAAGGAGTGTCCATAGGAAACCTGGCAGCAGGAAACACATCTATAGGTACAACTGCGCGACATCCAACCATCATAACTTTAACATGTAAGTCAAATCATGTCACTGCCCTTGTTTCTTGCTGTATTTCAATGAATTCAAATTCCTCACCTAGAGCGCCTGGGTGGCTCAGTCATTAAGCGTCTGCTTTCAGCTCAGGTCATGATCCCAGGGTCCTGGGATCGAGTCCCACATCAGGCTCCCTCCGCAGCGGGAAGCCTGCTCTCCCTCTCCCACTCCCACTTCTTGTGTTCCTGCTCTCGCTATCTCTGTCTCTGTCAAATAAATAAATAAAATCTTTAAAAAAAAAAAAAATTCCTCACCTAGTCCTGAGCTGCCCTGCCCATCACTCTGACCTTGTGTTCACCACTCAGCATGTTCTCTGGCTCACCAGCACCAGCCCCGTGGCCTGGCCTGTCCCTCAAACGTGTCCAGGTCCTTCCCCTCTTCCTCGGAGCAGTAGACGCGACCATTGCTCCCAGGCATCCCACCAGCGGGACGTGGCCCCGCAGGCAGGCCTGCCTGCAGGTGGCTCAGCATTAAGGGGGACCTGCTTTCCTGCATGGTCGCACCTCTACAGTTTTTCTTCCTTCCAAAGCCCATCCGGATGTCTGGTGGGTGCATGGGTTTAGTTCCTAATTGTGCAGCCGCATGCATCACCAACCCTGCGCACAGGGCCCAGCGTCCTCGCCCACCTGCATGCCCTGCACCTGCTGCTCTGGGGTATTTGCTACACAAGTGACATGAAAACTAGCAAATTCTCAGCCCGTTGCTAATAATGATTCCAGCCCGGTCAAGACATTGAATCAGCTTCTTTAGAGTGGATGCTCTTTACTCAGTGTTGGAGTCATTCTTCAGCTTCCCCGTCTCATTCTTGATCTTGAAAATTCTCTGGACTGCTCTGGAGCAGATATTATTTCAGATCAACTAAGAAGAACTTGATCAAATCGAGGTTAAAAATCATCTTATGGTGACTGCTATTCAATTTCTGTTTCTATTACTGGTCGATGGGGGGGGTCACTTTATAAATATGAATCTTTTATCCAAAAACAGTATTTTTTATGATTTATCAGTTTTCACTTGCATTTCTCAGGAAAGGTTTTTTGTTTACTTATATGCAATTTGCTTATAAAACCAGCAATTTATTATATTTAATTCACACATAGTACATTTCCTTTTTTAGAGATTTTCTTCTTAATAATAAATCATCTTCTATCTTTTAATGTCCCTTTCTTTGATATGACTGGGGGTGTGCCATTTTAATTTTTAACTAAAGTATCAATTCTTGAATTAATCAGTTCTGTTTTTTCCCATTCTAATTAACTGGCATCTTTTATTATTTTTCACTAATTTTTGACTGTTCTATTTTCTAAGTCTTTTATGTGAATACAAATATATTTTAACTATTCTTTTAAAATAGAGATGTTTCTGGTTAGAGATTGCATTATGCATAAATTTGATCCCATTCTCTGTATCCCATTTTATAAATAGTTTGGCATCCTTCTTTTGATTTTCTTTTTTTTTCCTCAAAACTAAATTTCACTTATTTTTATATATTATCTGAGTTTTTTGTTTGTAATTATACATTTATTTTTCATTATATGATTTTTTGTGATAAGTATTTCAAACATCTGATGGTGGATAAGAACGTACAATCACTATAGAATAAAAAGCTGTGTTTTGGGGGGGTGGGTACATACAAGATGTTAAATGGCACATTTCCCATTGTCTTAGAATTTGAGGACAAACCTGAGGACAAATGATAAGTACCAATATCCAGAGAGATGCTAAACAAAGGTATGTAGGACACATTAAAGGAGAGGAAACCAGTCCAGCAACTTTTATACCATTCGGATCAACTGAAAAGATGTTCCCAATAAAACTTCTCATAGAGACCAGGTGCATTAGTTTTTCACTGTTGCCAAAATAAATTATCATTAGCATAGATGCTTAAGACAACCAAATTTCCTTCTCTTGCAGTCCTGTAGGTTCGTCGTCTGGCACAGTTCTCACCGTGCTAAAATCCAGGTCCTGGAAGGGCTTCCTAGAGGCTCTGAAGAGTACAGAAATGCCCTCGCAGTTCTCAGGTTCTATATTGGCTCCTGGCCTCCTCTCGCCTCCTTCGAAGTCAGCAGGAACAGATCAAGATCATTCTGTGTTTCAGCTGTCTCCTTCCTCGTCTCTGATGGCAGCCAAGAGAAGCTCTCCGCTTTTCGGGACTCACGTGGGGCCCACCAGATAGATTCTCCGGGATCAATTCCTCATCTCTATATCTTTCCCTTTAGTTGTATCTACAAAGTCCCGTTGGCCATGTAAGGTAACACAGTCAATGCTTTTAGACATGAATGTCTTTAGGAGCCATCATCCTGCCTTCCATATGGGGTGTGGTAGAAGAGCAGGAGATGGTTTTCACACTCCAAGGTAACTCATTAATCCAGGTGATCCATTTCATATTCTCACTGGAGTAAAAAGCATCAACTCTTAGGAAAATCAAAATTATGACCTTCATAGCTTTGGGGCAACGTAGACATAGAAATCTGTTTATGCCTTTCACTTGGAGAAAGCTAAAGTAGGGAAGGTTGCTGACGTAGCCGATGACAGCACAGAAAGGTGGAGGCAGCTACTGGGAAGATGCATTTCAACCTGTGAAGGTTTAAGGATATGTTTCCTTTGCTCTTCTGGATGCTGCAAATGTAGGCAGATATCAAACACATTGCTAGGGGTCTCCCTCAATGTCGTTTGCAGGAGTCAGGGCCCTACTATCAGGTGGATCTGGGGACATAATGCAAGAGGATGGGATGTGGAGGCTATCACAAAGATCAGCTAGCTGAAGAATCCAGATAAAATGCAGAATTGGGAGTGCCTGGGTGGCTCAGTCATTAAGCGTCTGCCTTTGGCTCTGGTCATGGTCCCAGGGTCCTGGGATCGAGCCCCACATCAGGCTCCCTGCTTGGCAGGAAGCCTGTTTCTCCCTCTCCCACTCCCCCTGCTTGTGTTCCTGCTCTCACTATCTTTCTCTCTCTGTCAAGTAAATAAATAAAATCTTTAAAAAAAATGCAAAATCGATGTCCCCTAGGGAATAGTCAAATAACCTCAATTGTGTGGCATGCAATTGTCAGCGTATGGGCACCTGCCAGAGAAGAGGCACCAGGAGCCAAATATCAGCAGGACCTAGTTCTTCCTCCCTTCCTCCCATTCTGATGGCCATAACATGGAGGTTCAGAAACAAACTAGTAATGATTACACACACACACACACACACACACACACACACACACACAGAAAGAAAAAAAGGAAAGAAGAGGTCATGACAGGATTTCCAGTACTGGCTTCTGGGCCATGGATGAGGTCTGTGGGGCAGGAAGAAGAGAATCAATAATAAGTGCAGGATTGAACTTTTAAATAAGACTGCATTGGACTCATGAGTGCCCAAAAGGTAGTTTTAATCATCAAAAGTGAAACTGTTCTTACAGGTGAAAATTTTCAGAAATCTATGGGATCTCCCATACATATTGTCAAATTATGCAGAAGAAAAATCGGTCAGAGCAAGTTTGGAAGCAGTTATGAATAAAAGGTCTATCGTTTTCCTATTGATATACAGCACTGAATTCAGTTAGTTCATCATCCGGTTACCATTACATCAAACATATTAATTAAAATCAGATTATTCCAATCTTTCTGTAATGTATGTTATGTGTGGCATATATGTACATATTAATGGATACATGTATGTACGTGAATATCCATTCTTACAGTATCTGTTAAGAAACTGATTAGTTAGCTTTGTCTATTAATACTCAAACATTCTTATATTATATGCAAAGCCATCAAATAGGCAGTCCATCAAAAGTGTAATTTTGAGGAGACAGATTCAAAATGCTATTCTTCTTAACAAAGAAGCTAGAAGATGTTGTCCACAAGCATTGCTAAAGATCATAAAGCTCTGATTTAATTTGCTTGTCTAGGATTGTATCAGGGCTAAAATTCTCTCAGGAATAATTATCCCACTGTACTTCGTTCACTGTAATCACTGTCGTATTTTGAAGTATAATTTAACACATTCTTGGATGAAAACAATTTCAAAAGTTTGTTCTCTAAATATCTGTATAACACATATGAAGATGGACAGGACCATCTCGAACAGGACTGACATCCAATTTCCTGACATCCTTAGTGGAGGCAAGACGAGGTCACATTATAAAGAAAATAAATAAATAAAAAATTAAAAAATTAAAAAATTAAAAAAAGACTAGGTTACATTTAATTTAGAAAAATAAATATATATTATATATCTTATAATAAAAGCTTGATTTTTGGATAATTGTAATGTATCAATATCCATTTCTTGATTTTGGTAGTGTTTTGGTGGTTATGCATAAGAATGTGCTTGTTCATAGGAAATACCTTTTAAAGTATCCTAGGGTGAAGGGACATTCTGTGATGACTTCTCGAATGGTTCAGAAATAAAAATGTTCTTTTTACTGTTCTAGTTTTAGATCATTTACAAAATTGAAAATTTTACCAAACAAAAAGAAAGTTATTTTCTCAAGTGGCTAAAACATTTCTTGGGGTCCCATGTGATATACATAAGTTATTTGCATGCTAATCCCCATTAAAATATATTTATGAAAAGAATGTAAATCATTTTAGATGGTATGCATAAGATTTTAGATTTTATTTCTCTTCTCAGAGTTTTAGTGTCCTCCTTTATAAAATAGTAGAACACTCAGTCAGTAATTTGTTTGCATAAAAAATCATATACTCCTTTCACATCCTGAATCCATAGGCAAAGACAGGATTTCCAAAGATAATTAACTGATCTACGCCTTTAAAGATTGCTTGACAGAAAAAAGTGAATAAATGCGCACATAAAGGGACAGAAGTAGGAAATGTCATATGCTTGGCTGACAAGTCTGATGAGTTAGTCAGAGACATACCAAGTTGTTAGGGGCTATTTTTAGTGAGAGGCAACTGGAGAAATATGGACAGGCGCTGTTTACGCAGAGTTTGGAGACCACTCACAGGAACCTGTTTTAGTCAGGGAATGACATTTTTATCCTGCTGGGTATAGGCTTGTTTGGATCACTGCTGACATAATAAGGCAGAGAGCAGTTAGAGTCTGTTATGGTAAGCAGGTATTCTGGAGATGAAAGCAGATGGTAATGGCTCTCAAAGGGAAAAGAAAGAGTGAATTTTCAATCCTGCAATGGCAGAACTAGACGGTATTGATGATCATGCTGGAAATGTAAGAAGATCACAACAGAGTATCGGAAGGCCTAGAAAGCAGAACACAGAATCTAGCAGTCCAGAAATACTTTATAGTTGTAAAAAAAAAATTGACAAATTCAATGAGTAATTTCACTTGTTATGTCTAATTTTTAAAATCCAATAAAGTACATGAGTTAATTAGATTAAATTTAGGAAATACACGTATATGAGCTATTTTAGCTCCCTATAATGCACATTTTATTATTATTATACAAATATTAAATGATTTGACATTCACTGATAAACCTGCTACAGAAGCATACACTTAAGATGATTTTGTATAGATGGGGAGAAAGGAAGAAAATTGCCACAAAACCAGAGTAATGTAAACTTGGAATTTATACACATATATGTATAAATATATATGCATACAGGTGTGCATTTACATATCTATTATATTATTTGCTTAGGATTTTGGGTCTATTTATAAGTGTTTAATATCACTACATCAAAAACTAATGATGTACTATATGCTGGCTAATTGAACATAACAATAAAAAATAAAATAAATAAAAATAAAAAATAAATAAAATCTTTTAAAAATTAAAAAAACACACATTTTAAAGAATATACCCATAAATGTTGAATATATTGACCAAAAGAAGTCTAATGGTTTTTATGTCCAACTTCTCAAAAAGGATCACTTTCCATTTAGAAGTCAACTCATTAATATTCATATCAATTTGAATTTTAAATATTTAGAACCCTAAAACAAGCATTTTTAAATTTGTATGCAAACCTTGGAGCATTAATTCAGTTTGTGTTAGAGAAATATACATTTAAGGGAATTCCGAACTCTTCAGTGGGGGAAAAAAAGAGATTACTCTGATTAGATATTTATCCTGGGGAAATTTGAATGAAGAGGTTAAGAAACTTGAATAAGATTATGACTGAAATTTCAGTTCCCCTCCAGTCTTTTTATGTTGTCCACTAACCTAGTGCTTCACAAAGCCAAAGACTCTCTTTATTTCATAAGACTGGAATGTTCAAGTATTAAAGTATATTATTTTACAACTAGAATCAATAGAATAGAAACTTGAACCTAGTTCAAAATATAATTTATGGAAGAGAAACAGATGCAGTCTTAAGAGTTAAAATCAACTTGTCACTTTATAATATTAACAACAAGCTAAATGACATTAATTGCCCTAATAAATAAAACTAAAAGGGAGAAAACAATATTACTTTTTCTTCTTAGTATCTGCCTGAAGTAACGTTACCACACTGATTTTCTTCCAAGTGTCCATCAAAAGTTCCAATTAAAATAAAAAGCAAAAACACAATTACAATCTGAAATCTGAAAGGAATCCTGCGGCTCTGGAATCTTATTTTGCATTTCCCCAGGTTGGAGAATTTTCATTCAAATAAACAAATCCTATCCCTTACATATAATCAGAAGAATTTATATCATTCCAAATTAAACGGAACTGGGACTTCACTTTCCTGGATGTTTTTTTAGGAAAATAATAGAGTATTTATAGAAAACCTTTAGCAAACAACGTTATTTTATTATAGAGTGGGCAGAACACAATTACGAGCTGAGCTCTGGTCAGTACCTCCATGGGAACACCTTCAGCTCACGCCTTTCCAAGAGGTCAATTCCCTGAAAGGACATTTCTTCAGAAAGATTATGTTATCTTTTATCTTTCTGGTTATCTAACAATAATAAACATCTCTCTCTCTCTCTCTTTTTTTTACAACTCTTGAAGTAACTGTTCAAACTTTCAATGAACTCTTATCAGTGGGGGAGGGGGAGGAAATCCCACATTTAATAATTTAGGTCATTAACTTTATTAGAGGGAGAATTCTTTTTTTTTTTTTAAAAAGATTTTATTTATTTATTTGACAAGAGAGAGAGAGAGCACAGGTAGGCAGAGCAGCAGGCAGAGGGAGAGTGAGAAGCAGACTCCCCACTAAGCAAGGGGCCCGATGTGGGGCTCGATCCCAGGATCCTGGGATCATGACCTGAGCCAAAGGCAGACGCTTAACGACTGAGCCACCCAGGTGCCCCTAGAGGGAGAATTCTAATGATACATTTCATTACTGTTAAAGGCATAAAAATCATCAAATATTTTTAAGAAAAATAACTAATAATTTCTGGAAGTAGGTTATGCAAGTCATGCTGAGGTCTACAATATTCTAAATAATTATTTTGATTTAATTAAATTGAAAAATATTTCCAATATGAAAAATAAATGTTATAGAAAAGATGAACCTTTCATTAGTTGCCACAGAAAAGCATCAAGCCTTTAAATTTTCTACCAGTTACTGGAGTCCAACTTAAAAAAAAAAAAAAAAATACAAAAACAAGACATAAAAGATTCACTTCAGCAGAGAGTGGAGGTTTGGGAAAAACTTGTGCAATAATAAAGTCATATTTTTTCGATTGTCATTTAACCAAAAAAGGTGTTGTCTTCTGTTCAAACCTGCTCATGATCCAGCAGAGAAGAGGGCTAGGATCACACCCCCTCAGATCTTGCCCTGGACCTAAATCTGTAACACCAGAGAAGTGACTGTAGGCAGCAGCCTTCAGGAGCACATTTAAGTGACACAGATGTCCTTCCATGAGCTGCCAGACTTGGGAAGGACTCACCGTCAAGGAGAGATCCTTGTTTCATGCACTTACGCCATTACCACATGCAGCTCTTTGACCTTGCACGCTCGTGCACATACATATCAGCAAAAACACAGTGTAGAAATCAGAGAGAGTAAGACATTTGGAGAACTTGAAGAAACACAGAGGTCAACATTGTCTAAATTATTTTTAGTGTATAGTGCATGCAGAAGTGCCATATTAGATTAACTTGGAAAACACTGCATTCCATACCCTTGCCAGAGGCAGACATTGGCATATTCAAGGTGCTAAGACATCTAGAGTGAAGAAGACTTCCAAACCATTTTTAAATCTACTATCTCTCTTATTTTCTTTAACTATGGTACTCCTTTATAGTGGAAACACCTAATAGCATTTCACTAAACTGCTCTCCATGGAATAACGTCTGAGATCATCATAGATAGTATTTTCTTTATAAAGTATGGTATTAATTCTTTCCACTATAATTCTATCCACTTATTACTGTTCTTTCTCATCACTTGTAAATGCAATGGATAGTTTTTAAAAATGAAATAGTATTACAATACTCCTTAAAAAAGGGTCCTAGCATGCTAGGATTTTGTAATAAAAATTATTCAAAACATAATGACTCTCAGGGTTGCTGGAGTGGGGGGTGGGGGTGGGAGGGATGGGGTGGCTGGGTGATGGACATTGGGGAGGGTATGTGCTATGGTGAGCACTGTGAATTGTGTAAGACTGTTGAATCACAGACCTGTACCCCGAAACAAATAATACATCATATGTTTAAAAAAAGAAGATAGCAGGAAGGGAAAAATGAAGGGGGGGAAATCGGAGGGGGAGATGAACCATGAGAGACGATGGACTCTGAGAAACAAACTGAGGGTTCTAGAGGGGAGGGGGTGGGAGGATGGGTTAGCCTGGTGATGGGTATTAAAGAGGGCATGTTCTGCGTGGAGCACTTGGTGTTATACACAAACAATGAATCATGGAACACTACATCAAAAACTAATGATGTAATGTATGGTGATTAACATAACATAATAAAATTTTAAAAATGCAATAAAAACAAAAAAAAAACAATGACTCTCAATTATAGTTCAGGTGGAAAAAGCAGCTAATGATTCTATGCTTTATTTACATGACTACCCTTAATCGCACTGAATATTGAAAAACCTCATTTGTTATGCAAAATTCCAAAGAAACAATCTGGAGTCCCATTAAAGTAAAAAGAGAAAGGGAAAACCAACCAACCAACCACCACAACAAAGAAGTAAACTACACCTAGTTCTTCATCCTACATTGTTTGTTAATAACATTTGACATCATTCCCTATAGTGCTCCCACACTGAGAGTCTTGCAATGTATTTTTTAAAAATGCTAATGCTATGGTAGCGGTCTAAAGGGAATTAATCCTTATGGGTAATGACTTAAGCAGATTACGCACTCAGCGGTGCGTATCTGAGAGAGTTCAACTACAAAGGGTGTAATTACTAAAACAAATATAACTTCATTTCAAATGACAGCTTCAAGTGCTGAACTTTCTATTTCCCTACTTCTCTGAAAAGTAACCATAACTTAAATAGGAGGAGTAGTCACACTATTCGTTGTATTTGCTATGCCAATGACGACTCACTCACTCAGGATTTTGGCCAATTACTTTTACTACATGTTTCCCTGGGATACTAACAACACAAACAAAATTTAATTCTTAAAATTCTTGTTTCGCTCTCTCACCTAGTTCTCTGATTTGGTGATGACTCCTGTAATTGTGACTCAAGCCCTTCCTTTATCTAAGAACACAGCAGAGCGACAGAAACGCATTATGGCAATTCAGCTCGCCCGCTAGGGGGCGGTGTTAGTACCTGCGGGACAGCAGCCGCCCCAAGACTGCAGCGTGGATAGTAATGTATGAAAATAATTTTATGTCATTCTGCCTCTCTCCATCTTTCAGAGCATGATGTCTTAAAATGACTCATCAGAGTATATAGATAAACACAATTTTTCATTGTATATTATCTCTGGAGAAGCACAGATACTGGAATTTGAATGTATGCCACAAGTATAGAATAATTTTGTCTTAAATTTCTTTGCATTAATACTAACTCCAAAGGAAACGGTGCAAACAAGTCAAAATAGCCTTCCCTCCATATAAATGCACCCCTCACATATGATCACAATGCCTTTAATAAACCATCAAAAATAACACAACTTCATAACCAGGGATGGTAAACTGCTACCCTGGGGGTCTATAGGAACCCTATACCACTTTTTTTTTTTTTTTTTAAGAAGAGCTTGTGAGAATTAGTATTAAACACATTCCAATGTTCACAAAAACATTAAAAATATAATACTGCATAAAGTAAAAAAGAAAAAAGAAGAGCTTGTGAGAATTAACTTTCATAGAACCTGGAAGAAAACATGCTATTCTTGAGAGAATTATAATGTGCTAATATCAGAGATCTCTTAAACAAATCTAAATCTAAACTAATCTGCACATGAAAAATTTCTGTCATATTTAGACAGGCATATTAGCAGTACTGGTATTTGTAAGACTAGAAATGTGAAGAAAGTTATATTACCATTTGGGAATTACCTGCCTACTTCAGCACAGAAGAAAATGGTTCAATGTGGGCTTAAGTGACTTGAGGAGAAATCAATGGTAAAACAAAGAATGCACCAATAAAAAATCTCAACAAAGATATATTTTATAAAACATGCTTACTGGGCTGTGTATTTCTACATACCCATAGTCTACGTTTTGAAAATATGTTTCTGTAACAAAATGAATAAATAAATACATAAAATAAATACATAAAGTCAAGAGTCACATATTAAAACAACAACAACAACACACACACACAAGCTAGGTACTGGAAATGCCTTCTCTTCTCCAATGTAAATGCTACCCACTGATAATATACACATATTACAGATAAATATACATTTAAGTAATAACAAAGCATTTTTGGATAAGAGATGCCATTAGTAAATGTGATCCTACAGTTAGATTGAGGATAAACTGTGGTACCAAATAAAATCTTGCCAAACAAAGTTTATTTTATGTATTATGCAAAGGTAAATGTGATGCAGTCAACCATCTTCAAAATCAAAGGAATTGTGTATGGTGTATGTTATAGTTAGGACAGGCAGATTTAGCACATATAAATCTCAATTAACACCCGAGACATATTTATACTAAAAAAGATCTCGTTTGTCTAAAATTTAAATTAAACTGGGCACCTTGTATTTTCTCTGACGACTCTGGTAAGTATAATGTACGGCAAGTTACAGTCATGGATTATTCTCTTTCATTTTACATTTTGCCTAATAATCGAATGAAAAAGTTTGTCAAGATGCCAGAAAACAGTGACAAAATTGGGTAGTATGGACAAGAGGGGGATAAGTATGTTTTATATTCCAGTTAACAGTACTATGTCTTAATGGTGGCTGACATATACCAGCTATAATCACAGCGGTGTTTTAGGATCTGTGAGAGTCTTAGCGCTGGTCATTTTCCTAGTGCGAGAGTCATGTGACTCTGATTTTTTTCTTTGAAATCTAGGATTTGATTTTAGAATCCAACCAGGTTCCACTCATACCAGTGATAACCTAATAGAAATCTCCATCCTGACTGAATATTAATAGTGACAAGAAACCTCCATCACATGGAGAAAGTGAGCTGTTTCCCAACATCTCTTATACTTGGGAGTATTTTCTTAACTAAAATTCGAATAATCAACATTACTCTCAGAAGCAGAACAAGATGATAAAAGAAAAGAAAGTACTCAGAAAAGAGCAGAGGCACTGCCCGGTCATTCACAACAAAGGATTTTACAGAGAGGAAGAACCAGAAGGAAAACCATTATATGATTTTTATTTATGGATTACACTCACACGATGTCTGTATATTATTTAACACAAAATTGGATTAACTACGTACTAAGAATAGCTTGAGTAACTCACTTAAAGCTCACCGAAACCTGAGGAAGATAGTATTGTAATCCTCATTTCCAGAGGAAAAGATAGAGATACATATAGTTCAAGTAATTTGCTGAAGGCCATATGCTATAAATCGTAGAACAAGGATTCAACCTCAAGAATTTTCAATACACATACACATACGTATTGTCCCTAGTTTTCTATTGGTTTTCATACTTTATTTCATGGACTAGGACATTCTGAATGACTTTAAGTACTTATTAAATGTATTTTCACCATCTTTGGAGTAGAACTACATTTTCCTTAGAACTATTTATGTGGTTACTTATATCTCCAGATTTATCAATATTAAAGACCATTTACATTTTTAGTATGTAAATACTGTAAAATGGTTTATATCCATTTTCACATATTCAATTTATTGGTGAAGTCTATTATTCAATTGCTTTTATATTCTTTAAATTTTAGTTGTAGTTTGTTTTTTTAATATAATTTCATAGAGTATGAAATTTTATGATGTTCATTATAGAGTGAATTTTATCACTATAAATCATTTGTTCTTAAGATTTTATTTATTTATTTGAGAGAGAGAAGGAAAGAATGAGTCAGAGAGCACAAGTAGGGGGAGTGGCAGAAAGAAAGGAAGAAGCAGCCTTCCCACCAAGCAGGGAGCTTAATGCGGGGCTCGATCCCAGGACCCTGAGATCATGACCTGAGCTGAAGGCAGATGCTTCACCGCCTGAGCCACCAGGTGCCCCTATAAATCATTTCAAAGCACACTTAAACCTATATATTTTTCTAATTTTTCTCAATAGTTTGGATTGTCAAATCAATGATTGTTTTTTCAATAGTTTTTTTCTTCACGGTAAAATTGATATGTTTTTATTTTTAATCTTCTAACTTTAAAAGGAAAAAAAGGGGCGCCTGGGTGGCTCAGTCGTTAAGCATCTGCCTTTGGCTCAGGTCATGATCCCAGCATCCTGGGATCGAACCTCATGTCTGGCTCTCTGCTCAGCGGGAAGCCTGCTTCTCCCTCTCCCACTCCCCCTGCTTGTGTTCCCTCTCTGGCTGTCTCTCTCTGTCAAATAAATTAAAAAAAAAAAAAAAATACCTCACTGGAATGAACAGAAAATTTATCACCCCCCCCCTTCTACTACAAAAATAATTGCATTCTATTTGAAACACTGCGACGTTATAAGGTTGATGAAGAAAGTCTTCAAATACTTCTCACAGTCTAGTAAATACACGCCGTCCCTGTTCTTCAGCTTTCCAGGTTAAATTTAGTGTTCAAAAGTGTAGAATTCTTAAAGTGACTCCCATCCTTAACCCATTCAATAATCAACACATTTGGGGGAAATGTTATTTCCAAATATACATTCATAAAAGTAAAAAAAAAGATAGCAACAATTGGTGTTTCATTTATTTTTTATATTTATGATACTTTCTTTTCCAACTTTACAAATTTATATACTTAATGTAAAGGATGGAAATTTCACCAAAATCAAATAAGCAGGAAAAAAAAAATAAGCACTTTCAAGTCAGTGATCAAGACATAAGTGCTGTAACATTTAATGTAGTTTTTTCATGAGTTAAAGCTATGTGTATAGATATATGTATTTTATTTAATATAATAATTGTATAATAGGGATCACTGCTTCTTCATGAACATTATAGTATAAATTTACTGTTATTAAATACTTTAAATAAAAATTTCAGTGACTGTACATTACATTGCAAGATATTTCCAAAAATGACTTAATTCCTTATGAAATCAGGAGGGTCCAGGGGATAAGGACTTTATGTTTTCCCTGTCCCGGCTCTACCTCCTTCGGTAATTGTTAATTACAATTTTTTTTTTTTTAAGATTTTATTTATTTATTTGACAGAGAGAGACACAGCGAGAGAGGGAACACAAGCAGGGGGAGTGAGAGAGGGAGAAGCAGGCATCCCGCGGAGCAGGGAGCCCGATGTGAGGCTCGATCCCAGGACCCTGGGATCATGACCTGAGTCGAAGGCAGACACTTAACGACTGAGCCACCCAGGCGCCCCGTTAATTACAATTTTTAATGGTCCAGAAATCACAATAATAATATTGGGACCTACTTCCTAGGGGTTTGTGAAGCTTTAATGAGATATCTGGCACATTGTGAACATTGAATAAATGGCCACTATTATTATTAAGAACCAACAGAGAATAACCAAGCCGCATTAGCCCATGCGCTGGTAGGAAGAGCTGGTTGCTTTATTCCATGTTTCTCCATCTACGTCCCCACATAACTTGATTCTAAGGCCTCCAGGCTTGCTTGCAACCAGTTCTAATTCTATGACAATTAGATTAATCTCTTTTCCCAGGCTTTGTGTGGTCAGGTTAATTAGTCTTCCATGAGGTCTAGAATATTTGTGTCTATCAAGACACCCTCCATTAAATAAGATAACTTAAAAGGGTTTCTGTCCCTTCAAAGCAAAAACCAGCCTAAACAAAATATAATCCTTACCTAAGGAGTTTAGTAAGGATTTGATGCCATTCATTTGAAGAAAATGCATGCCCTTATTAGCTCCATGAATCGAGAATGAAATAGAAAAGAAAATGAACTGCATGGAGAGAATACACAAGTTATTGTTAGAAATTCCGCTCATCGAATTGTGATCCAGCAGGTGATGGCTTCTTATTTAATTAACGCAACCCACTCCATACTGTCTTGATCTCACAACATATAGTTTCCTTTTCTTATGGCAATTAGACCATAAATTTAAATGGGCTCAACGTTATTTAATCTTAAGTGTGGTAATAAAACTAATGTCAAACATAGTCCTTTCATTACTAAAACGGTTTCACGAAATAAAAATCTCTTGTTTCTAAGAAGCAACATTTGAAATTTCACTTGTTCTACTGGAACAAGAAAATAGTCATGCACATTGGCAATTTTTTGTCTTCATTAGCAATTTTATCCTCAAGTATGTGTCTGAAGACTCAGGAAAGGAGCATGGATGGGTTAATAGCTTATGAAAGCAATCTGAAAGTCTTCTTAAAACAAAAATAAGAATTGGATATTTTATTTTAGTCTAATGGAGAAAGTATATTTTAACCATATAACTTTTAAATAAAGACAGGCTTTTTTTTTTTTTTTTTTATTAACACAAAGGAGCAAAATAAATTCTCACTTTAGCACAAGGAAGCTGATTTGAAGGGGAAACTTAGGGTAATGATTAATTGGTATTTCATCATTATATGAAATCTTCATTTCAGTTATCCTTTGCTATTTTATACCTGACTCAATTTGGAATCCAGGAATATTATCTGAAATGACTTCTTTCTCAATTTACTCTTTCACTGTTCCCTGAGTTTCACATCATGTTTATGTCCTGCATTTAATAAGGTCTGCAAATAGTCACTTAAGATTCAGTAATGTACATTTACTTTTATTAACTTTCTTATTTTAAAGCATTTTTAGATTTATAGAAAGATAGTACAGAGGTTGACTGTATTACCCCACGCTCTGTTTACCCGATTAGTGACACCCCACGTTAGTACCGTGCGTTTGTCACAGTGAATGAACTACTATTGTGCACTATTATTTGCTGAAGTCCATATCTGATTCATATTTTCTGTTCTTCTGGAACACCCCCTTTCTTCTCCCAGGTGGCATTCAAGACACTATGTTATTACATTGAGTCATCACGTCTCCTTAGGCTCCTTTTAGGTGCAATACACATTTATGCACACAGCCCTACACGTCACATGTGAGTGCTATGCTGAAAACGTGAAGACTCTTCTCTGTTATGCAAGGTAACCCAAAGACATGGAAGGAGGCAGCCCCTGAGCCCCCAAATGCCAAGCTGATACAGTCTAAAGGAAGGAAAGCAACGGTGTGGGTGTGGCAGTGGCCACCTCTGCTGTACCCTCTCCTCCTGCGTCCCGAAGCAAGCCCCTGGACTCCCAGCAAGTGCACGTTCACCAGCCCCCACACCCAATTCACACCCCAAACACGTGGGGGCTCTCAGAGAGTCCTCCAAGCAACAGCGTCCCTCTGACTCAGAAAGCATCCAGAGCAGACACAGCACCCCAACCTCTGCCTTGTTTAAACATAATTCCAGGATGTTGCAATCAAAGTTTTCACTGGTCAGGACCAGTGACTTTAACCAAAGGATAGGCAGAGCAGATATGATGGGCGCAGGAAGTGGCCAAAGATCTGCCAGTGAGCCCAGACATGACCGGGGAGGTAAGATGTGTGGGTAAACACGTAAGGGCTTACATATCATTATTACATTTTACAAAAACAGAACCTTTAGTATTCCTAGATCCAGTAGCTAAAATCTATTAAGATTCTTCACAATAAGTATGTTATTTACCTGTTTATTTATTCAGTTCAACTCTATTTAAATGTCATTTCTGAATGTCAAAATATTCTTTTTTTTTTAAGATTTTATTTATTTATTTGACACAGAGAGAGACAGCGAGAGAGGGAACACAAGCAGGGCGAGTGGGAGAGGGAGAAGCAGGCTTCCCTCAGAGCAGGGAGCCCGACACAGGGCTCGATCCCAGGACCCTGGGATCATGACCTGAGCCAAAGGCAGATGCTTAACGACTGAGCCACCCAGGCTCCCCTGAATGTCAAAATACTCAAATACCAGGAACTTCATAGGGTTCAGTCTAATACAGAAGCAAAACTTCCTTTATCTTCTGATCCCTAAGTTTGTTCTCACGCTTCTACTAATCTCTGGGCACACTGCAAACATTCTGAGCAGGGAAGACGGAGATGAATGTGTCAAGACAAGGTAAGAGGCACAGTGATAATGATGACAGGTGGACGGAGACGCAGGGCAGGCCGAATGCACTCTGTATTCATTCTGCTGCTGGAATATCATGTACAGTGACTGCCCTGCCTCACTGTCACCAAAGAACACGGAAAAGGGAAATGCAGGCTCCTCTTTATTTAATATAAAACTGTTATTGTCATTGTGGTTAATCTGCAGAGAAAACAGCCTTCTTTTGTATTCAACAGAACCCGCAGCGTCCTACAAACCGTCTACAGTATCCAAAGTGTTCGTCAACAGGCAAAGAGCTGTTAGTCTCTATTTGTCAACAGAAATGCCCAATGTTATGCCCTGAAGGCTAAATGAAAACAAGGGTCCTTGCAGTCATAGACCAATTACTGCGGCCTACAGGTATCACTTCCCAGGCTCAAAAAAAAAAAAAAAAGGCAAAGTGCTCTCATTTCCTAGGAGGTTTGAATGGTCTGTCCAATTGCATTCTGGCAGTGTCCTCATTTGAACCTTGATGTCCTGAGGGAAACAAAACAGTCTTCCCCACTATTCAGAGTCAAGAATCAATCTGGAACAAACATCGGTACCTGACACCAGAAAGGGCTTCTAGGGAGATAAAGGAGCCAATTTGCAAAGGTCTGTTAGGAAACAGAACATAGCAAATAGAGGAAAACGAACGAACACAGAGCAGGTATCAACGGACGGAGAGGTCATAAAACACCATAGCAGGTGTCATCAATGGGCTGCCCTGCAGAGGTCAGTTTTTATCTTTTGTCTCATCTGGTAGGAAAAGTGTTCAGCTGAATTTAGGCCTAAACAGGAACCCAAAATCACCTCGCAGATTTCTCCAGTGTTTCCTAAGGCTGAAGAACGCCTTGAGGAATTTTCCTTCAGTTATGTAAATAGAGGGCTTGTCAAGCCCATTTTCCTGAGAGAAGGCTGTAACAACAGATTCTGGTGTTCAAGTGGCTTTCCTCCAAAGAGACAGTGATAGAAGAGCCCAGGGATATTATAACCAAGAAAGGAGGGACTAATCGTCCGGCTCCCATCTTCTGAGACTAGCAGCTGGGGCACACTGTCAGATGGACCAGTGTTGTCTGAACTAAGACCACAGCGCAGAGAAACCAGACTGAGATTAGCTACAGGACTGACTCTGGGATGGACTTCCAAGTAGAAAGAGGTTAAATGAAAGATCTGGGTTCTTTAGAAAGATGATGCCGCCTCAGTCCCCAGTCTCCTCATCCTACCTTACATTCCATGAGGCAAATGGGAGATGAGAAAGGTAATCTCTGAGGCTTGGATACTGGGGTTCAGCTCTCTGGTGCATCGTGAGTCCTTGCTCCAAAGGGGGACAGGTGCTCAACTTCCCTTAAAGTGATTCTCAATCTCTACTGTAAATTAAATTCACCTGCTGGGGGGGGGGCGTTGCATTCTAAAACCCCAATGCCCAGGCTAGATAGACCCAGACTAGTGCTGTGGTTACGGTACTCAGCAACCAATATTTTTAAAAGCTTTTTAAGTGATTTTGATGAAAGACAAGGTTGAAAATTACCTCCTGTGTAATAAAAAAATGACTATGTGAAGACGGCAAGTTGGATACAGGAGTCTAGAATCCCAAGGAGATGAGAAGACTAGATATAAATTTAATAACTTGGGGCTAGATAAGGTGATCTAAAGAGATCATGTAAATAGAGTAAACAGGGGACCAACAACTGAGACCTGGAGCATTCCAACTTTTGGAGAATGAACACAGGAGGAGAGGTTGGAATGGTGATTGAAAGCGTATACAGCGACTTGTACGGGAGTTGAAAGGGTCTAGAAACACAGATACCAAGAGAAGAGTCTGTTTTGAGAGAGAGAGGAAATATGAGTGTCAAACATAAGATCAAGTAAAATGAGAAGAGATAAGTGATTGCTATATCTGGCTATGCAGACATCACTGGAGACCTTAACGGAAGCAACCCCAAGGACAGCTGGCTACGGAAGACCAAACGGAGCATGAGAAGGGCATGTGGGATGAGCACAAGAAGACCAGGAAAGGGAACAGTATTTTGTGAACTCAGTGCAAGTTGTGTTATTAGAAAAGATTTACCGGAGCTTGCATGAACATAGATGTGAATGACTCATCAAGCAAGGAAGAGACACGATTGAGGAGGATGTGGGAAAGATGCATGTAACAAAGAAATGGGAAATTCATATCTAGAAAATGTACCAGTCATCCTTTACAATACCAGGGACATGTGATCAATTTGTGTTTAAGTATAGATATTCCTTGGTCTTTACTTTTCATGATTGCAAATGAGGGAGTCTGAGGACTTTCCTTTTCTCAGTGAAGTATAAGATAAGACCATCACCCAAGGAATGGGAGAGAGGGGTTTGTGAAAAAGTAAGGGAAGGCACAAGAACTTAAATTGTCATTCTTGAGGACAGTAAAGCATATTATAAAGGTGTATGAAAGTGCTAGGCCCTACTGATTGCCATTTTGTGTGTGTGTGTGACCTTAAATTTAAGTGGAAATTGGCTGGTGTAGTGGTGGTTTTTCTCTCCAAATGTGCTCAGATGCAACACACAGATATTTGGATATAACTAGGTAAAAAAAAAAAAATTTCCAGAGGTATGTTATAGAGAAATGAGTGTGAACAAGTTCAGATGTTTCCAAAGCAGAGGTTTTAATTATGGGATAGAAATCTTAAATTGCATAAGGACAGATGTGCAGACATGATGGGGATTATTAAGACTAAAAATACAATTGGGTAAATTATTTTGAGTTCCCAAACATGCTGGGCTTCAATACTAAAATAAGCATAGAATTGAGAGTTGAAGGGCATGAAATAGGACTGAATAGGTTAGATAGGGATGAGAATAAATTCTATCTGAATTAATAGGATCAGTTTATGGATGTATCATCTACAGGAATGTTGAAATAAAAAAGTCAATGAAAGGAAAACATGGTGAAAATGAAGGGAGTGTTGTGCTAAACTTCTCCATGAATAAGTGGAATCACAGGAGTTTGGGAAATGATAACCATGAGGATATTGGTAGTGGAACAGATCTTAAGGCAGGCAAATAGAAAATGGTGTTTGGAAGAGAACAGGTGAGAAATGGACATACATACACAAGTAAAGACTCTCAGACATTGGCAGAGTAATTATCATATGAAAATATCCAGAAAACTATCCTAAGAAAATATCCAGAAAATCATATAAAGATGAATAAATTTTCAACAAAAGTAAAAATAATGAAACAAACATTGATGAAGTCACACAATCAAATGACTTGTTGCCATAAAAAATGTTATTTTTCTAGACTATTCTACAAAAGGAGAAAACTGGCTTTGAATGTGGAAAAAGGCAGGATAACTTTCTGCACAAACATATATAGTTCTATTTTTGTAAAACATTTAGTTTAAAATATAAACATAAAACCACGTTATCTTGTCAAAACTAGAAATAATTTTCCCTGCCTTATGTTTCATATTATCCAAGTTATCCATAAACATGTATTGCATTTATAATAATTTTTAAAATACAGATTTTAAATTATGAAGTCCCACTAAAAGAATATTAGAAATTAATACATACTCACTCTTATCATTTCATTTTTTATTTTTATTTTTAGAGACTTTCCTTTTTTCTGGATTTGAATTTTACAATCTAATACCTGTAAAAAATACTACATAGTCAAACAATAGTTTCAATTAAGGGTCAAAATTATTCTTATGAAAAATGTTTCCCTGTCAACCGAACTTCTATTGTAAATAAATGTATTGACCCTGTTTTATATCATTATAATATAATGAAAAGAAGAGGCACCATCTATGGACAACTTCAAAACCCCCTGCCCTAGAACCTGAGGTGACAGCTGAATGACTAATATTTTATTTTGGGGAGTAGGAGTCTGAGAGGATAAGCAGAGAGGGAGGGAAGAAGATCAAAGAGGCATGACTGAGCTGGACATCAACAAGAATGACTGCTGGCTCAATCCCACAGATATACACACAGAGCCACATGAAATATCTCTGAACCTTCTTTCTGGTGACATTATAGGAGGAATAGCTTCTGATCTCCATTGGTCAAGATCTCATTCAACAGATTGGTAGCACTTCTGAACCTCTAGATACGGACTTGGTAAAGCATCTCAAATGTTAGTTTCTCTTTGGAATCAACAGTTCTGGGGCAAGAGGAAAGAGACAGGGAGCCAGAAGCAGGGTGGGGACCACAGAACATGCGACCATAGCAATGTCTAAGGGAAGAGACAGAGATGACAGGTGTACTTCCTAAATAATGGAGTCATGGTGGACTTTTCTTTAATCCCTGATGATGCTGATACAAATCCTAACTGGGGACTGTCATTGGCTACCATTTCTGAAGACAAATCCAAATATGCAAATGATACATACATACCAAAACAGAAATTTTATGAAAAATGTAATACACTTGGAAATGGCTACTTCATATTCTTTTTCCCACAAGAACATTTTTTTAAAGATTTTATTTATTTATTTGTCAGAGAGAGAGAGAGAGAGAGAGAGCACAAGCAGGGGGAGGGCCAGGCAGAGGGAGAAGCAGGCTCTCCGCTGAGCAAGGAGCCTGATGCAGGACTTGACCCCAGGATCCTGGGATCATAACTTGAGCCAAAGGCAGACACTTAACTGACTGAGCCACTCAGGCCCCTAGAACAGTTTTAATAAAGGTATAGGATGACAGTATCTCTGTTGGTCACAGATTACTTGACATTCAGAAGCCCATTAAGCTAGGGTAGATATGTTAGCAATTCACACAGGTTATTTGAAGACAGAGTTTTAAAGATCTATAAAAATCTACAAAGTAAAGTGATTCATTATTTTGAATTATAGAGAAATACACACAACTTCTGTATTAAAGTTGGTTTATTTAATACAGTAAAACTAAACTTATGGCACTTACTAACATTGTGACCTAAAAGGGACCCTTGACACTCATTTTCTCTTTCATCTGTGATCCTTTCCCTATGTTGCCTGAACTGTGAATAAACCTAAGCTATTTTCAACAGAACATTGCCTTCTTTTTCGTCAGGAGCCTCCCCTAACATTTAGGGTGAAAATGTATTAAATACAACAAGTAACTGGCTGGACCTCAAATACTATTTGAAGTAAGAGGTTAAAGAATTAAAAGAAATTTCAGTACATTTTATCTGCTCTAAAACGAGTAAGATGGTAAATCATTCCTAAAACTCTACACACCCTTGGATGGGATACACTTCAATTGCATCAATTTGCAGATGAAGAAACTGCGGTTTACAGAGACTGAATGGCAGGTCAAGGGTAAGAGAGCATAATAGAAACTGAATTCCAAAAATAATTCAGATTTCTTCATTAAAAGTTTCTTCAATTAGGACTCCAGGGTTGCATGTGATATAAAAACTTTTTATTTATTTATTTATTAAAGATTTTATTTATTTATTTGAGAGAGAGAGAGAGAGAGACAGCGAGAAAGAGCATGAACGGAGGGGACTGGCAGAGGGAGAGGGAGAAGCAGACCCCTGGATGAGCAGGTAGTCCGACGTGAGGCTCAATCCCAGGACCCCAAGATCATGATCTGAGCCAAAGGCAGACGCTTAAGTGACTGAGCCACCCAGGAGCCCCTACAAAAGCCTATTTAAAATGCTTTAGATAAGAAAGGGAATTATTGGCTCATGTGATCTCAAACTAGAAGTGAGAGAGATGGCACTAACTTTAGGCAGAGGTAGACCAGCTATTCATAGTATCAGCCAATTTCTCAGTAGGAAACAGATGCCAAAATCAGATTAGTATATGTTACAAATATTTTAATGGGGTGATGTCTTTTTTTCAAATATGTATTAGGCAATGTAGGAATCCACAAGAACTAATGTAGTACCCGAAGCAACATTCCTGCACCTAAAGTTATGAAAGGTAATAGTTACTGGACTCCCAGACCAAGGGAACATAGAAAGTTAGGGAGGAACACGCAGAGAGAAAGCTGGACACACACCAGCCTTCCCCAGGGAGGTGCTCAATTCAAAATACACAGTCAGATGTACCCTCTTCCTCCCATCACCTGCAGTCTTCTTCCCATTTAGAGGGTGCACAGATCAGCCTCCTGAGCAGGGCAGAGAAGGTTGTGAAGTGTACCTGGAGGAACACACAGAAGCTGTCCAGTGTTGACCACTGCCCTTTTTTCTGGATGAAAAATCTGTGTCCCCCACAAAGAAGATGAACAAAATCCACCAGCTACCATGTCATCATAGTGCCAATTTGATCATACCTCCTTCTCACCCCTGAAAACTAAAACATCATCATTTTTTAATAGAATAGCAGGGAGGGGATGGAAGATTAGAGTCACCATACCTAATGAAGCATAACTGCTACAATCTCTGTTTCTACAGCTTGTTACAAGGCTTAGATTGATAGGCAATTTCCAAATTCCAGCATGCATTTCCTGTTCCTCTTTACTTAGACCAGTATCTTGGCTAGAAGGGGTTCTTTACCTAGCAGGGTGAGCCAAGGCTCAATTCACACAATATGCTTGGGGGCCCTGTCTTTATTTGTTTCTCCATTGACCCCGACTTGAGCAAAGGCAGATATGCCCTAATGAAGACCCTATATTCTAAACATAGTCATCTTTACCTCAGTATAAGAAAGCCTAATCCCTCTTTCCCTTTCCTGACAGAGCTCTGGATTGACTTCCATTCTGGTCTCCCATATATTGACCCCCTCTTTTCTCCTAATCTGCCCTTCTACTCTTGCACCTTCACAAGACCCTCTTCCTGTTCCTCCTTCCACTCCTTCTTAAGCACATCCTTCTTACTGGACAAAATCCCCTCGTAATGTCTGTAAAGTAGGCAGAGTTGATGAACAGCTGATGGTCTTGTTAGCTACAAACTTTGGCCAAGATAAGATTTGCATAATGGGGCGCCTGGGTGGCTCAGTTGGTTAAGCGACTGCCTTCGGCTCAGGTCATGATCCCGGAGTCCCTGGATCGAGTCCCGCATCGGGCTCCCTGCTTGGCAGGGAGTCTGCTTCTCCCTCTGACCCTCCCCCCTCTCATGTGTTCTCTCTCATTCTCTCTCTCTCAAATAAATAAATAAAATCTTTAAAAAAAAAAAGATTTGCATAATGAAAGAGTGTAAAAGTAGGACAATTTTCCTTGGTAGCTATCCTGAAGACTTTTCTTGATCCCTGATTGGTGAAGAATCAGTGGCCTTAATGTGGAGTGGCAGATTTAGTTACAAAGTAGAATGTAGGACAGCCAACTGATCACTCTGAATTACAAAACCTTGCTGAGGAAGTAGATGATATTTTGACTCAGAAATAAGAAAAAAATATAGGTGAAATTATAGCTCTTTAAACAAATAGATAAGTTTAAGACAAAGAATAACAATATGTCTAAACAAAGATACCTGCTGAAATTTGAAATAAAAAGAGCATTAGAAGAACAATTGTCTTGTTTTGGTTAGAAAAGATATAATTTAAAACACAAAAGACAAAATTTATATAACATAGCATTCTTCTGAATAAACCTGTTCACTGTAGTTTCCCTATAATTGCCCTAAACAAAAAAGGGAGAAATATTCAGGGGCGCCTGGGTGGCTCAGTTGGTTAGGTGTCTGATTTTTGGTTTTGGCTTGGGTCATGATCTCAGGGTCCTGAGATCGAGTGCTGTGTCAGGCTCCACACGGGGCATGGAATCTGCTTGCGATTCTCTCACTCCCTCTGCCCCTTTTCCCCCACCTCCTCATATCTCTCTCAAAAAAAAAAAAAAAAAAAATGGTGGGGGGAGAAATATTCATGCAATTGCAAAAACAAAATTTCCATTTCTAGTTGATAATGGGGCCACATTCTCCACTATAAAACCTAACATTTGTCCACCATACCTTCTTCCTTTGGGTATCAAAATGAACTAAGTGGCAGACATTTCAAACACTGCTCTGACTATGCCTGTGTCAGCTGTTTTCTGTTTCACTGTCGCTAGTCGACACTCTCCCTATTCACACGCTCTTCTGCTGGGTTATTCTATTCCAGGAAATTAACTGAGACAAGATCTACCTTGGAAATGGGATGCCACCATTAAATGTAGCCAGAATGTCCTGTTTCTGGAACTCCCAGAAGGGAATCACTGGTCTATAATTTGATGATGGCACAGATTAATTAACCACTACCTGATGCTTCCCTTCTCAACATTTTATATCTTGAATTTGCTTCCTCAGTGACTCTGGGCCAAAGGTATTTCAGATTTTAGACACATACTGGAGACTGAGCCAATTGAGCAGGATATGCCCTTACTGTAACTATCTCAAAACCGAAGAAAAATGAGTCTCTTAAAGGGCTGAGGCCACCATATCCACACAATTTTCCAAATGGATTCATTATCCCCTGTTGACTGAAATACCCCGTTCTACCCAACAAAAAGGCAAACTATCACTGCTACCATTTTGTGCAAGATTTAAGGCCCGTTGGAAAAACTGCTCTTCCTCATCTCCCTGTAATCCCCCACCTAATACTATCCTATCTTCATTCCCATTGAGAGCTGCTTACTGGATACTGGCAGATCTATCTGCTCTACATTCTCTCGCATACAGACTACAGTATCTATTTGTATTTGGTTGAGAAAATCAATTGGACAATTATGCCCCTAGGTTTTACACAAATACCCTCTTACTTCTTGAAATTATTTAACCATAACCTTAGAAACATTCAATTTGTTTAGGGCTCCAATCTTACCCAATATGTAGGTGATTATTTTATGCTGGTCTCAGCCTATCCATAATCAATGTTGTTACTAGCCCGGCCCTTGTGGTTCTTACTAGGATTGCAAGACCTCCTCAGCAATAACCATTCAGAAAATTTAGGGGGGGAAAGTTTATTACTTACAAGCCTTGGAAATTACATATACTTGCAGCCACACAGGCAGATGCACAGAGGGGACATGGAGCTGGGATTTTGCTTCTGTTGTTTATTTAAAACATAGCAGTGGGAATTTAAAGCCCAAGAAGAGAAAAAATAAAGAGCCCAAATGGTCATTTATTGAAATTAACCAAGGCCTCTAGAACAAAAGTGGTGGGGGCACCTGAGACATGGAAAGCCTGGCTACTTATCCAGTCAGAGGGCTGGCCTTGTGTTCATTTGAGGCAGCAATCCACGAATCAGATGCTTCTCTGAAGTAAATGCGTCAGCAATCAAAGCTTAAGTCAGGCACTTGTATTACAAAAAGAAAGGCCAAAATCTCAGGGTTTATACTACAGTGATCTTCCAGATTGAGGAGCTTGTAGACTTGATTCCCTCTATTTGCTGACAGCATTAACATCCAAGGGATGCTGAATCTCTAAAGATAAATTTCAATGATCAGGCCCATGGACATTTTCCAACCATGATATCACATAAAATGAAAAGTCTCTTTCTCCTCAAAGATTGGAGACTATTTTTCATGACTTTCCCCAGCCAATGACCACAGGACAACTTAGTGGATTTCTCTGTCCCATAGGATTCTGGATTCCTAACTTCTTCAAACTGGGTGACACTCTTATGATCTGACTAAAGTTATCATACTTATACCTTCATGAATATACTAAAGTTGTCTTCTGAAGCTTAAAGCTGTCCCTTTCAGCCCTCCCCCAGCCCCATATACACTTGGACTCCCTAACAACCACCCACCATTCTTTCTGTTTATATATTAAAGATTGGGCTAAGCTTTTGGGATTCTAGCTCAGCAGCACAGTGGACATCACAGACCCAATGCTTGTGGGGCTCAGTTTGTCCCTTATCCCACAACGAACGTATCCTCCATGTTTGCTGTAATGGCAGATGCCATGGCAACCGCGGAGCTAGTTGAGATTCTGTGCACTTAATCCTCAAGCAATTTAACCTCAAAGTCCCTCATGTCCATTAGACATTACTTTTGATGGAAAATGTCTACCATGTTATGCCTCTAACATGGCCCCCTACGAAATACCTGTCTTTTACTCACACATATTTCTGTCTCTCATTGCAATACCTTCAACTGTTATTTTCTTCCTCTTCTGAAAGAGGGAAACCTCATGAGTGCTCTACACTCTTTTGGGAATTCCCCTTGCCTTACTCAAATCTCCTTTAACCTCGGTGTTCCCTACAGAATATTAAATGGGTGTATGTGCAGCCTCTCACTTGACAAACGACTTAAAATCAATTACAAAGTCAAAATCCACGGGAAGCTGTGATGGTCACCATCACTAAGGAGTCCAAGTTTACAGCCAACACTTTCCAAAATGTTGAAGGGTATGAGACTTCACACTTCTTGCCAGCTTACAAATTAGCCTGTCACAGTGTCATGAATGATGGCTGAGAACACAGAAAGCACTCCTGCGTCAGGAAGAAAGGACAATTTATCACTCAAACCAGCAGTAGTCTGCTTGTCAGCATATTTGAGTTACTTCCTCTTGCCCCAAGTCCTGTGGGACCAAGGCAGATGGGATCAGATGGACACTTGCATAGTTAACAGTTCCATTACAGAAGAAGAAACTGGAGATTAGGGCATCCCAGCTTTTTTATAAGCAGACAGTAAGCATGCTTGCTCTCTGCTCCACAGGACACACTATCTCTCTCTCTCTCTTCCTTGGCTATCTTTATACAAACATCCTTGAAATGACAGTCTAGAACAAAGGCATTCAATGTCTCACTTGTAAGATGTGCAGAAGCAACAGACTCAAGAAGAGTGGTCTCTTTAAAAACCACGAGAGGTGTAGATCTAGAGAACTGAACTAATGAAGGTGGAGGTCACATTATGAGACTCAGTTTCCCCAACGACCAAGAAGAGGGGCTGCGAGAGACAGTGGAGGGCTAAGACCTTTCCAAGGTGACCTTCACATACCCATGTCATCTCAGCTCTTTCCCTAAGCCCAAACCCTCTCGCACATGGCTAGCTTCTAATGCTTCCTCCCATCACTCCTGACAAAATCCAAACTCACCACTCAAAGGCCACAAATCTGCACAGTCAATTCTTCCCTCTTCTGAGAATAATCCTTGCTATTTGTTGTCTTTTTCCCCAAACGACCTGATTTTAATGGTCTCTTCCTATTAAAGCCCCACAGAAGATTTTACCTCTTTCCCCAAGCTAGAATGTTCCTTTGCATTATTGTCAAGTCTGACATTTTTGAAGGAAGACTTATGCTAATGGTGCTCTGGTTGATTTTCTTGCACACCAAGTTTGCTTATTTAGACAATAAATATTTATTTATTCACTCATTTAACAGATATTTATGTACCAGTTTGGATCCAGGTACTGGTAATACAAACGTGAGTGATCTCATATGCCTAAAGCCCATAAGCTAGTTGAGTAAATAGATGGTCTCCAAATAAATGCACCGTGTTATATGATCACACAAATGCGAGGTATATCCCTGGCTGTACACTGGAATTTCTGGTGACTTCTAAAAAATCACTCTGTCCAGTCATCTTCCTAAATGACTTAATGTGGCATCTCTGAGTTTGACTCTGGGTGAGTGTGTCATTTTAAGTAGCTGCTCAGGGGATTCTGGTGCAGGTGAGGGTTGTTGTAATAAGTGTTATGGAGAAAACCCAAGCACTATGAGAAAAGTGGACAGTGATGGGGCGGATGTGCACACCAGTGTGTGCTCTTTCAGGTGGGCAGTCAAGGGATTAGGGAAGCTGACCATTCTGAAAGGATATGGATGAGCAAGGCATGCTCATACCTGCAGAGGAACAGTCAAGGCCTCAGGAAGAGCAGGCTCTAACACCAAGTTGCTAGAAATATTGGAGAAAGAGCAAGACTGACTGCAGCAGCAGGTGAGAGGGTGAGTAAGGCATGTGAACTAGTGTTACTTAGTCACCAAGAGCATAGCCTCTGCAGATGGACCACCTGGAATGAAAGCCCAGCTTCTTTACCTAGTGCAGCAAAATTCTGGGAAAACAACTACCTCTTTGTGGCTAATACCCTCATGCACAAGGTGGCGATAATAAAAGTACCTAATCCTTAGGCTACTGTGAGGATGAAACCAGTTCATTCACGTCTCACACATTAAACGAGGCTATGGTGTAGATGCCCTTGATGAGAGTTATCATAATTAATATGCAAGAGCCTGATTCTGAATATCCTTCTAAAACTTGGCAAAGACACCCCTTCACAGAAGTACCTTCACAGGGGCGCCTGGGTGGCTCAGTCGTTAAGCGTCTGCCTTCGGCTCAGGTCATGATCCCAGGGTCCTGGGATCGAGCCCCACATCAGGCTCCCTGCCCAGCGGGGAGTCTGCTTCTCCCTCTCCCTCTGCCCCTGCTTGTGTTCCCTCTCTCACTGTGTCTCTATCAAATAACTAAAAAATCTTAAAAAAAAAAAAAAAGAAGTACCTTTACAGATCAAATGAAAATCCAATAATAGGAAGATTCCTCTGTTTGGTGGGTTTATAGTATTCAGCTTTAAAAACCTTTAAGGAAACAATATTTAGAAGGAAAAAAAATAATTTTGAAAAACAATTGTCAAATGGATTTCATTCATTTGGTTAATTTTCTAATTAGTAGGTGGGTCTAAGTGTAGTGTCTGTTCTTACCAGATATTTTAGAAATTAAAGTCAGGTGTATCATTCTTTGGAAATCTACAAATTTAAAAACTGTCATTTTTTAATATTTTTTAATGCCATTATTATATTGCTTTGGCATGAAGTATTTAGAAATCAAGATAAACTCTATTAGCTAAAGTTCACAATGGATAGGTTCAAAGGTTTAAAAATTATATTAAATTGTCCTTAAATATATGGTATTTGTAATAACATGTGTCACAGTAAAAAAAATAGCCAATAACAACTATTTTGAAAAGACAACTAACATCTTAAACTACGCCTGAGTTTCATCCTCTGTAGCCTACTATCTTACTTCTAAATTTGGTATTGCATTATTAAGACAGGCATTATTTAAATATTATTATATCATCTTAACAACTGAAACACCAGTACTGTGATAATTAATAATTATAAAGAATATAATCAGAGGTATAGTAAAGGCCATGAGTTTATTTCCAATGTGTCAGTGAGACCAGGTTCCAGCCTCACGCCTCTACCTTTCTGCCCTGTATCTGGGCAAGGAGATAAGCAAGCGAGGGGCCTCCTTCCTCTGCAGCTGGTGGTGAGTTCAAGCCACAGAGCCTGGGCCCACATGCAGGTGGGGACCCTCACCACCCCTCTACTCTAAGCACAATGAAGGCAAAGTCCCTCTTGTGTCCCTGCCTTCTCAAACCATCTTTGCATCTTCCTGGGAGTCTGTCCTGTTCTCCCCAGCAAGCTTTTACATGTTATAAATAAACCTTCATGCTTTTTGGGGGGGAATGTGGGTCATCTCAATATCTGAACACAATTTTGGATACGGGAGCCCATCCCTTCTTCACAGCATGACCATATCAGGAGGCAAAAGTGCATAATAATGAAATGCAAGGAAAATGCTCTTAATAAATTTCATGTCTGGGCCTTGAAGTTTGTAACAACCATGGAGCAAAAATACATAAATAAATAGATTAATAAAAAAATAAAAAACAGCCATATAAAAATAATAAGTCTAACTTGATTAAAAAAAAGAAGTACATTTACGTACATATAATAAATTGGCATCATTCTGATGTGGTCTTTCTACCAAGCCTGCTACTAAGCAGCCATGTGACTTTGGGCAAGGTACTGCATTTGCTAGATAATGTTTTGTTTTTCTGTTTAAGGGACTGAACTAACACCAAGTTTCCTTCCAGTCTTATGATTTAAAAATGCACTTTTATTTTCAAGGAGAATACATTTTTAAAAGCCCCAAACTTCTTGCAGTATTGACAATAAAGACACTCCTGACCGTGGATATTGAGAAACAAGTTTCTGGAGAATGAGGAAGGCATTTCCTGTCCCAAGGAAAGAGAATATTGTAGAAGATGCTCTATCCAGCATACAAGATAGGTAGTTTAGTATGTGACCGAACAAGTTGAGTTGGATATATGACAAATCAAGGTGTAAAGGTGACATTCAGACTTAAAATTTTAAGAGGAATTTAACTTATAACTAGTGTTTCAGTTAATCCTGTGAGCCAAATTTTATGAAAAACTCTAACACCCAAAAGAAATTACAAAAATTTCAATCAAAAGACAAAACACTGGAAGAAAACTATAATATTTCAAGCAAAATTATAACCAATTCAGCCAGTCACATCTCCTTTCTTTATGGGAAGTCTTACACTAGTTAAAATGAACACGTAAGTTTTTAATATAAAAACTGGAGAAGGTGGTCAGAGACTGACTTCCCTCATGAAATTCTGCAAAGCCTTTCACATCTTCAGAAAAATGTCATCAGGATTTAAAACATAAAATTCATCATCTTGAAGCTTTGGACATATTTGCAAGAAGTAATACATGACTTTGGCTTATTTAACCCTGGTAATTGTTGCATTAAATTCTCCAAAGTCTTCTGAAAAATCTGAAAATTAACAAATAAAACTAAATAAAACTTGGCTTCTTATTAAAAAATACTCCCAAATACCCAAAGACATTTTTAAATTAAATTTTACAATGAATGGGTTGAGTGATCCTCAGGATAGCTAAGTCATTAATGAGAAATGATTTCTAAGGAATATGAATGGAGAATGGATTCATTCATTCAATCAACAAGCATTCATTGATTAGTTTATACAAGTCAATATGGTTTTAGGTGCTGGAGATTAGGAAATAATGCAGGTTACCCACTTAGAGGCTACTAAGCACATACACTCTGAGTGAGAATCAAGCTTTCTAAGTTCAAAGAAAGAGGCAAGGACAATGGGCTTGCTAGAGGAGTGAACTCCAGTGGCGTTGTAGTAAATCCAGTGACCAAGAGTGTCTGCATACTGCATCAGCCTTCAGGCTGTGCAAGTTTGGGGTTTTATTCTAAGTGAGGAGAAGCTGCTGGGGTGGGGGCGGGGCATAGTAGTTGCTTAATCACCCTCAGCACCCATCCTAACCTACTTGTATTATGCCCTGCTATAATGCAAAGCCGGGAAAACCATCATTTATATCTTACCCTTATCCTCCCTTGCAGCTAAGGCTGTCCATGCAAATAAGGTTCTACCAGTTAGATGCACCCGCCTGAGATCGGATGTTTGTAAATAAAGACAGGACATAATGTTGTTGCTTGTAGATAGTGCAAGCCTGGCCTGGGAGCAGGGTGAGCAAATTTAGCAAATAAACATATAGAAAACTCAGTTATACTTGAATCAGATAAATAACGTTCTTTTTCAGGATAAGTACCTCCATAGCAGAAGTACTTGGTAAATATTTATCCTAAAAAAAAGTATTCACTGTTTATATTAAATTCAAATGTTACTAGGTCTCTTACATTTTTACCTGTCTATCCCACACTCGGAGACTGTGTTTTCTACCATATGCAACCAGAACCCTTGTGGGTGTTGAGAAGTAATTGTCAAGCGCAGGGGCAGCCTTGTCTTCCCTGGCTTGCAACTATGTAGTGTATAATCACACTAAATGAGTCCAGAGACATCCTTCTGATTGTGACCAGTGTAGCCACGACTTCTAGGGAAATTTGTATTTCCCTAATGACAAATGATACAACTCTCTTGACCAGCCAGTTTAGCAGATTTGATCTGGGAGTTAATACGAGAGGGCCGGTCTAGAATGATCCCTTCTAGAACTTCCGAACTCTTGAAAATAAGTTTCATGGTGGGGTGCCTGGGGGGCTCTGTCAGTTAAGCATCTGATGTTGGCTCTGATCATGATCTTGGGGTCCTGGGATCGAGCCCTGCTTAGCGGGGAGTCTGCTTGTCCCTCTGCCTCTCCCCCTCTCCCCACTCCTGAGTGAGTGCACACTCTCTCAAATAAATAAATAAAATCTGTTAAAAAATAAGTTTCATAGAAGCATTGAAGCACTGGAGTAAAATATACTACACTCATTTAAGGTGTGAAATTTGATGAATTCTGACATATCTATGTACACTTGGAAAGTTGGTACCAACATTAAGATATAGAGTACTTACATTATCCCAAAAGTTTTCTTGTGTCCTCCCTACACCTTCAACCTGCAGGGGACCATGTATCCACTTTCTGTCATTATAGATAATTTGTATTTTCTAGAATTGTATATAAATGCAATCCCACAGAATGTACTTTTCTGTAATTGTCTTTTTTAACCTAGCATAATGTTGTTAAGATCCACCCATAGTGTTGTGTGTATTGGTAATTTGTTTTCTATGTACTGTAGAATAATATTCTGTTGTTATAAATGCCACATTTTGTGTATTTATTCACCTATTGTAGGGCATTTGGGTTGCCTAAATTTTGAAATTATTATGAACAAAGCAGATATGAAAATGTACATACAAATCTTGGTGTATGTGTAAACATATATATTATTACAATTACTGAAGTATAGTTGACACACAATATTACATTAGTTCCAGGTGTATAACATAGTGATTTGACAAGTCTATATGAAATGTTCACCTGATAAAGAAATTTTCAACTTTCAGCGTTCATGGGCTCTTCTCCAAGGAGCCCAGGGAGGCCACACTGTAACCTTTACCAAGGTCAGAATGACTCAGCAAAATTTCAAACCATGGGCTCGATTTCTGACCTGAGCATATACACTGTACGTCTGCTTTGTTAAAATAAATACACAAATACTTTTAAAAAATAAAAAATAATAATAAAATAACCAAAAAAGGAGCATTCTGAACACAAGAAAAAGAAACTTCCTGGTTCCCATAAGATTAAAGTCATAGAGCCCTACGTCTACTGAAAACATAAGTCTGTAACTTTCTGGAATGTCCTTTGTCCTGATGTTTTGTAACTTTTTATATAAAAACATATATAACCCTGCACCAAATGTCCCTTCCCTGGATCACTCTCTTCTTTGTGAAGATTGTGTATCCTGGGCAGCTGTCCTAACTTGGGCTCAAATAAAATGTCCTTCTTCCTTTTTTTTTTTTTAGAAATTCTAAAAGGTGTGTTCATTAGCTACTGTCTGTTACCATATACCACCGTTCTATCACTGTCTATTCCCTGTGCTCTACCTTTTATCCCTGCGACTTATTTATGCCATGACTGGAAGCCTATATTAATATGTTTTTAATCTCTTGGGTAAATTCACAGAAATTATAATTTCTAGGTCACATCAGAGTGGTATATTTAAATATTAAAAAAAAACCTGCCAAATAATTTTCTAAACTGGTTGTTTAGAACTTTTTATATATTCATCAGAGTGAATGTGGATTCTAGTTCACAAACCACTCACTTTTGGCATTGCCAGTCTTTTAAACTTTGGCCATTTTATGTATGTTCCAGTAACATTCCTTTTTTTCTTTCTTAAAACAAAAGAAAATATATTTATCATAACCAGATGTCAGATGTAGGATAGAGACAGGACTGATTAGAAGGCTGGCTCAGTTCAGTGGCTCATCTTACTGTTCTACCAGCCTAAGCATCTTGGCTTTGTCCTTTGACTTTTCCCTCTGATGTATAATAAGCTGCAACAATCTTGGCATTATATCCAAACACGACTTCTCCATAAGAAGATAGAGAACAATAATTTTATTATTAATTTTATTATTCTTTTTTCCTGTTAAAGTTTTTGATCTGAGAGATAAACTGACATTTATAGTTAAATCTGAGGTACACATTCATTCAATTGTAAGAAATAATAGAGGAGGGGCAGACCAAGATGGCGGAGGACTAGGAGACCTGGATTTCGTCTGGTCTCAGGAAGTCAGCTGGATAGGGATCAAACCATTCTGAACACCTACAAACTCAACAGGAGATCGCAGAAAAGAATAGCAACAACTCTCTGAACAGAAAAGCGACCACTTTCTGGAAGGTGGGACGTGCGGAGAAGTGAATCCCAGGCGATATTTGGGAGGATAGATGGCGGGGGAGGGGCATCCGTCGGCCGCTTCTGGCAAGTGATAGAGCCACGGAGCACAAAATCGGAACTTTTAGAAGTCGGCTCTGCTGAGGGACGTCGCTCCAGTGGCAAAGCGGGGGGTGGAACCCTCGCGGGACAGTGTGGTCTCGGGACCCTCAGGGTCACAGAAAGACCGGGGGTGTCTGAGTGCAGCAGAGCTCCCAGGTATCGGAGCAGGGAAGCCGGCTTCAGAGACGGAGCCGAGGCGCGGGCTCTCAGCTCGGGGTTGTCATAAACCGTGATCCGTGACAAAGTCAGGCCACTACTCCTCCAGCAGGGACACAACAAGCGGCAGATCCGGGGAGACTCACCTTCCTTCCCCAGGAGGAGCGGCGCGGGAGCACACCGCAGGGATCTGCTGGGTTTGGAGACTCCACACGGGGTCGGGTGCCAGAGACAGAAATGCTCAGTCACAGGCCGGGTGAGCACGGAGTGCGGCTGGAGACCGGGGAGACAGGAGTGACTGACTGCTTTTCTCTGGGGGTTCACTGAAGAGTGGGGCCCCGAGTTCTCGGCTCCTCTGGGGCGGAGATTGGGAGGCCGCCATTTTCACTCTCGGCCTCCAAAGCTGTACGGAAAGCTTGCAGGGAACAAAAGCTCCTGAGAGCAAACCTGAGCAGATTACTTAGCCTGGACCGGGCAAGGGCAGGGCAATTCTGCCTCCGGCAAAGACATTTGGGAACCACGGCAACAGGCCCCTCCCGCAGAAGATAAGCGAGAACAGCCAGCCAAGACCAAGTTTACCGATCAATGAGAACGGCAGAACTCCAGCGCTAGGGGAATACTGCACATAGAATCCATGGCTTTTTTACCATGATTCTTTAGTCTTTCAAAGTTAATTTTTTTTTAACTTTTTTTTTTTAATTTTTCTTTTTCCCTTTTTCAACCAACATCTTATCAGTCCCTTTTTTAAAAAGCATTTTTATTTTTCATTTTTAGAATCATATTCTATCCCTTCATAGTAGTTACCCGTATTTTTGGCATATATATACAAGTTGTTCTCTCTTTAAAATTTTGAGATAGTTTCTTCTAACAGATCAAAATATACCCTAAATCTCTAGTGTATGTTTTTTTTCTACTCTCCTGCCTGATCACATTCTCTCCCTTTTTTTTTTATCCTCTCCTTTCTTTTTTCAAACAACTTCTTATCAAATCCTTTTATAAAATTTTTTATAATTTTCATCTTTACAGTCATATTCCATCCGTCCATCATATCAACCCTTATTTTTGTACATATATAAGTTTTTCTTTCTTTAAAACTTTGGGAGGCACTTTCTTCTAACAGACCAAAATACACCCAAAATCTAGTGTGTGGCACTGATCTATGTACCAGTCTGAACATATTTGATCATGTTCTGTTTTTTTTGTTTTGTTTTGTTCTGTTTTTGTTTGTTTTTATCTTTATCTTTTTCTTTTCCTTTTTTTTTTTTTTTTTTTCTTTTTTGTCTCTTTCCCTTTCTTTTCCCCCTGCTTCAGGTCTTTTCTGATTTGTTTAGAGTATATTTTCTGGGGATGTTGTTACCCTGTTAGCATTTTGTTCTCTCATTAATCTATTCTCCGATAGACAAAATGACAAGATGGAAGAAATCACCTCAACAAAAAGAACAAGAGGTAGTACCGACTGCCAGGAACCTACTCAATACGGACATTAGTATGATGTCAGATCTAGAGTTCAGAATCATCACTTTAAAGATACTAGCTGGGCTTGAAAAAAGCATGGAAGTTATTAGAGAAATCCTTTCTGGAGAAATAAAAGAACTAAAATCTAACCAAGTCGAAATCAAAAAGGCTATTAATGAGGTGCAATCAAATATGGGGGCGCTATCTGCAAGGATAAATGAGGCAAAAGAGAGAATCAGTGAGATAGAAGACCAAATGATGGAAAATAAAGAAGCTGAGAAAAAGAGAGATAAACAACTACTGGATCACGAGGGCAGAATTCAAGAGATGACCAATACCATAAGACGAAACAACATTAGAATAATTGGGATCCCAGAAGAGGAAGAAAGAGAGAGGGGGGCAGAAGGTGTATTGGAGCAAATTATAGCAGAGAACTTCCCTAATTTGGGGAAGGAAACAGGCATCAAAATCCAGGAAGCACAAAGAACCCCTCTCAAAATGAATAAAAATAGGTCAACACCCCGACATCTAATAGTAAAACTTATGAGTCTCAGAGACAAAGAGAAAATCCTGAAAGCAGCTCAGGAGAAGAAATATGTAACATACAATGGTAGAAACATTAGACTGGCAACAGACCTATCCACAGAGACCTGGCAGGCCAGAAAGGACTGGCAGGATATATTCAGAGCACTAAACGAGAAAAATATGCAGCCAAGAATACTATATCCGGCTAGACTGTCATTGAAAATAGAAGGAGAGATAAAAATCTTCCAGGACAAACAAAAACTAAAGGAATTTGCAAACACAAAACCAGCCCTAAAAGAAATCTTGAAAGGGGTCCTCTAAGCAAAGAGAGAGCCTAAAAGCAACATAGACCAGAAAGGAACACAGACAATATACAGTAACAGTCACCTTACAGGCAATGCAATGGCACTAAATTCATATCTTTCAATAGTTACCCTGAATGTAAATGGGTTAAAGGCCCCAATCAAAAGATACAGGCTATCAGATTGGATTAAAAAACAAGACCCATCGATATGCTGTCTGCAAGAGACTCATTTTAGACCCAAAGACACCCCCAGATTGAAAGTGAGGGGGTGGAAAACCATTTACCATGCTAATGGACACCAAAAGAAAGCTGGGGTGGCAATCCTTATATCAGACAAATTAGACTTTAAACCAAAGACTGTAATAAGAGTTGAAGAAGGACACTATATCCTACTTAAAGGGTCTATCCAACAAGAAGATCTAACAATTGTAAATATCTATGCCCCTAACATGGGAGCAGCCAATTATATAAGGCAATTGATAACAAAAGCAAAGAAACACATCAACAACAATACAATAATAGTGAGGGGCTTTAACACCCCCCTCACTGAAATGGACAGATCATCTAAGCAAAAGATCAACAAGGAAATAAAGACTTTAAATGACACACTGCACCAAATGGACTTCACAGACATATTCAGAACATTGCATCCCAAAGCAACGGAATACACATTCTTCTCTAGTGCCCATGGAACATTCTCCAGAATCGATCACATCCTAGGTCATAAATCAGGTCTCAACCGGTACCAAAAGATTGGGATCATTCCCTGCCTATTTTCAGACCACAATGCTTTGAAACTAGAACTCAATCACAAGAGGAAAGTCGGAAAGAACTCAAATACATGGAGGCTAAAGAGCATCCTACTAAAGAATGAATGGATCAACCTCAAAATTAAAGAAGAATTTAAAAAATTCATGGAAACCAATGAAAATGAAAACACAACTATTCCAAATCTTTGGGATGCAGCACAGGCAGTCCTAAGAGGAAAGTATATAGCAATACAAGCCTTTCTCAAGAAACAAGAAAGGTCTCAAGCACACAAGCTAACCCTCCACCTAAAGGAGCTGGAGAAAGAACAGCAAATAAAGCCTAAACCCAGCAGGAGAAGAGAAATAATAAAGATCAGAGCAGAAATCATTGAAATAGAAACGAAAAGAACAGTAGAACAGATCAAAGAAACTAGGAGCTGGTTCTTGGAAAGAATTAACAAGATTGATAAACCCCTGGACAGACTTATCAAAAAGAAAAGAGAAATGACCCAAATCAACAAAATCTTGAATGAAAGAGGAGAGATCACAACCAACACCAAAGAAATACAAACAATTATAAGAACATATTATGAGCAACTCTATGCCAGCAAATTAGATAACCTGGAAGAAATGGATTCATTCCTAGAGATGTATCAACTACCAAAACTGAACCAGGAAGAAATAGAAAACCTGAAGAGACCTATAACCACTAAGGAAATTGAAGCAGTCATCAAAAATCTCCCAAAACACAAAAGCCCAGGGCCAGATGGCTTCACAGGGGAATTCTACCAAACATTTCAAGAAGAATTAATACCTATTTTTCTGAAACTGTTTCAAAAAATAGAAATGGAAGGAAAACTTCCAAACTCATTTTATGAGGCCAGCATTACCTTGATCCCAAAACCAGACAAAGACCCCATCAAAAAGGAGAATTATAGACCAATATCCCTGATGAACATGGATGCAAAAATTCTCAGCAAAATACTAGCCAGTAGGATCCAACAGTACATTAAAAGGATTATTCACCACGACCAAGTGGGATTTATCCCTGAGCTGCAAGGTTGGTTCAACATCCGCAAATCAATCAACGTGATACAATACATTAACAAAAGAAAGAACAAGAATCATATGATCCTTCCAATAGATGCAGAAAAAGCATTTGACAAAGTACAGCATCCTTTCTTGATCAAAACTCTTCAGGGTATAGGGATAGAGGGTACATACCTCAATATCATAAAAGCCATCTATGAAAAACCTACAGCGAATATCATTCTCAATGGGGAAAAACTGAGAGCTTTCCCCCTAAGGTCAGGAATGCCTCAGGGATGTCCACTATCACCACTGCTATTCAACATAGTATTGGAAGTCCTAGCCACAGCAATCAGACAACAAAAAGAAATCAAAGGCATCCAAATCGGCAAAGAAGAAGTCAAACTCTCACTCTTTGCAGATGAGATGATACTTTATGTGGAAAACCCAAAAGACTCCACCCCAAAATTGGTAGAATTCCTACAGGAATTCAGTAAAGTGGCAGGATATAAAATCAATGCACAGAAGTCAGTGGCATTCCTATACACCAACAACAAGACAGAAGAAAGAGAAATTAAGGAGTCGATCCCATTTACAATTGCACCCAAAACCGTAAGATACCTAGGAATAAATCTAACCAAAGAGGCAAAGGATCTGTACTCAGAAAACTATAAAATACTCATGAAAGAAATAGAGGAAGACACAAAGAAATGGAAAAACGTGCCATGCTCATGGATTGGAAAGAAAAATATTGTGAAGATGTCAATGCTACCTAGAGCCATCAACACATTGAATGCAATCCCCATCAAAATACCAGCCACTTTTTTCAAAGAAATGGAATAAATAATCCTAAAATTTGTATGGACCCAGAAAAGACCCCAAATAGCCAGAGGAATGTTGAAAAAGAAAACCAAAGCTGGCGGCATCACAATTCCAGACTTCCAGCTCTATTACAAAGCTATCATCATCAAGACAGTATGGTACTGGCACAAAAACAGACACATAGATCAATGGAACAGAAGAGAAAGCCCAGAAATGGACCCTCAACTCTATGGTCAACTAATCTTTGACAAAGCAGGAAAGAATGTCCAATGGAAAAAAGTCTCTTCAACATATGGTATTGGGAAAATTGGACAACCACATGCAGAAGAATGAAACTGGACCATTTCCTTATACCACACACAAAAATAGACTCCAAATGGTTGGAAGACCTCAGTGTGAAACAGGAGTCCATCAAAATCCTAAAGGAGGCACAGGCAGCAACCTCTTCGACCTCAGCCGCAGCAACTTCTTTCTAGAAACATCGCCAAAGGCAAGGGAACCAAAAATGAACTATTGGGACTTCATCAAGATAAAAAGCTTTTGCACAGCAAAGAAACAGTCAACAAAACCAAAAGACAACCGACAGAATGGGAGAAGATATTTGCAAATGACATATCAGATAAAGGGCTGGTATCCAAAATCTATAAAGAACTTATCAAACTCAACACCCAAAGAACAAAGAATCCAATCAAGAAATGGGCAGAAGACATGAACAGACATTTTTCCAAAGAAGACATCCAAATGGCCAACAGACACATGAAAAAGTGTGCAACATCGCTCAGCATCAGGGAAATCCAAATCAAAATCTCAATGAGATACCACCTCACCCCAGTCAGAATGGCTAAAATTAACAAGTCAGGAAACGACAGATGTTGGCGGGGATGCGGAGAAAGGGGATCCCTCCTGCACTGTTGGTGGGAATGCAAGCTGGTGCAACCACTCTGGAAAACAGTATGGAGGTTCCTCAAAAAGTTGAAAATAGAGCTACCATACGATCCAGCAATTGCACTACTGGGTATTTACCCCAAAGATACAAAAGTAGGGATCCAAAGGGGTACGTGCACCCTGATGTTTATAGCAGCAATGTCCACAATAGCCAAACTGTGGAAAGAGCCAAGATGTCCATCAACAGATGAATGGGTAAAGAAGAAGTGGTATATATATACAATGGAATATTATGCAGCCATCAAAAAGAATGAGATCTTGCCATTTGCAACGACGTGGATGGAACTGGAGGGTATTATGCTGAGCGAAATAAGTCAAAAAGAGAAAGACATGTATCATATGACCTCACTGATACGAGGAATTCTTAATCTCAGGAAACAAACTGAGGGTTGCTGGAGTGGGTGGTGGGGTGGGAGGGATGGGGTGGCTGGGAGATGGACACTGGGGAGGGTATGTGCTCTGGTAAGCGCTGTTAATTGTGCAAGACCGTTGAATCTCAGATCTGTACCTCTGAAACAAATAATGCAATATATGTTAAGAAAAAAAAAAGAAGATAGCAGGAGGGGAAGAATGAAGGGGGGGAAATCAGAGGGGAGACGAACCATGAGAGATGATGGACCCTGAAAAACAAACTGAGGGTTCTAGAGGGGAGGGGGTGGGGGGATGGGTTAGCCTGGTGATGGGTATTAAAGAGGGTACATTCTTCATGGTGCACTGGGTGTTATGCACAAACAATGAATCATGGTACACTACATCTAAAACTAATGATGTAATGTATGGTGATTAACATAACAATAAAAAATTTAAAAAAAGAGAAAGAAATAATATAGGGAGATCCC
The DNA here is from genome assembly GCF_004348235.1 of Phoca vitulina. Taxonomy (NCBI): domain Eukaryota; kingdom Metazoa; phylum Chordata; class Mammalia; order Carnivora; family Phocidae; genus Phoca; species Phoca vitulina. The sequence continues at coordinate 5,252,633 of NW_022589781.1, read as the reverse complement.
ATGTGCCTTTCCTGAGTTTCCTTAAATGGTAACTTCTTGCAAACTTCTAAACACAATAACAAAACAAAGATATTGACATTGATACAATCAAGGTATGGAATATTTCCGTCTCCATAGAGATCCTTCACTGTGCTCTTTTATAGCTTTATCTACATTGATCTTGCTCCCATTCCTTGCTTGCAAACACTAATCTTCTCTCAGTTGCTCCAATTTTATCATTTCAACATGTTTAAATGGAATCCTCCCATATCCAACCTTTTAAGATTGTTTTTTTCACTCAGCATAATTCTCTGGAGATTCATCCAGGTTGTGCCTGTCAATAGTCCACTCCTTTTCACTGCAGAGTAGTATTCTCGGTATGGATATACCACGGTTTGTGTAACTATTCAATTGTTGCAGAACATCTGTGTAGTTTTTAGTTTTTACGTATTATGTGAATGTAAGTCTTCATTTATCCAGAATAAATGTCCAAGAGTGAAATTACTGAGTCATAATATCATTGCAGGTTTAGTTAGTTTATTTATATTTATATTTATTTATTTCAGAAACTGCCAAACTAGGGGCACCTGGATGGCTCAGTCAGTTAAGTTGTTCAGCTCTTAATTTTGGCTCAGGTCATGATCTCAGGGTTGTGAGATCGAGCCCCACTTTGGCTCTGTTCTGAGTGTGGGGTCTGCTTAATATTCTCTCTCTCCTTCTCCATCTGCCCCTCCCCACTTGTGCTCTCTCTCTCAAAAAATAAATAAAATTTTTAAAAATGAAAAGAAACAAAAAACTGCCTAACTATTACCCATAGTGGCTGTCCTGTTTGACATTCTTGTCAGGGGGGAGAAATATAGATAGATAGATAGATTGATAGATAGATAGATAGATAGATAGATAGATAGACAGACAGACAGAAAGAAAGAAAGAAATACAGACAGGCAAATAGACAGATAGATATTCTAATAGATACATAGTAACATTTCATTGTGATTTTAGTTTGCATTTCTCTAGTGGCTATTGATGTCAAACATTTTATGATCTTATTTGCCATCCATACATCCTTTCAACTGAAATGCCTATCTTACAATCTTTCATCATTAAGTATAATGCTGGCTGTAGGATTTTTGCAGATGTTCTTCATCAATTTTCAGACAATCCCCTCTATTCCTATTTTTCTCACAAATTGATGTCAATTTTATCAATATATTAATTTTTTGATATAATCATGATGTTTCATTTTTAGTCTGTTTATGTAATAGATTATTTGGATTGATTTTTGAATGTTGAACCAGGCTTGCATCCATGATATAAAATATTATGAATTTTTGTGTCTGTATTTATGAGATATATGCGTGTAGTTTATCTGCTGTCTTTGTCTGGCTTTATTATCAGAGTAATACTAGATTCATTAAATGAAATAAAGATTGTGTTTCTTCCTTTTCTATTTTCTAGATGACACTGTAGACAATTGGTATTAATTCTTCCTTAATCATTAGGTAGAATTCTCCAATGAAGCATTCCGGCCATGGAGATTTTTTGGAGAGTGGAGATCATTTTTATTTATGAATTTTATTTCCCTAAGAGTTATGGGGCTATTAAAATAATTTGTTTCCTGTGGATAAATTATAGTAGTTTGCAGTAGTTCTTGGAGGAACTGGTCTATCTCATCTAGTTTGTCAAATTTATGTAGTCTGTTTTATTCCTTTGGTATCTTTTTGATGTCGGGAGGATCTGTAGTGATACATCCTTCTTCATGTCTGAAATTACTAATTTATGTATTTTTTTCCTTATCAATCTTTCTAAAGACTTATCAATTCTATTGATATTTTCAAAGGACCTGTTATTTTTGTTGCTTTTCTGTTTTTAATTTTTAATTTTATTAACTTTTCTTCTTCTGCTTGCTTTGAGATATTCAGGGTTGGTTTGGGTTTTTTGGGGGGGGTTATTGGATTTTCTTTTTATTTTTTAGATTCTTGAGGCAAGCACTGTGATTACTGGTTTGTCACTTTTCTTATTTGTAATGTATGCATTTAGGGCTGCAGATGTTCCTCTCAAGACTTCTGTAGCTGTTTCCCATAAACTTGGCAAAAGGGGGTAGGGGTGGTAGAAGAAATGGGTAAAAGGAATGAAAGGCAGGAATAAAAAAAACAGGCAAATACTGTAGATATCTGCTAAATGTTGGTTCAGCTGCATTAAATCTGTATATATATAAAAAAAAGAGTAAGAAGAAATATACGCTTAGTGACTGTAGAAAAATAATGGAATAAGGTACTTAATTTAAAATATTTATGAACCTGTACTACTCATTATGCATGAGTACACTGATATCTCAAATGGAATATGTGAATAAAATTGGATAAAATCATTACTAGAGGGAATTCATTTTCTAAAGGGCATATAACAACGAGTGCTATGTCAGAACATGTAAAGTCATCACACTGTACTTCCAATACCTTCTAACTACTGAAAAATAATTATTTACATAAAAATAAATTCCTCATACCCAGAGCAGACTTCTGTCATGTTTGCTAATTAATAGCACATCATCTTGCAATATGCTATGAGGAAAATGAAATCTAACAAAGGGTTCCCATATTCATAAAGTTGAAGACTAATCATATAGACTAGCCACACACAATGAGAAATTAAATAGTGATATGACTTTGAAATAAGAAAATATTTACCTTGGCAGTGGGTGGTGTATTATCAAATCTTTTAAAAAATCTGATAAACATTTATTGGAAGATTTAGGTACTGCAAGGAACTGAGCTGGGTCCTATGGCGGGTAGCTAGGAAAGTACAAGTGAGTTTTGGTTGTTAAGAAGCTTAGAAGTGGTAAAAGGTAATTATAAATAAAGATTAAAATTAGTGTATGATGATTCCTAGAGGGAAAAAGGCAAAGTACTTATACTATCCACATTATAAGTATAATGGTGTATATTTAGCACTTATTTTGAAATTGTATGGAAAGGCAAAAATCTCAACAGCCTGAGATAAGGTAGTTGGCATTGCAAGTAGGAAAAAAAAAAAAAAAAGGCGTGGTGAGAACCAAGAGAATGATACTGTCAATAACTACCGTCAGAATTTGGAAGAGAGAGGTCACTGAAGAAGTTAGGGAAATGCAAGATTTAGGCAAAATCGGTAATTGTGAGAGGTCATGATGATTTAGTGAGTGTTCTGTTTATGTGGGGTCAAATGTTAAGTAATGGGTGTGCAGACGATAGAATGCAAAATCAATAGCAGGCAGGGAGAGCAGGGGCTTTAAGTATAATCAGTATGTGACTAAAAGTTAGAAAACAAGATTAGGGTCACATTAGGGGAATTTAATGGACAGCGTAAAAAATAGGGAATTTTATTGGGAATTAAGAGCTTTCTGAATAAAATGATACTTTCTATGTTGTGTTAAAAACAACAAAAAAACAAAAACAAAAATAAAGACAAAACTATGTAGATATATTGTATTTTCATGTTGATTGTCTAATTTTCAGACATTTGCCTAAAGTGTGTTTTGGTGTGGATTTCTTTGGGATTTGTCCTCTTGTAATATCATTAAGCTCACTGAATTTGTAAGTTTGTCCTCTGCCAAATTTGGGAATATTTTCAGCTATAATTTACTCAAATCTATTTTTTAAGACTGTCCTTCTTTTCTTCTCCATCTGGGACTCCAATGACACAAAGCTAAATCTTTTGTTATAATCCCTCAGACCTTTGACAATCTGTTCACTGTATTGCTTTGTTCTGTTTCCAGTTATTTCTTATCTTTTGTTCAGGAATAATTTCTATTGTTTTAACTTCAAGTTCACTAATTCTTTCTGCTGTCTCCATCATACTGTTGAATCTATCAATTTAGTTTTGTTGTTTGTTTCTCTTTCTTTTATTTGAATTTTGGTTACTATATTTTTCAGTTATAAAATGTCCATTTGGCTCAAGTTTATACTATTTCTTCACTGAGAACTTTTAATGTTTTCATTTGTTTCAAGCATGTTTATTATTGCTTGTGGGAGCATTTTTATGATGGAAAATCTATGTCAGATAATTCTATCATCTCTGTGATCTTGGTGTTGATATCTCTTTATTGTCTTCTTAATTAAAGATGAGATTTTTCTCATTCTTAATATGACAAGAGATTTTCAATCAAAACCTGGACATTGTAGGTATTAAGTTATGAGGCTCTGGACCATTTTAAACTTTCTGCTGTAGCTGGCTTTCTTCGATACTACTTCAACAGGTAAAAGGCGTTGCCTCATTATCACCAAGTAGAGTTTGCCATTCATGTTCCCCATTCAGTGTCCCTTGACCAAGGGAGCAGGGCTTTTTGATAACGCTGGGTAAAGTTTGGAGTTCCATCTCCCTATTAGGTTTCTGCTTATCCCGCCTAGCTGAGAGGAGCAGAATATCTCATTATAGCTCACAATGTGGAATCCACTAACATGTGGGGACAGTGACATTGTTACTGCTGACTGTGATGAAAGTCCTCATTCCCCACTAGTCTTCCTCTCACACTACCCAGCAATCATGGTGAAAGAGTGCCCTGTTACTACTGAGTGGGAGTAAAGTCCAGCTTCTTTCTCTACCTTCTCAGATAACACCCATGTGAGTGTGTGTGTGTGTGTGTGTGTGTGTGTGTGTGTGTGTGCGCGCGCGCGCATGCACACCTGATGAGGGTGGTGAGGTTTGCACTGCTTCATGACACTCTGGAGAATTTGGAATTCTAGGCTCCCTAGTCAGCACTTGCAGGCACTTATGTTGATAAGATCACAGGTTTTTCTGTTATTCTGGCTGAAGTAGAGTGATATATTGTCTAAAAGATTTTATCTTCGTAAGCTGTCTCTTTCCTGTTCTTTTGGCTAGAGAAAGCAAAACTTTGTTGGCTTTTCTTTTTGGTACTTGGTGTTTTTGAGTTGCTGGTTTCTTTTATCTCCATACCTAGAATATATAAGGTAAAAATAAATGCTGGGGACTCACTGTGTTGTCCTTTCTTGGGTGCTGAGGTCACTACACTATCTGCAGCCTTCTCTCCTTTTTTCAATATTTTATTATTGTTTTATGTACAACCCTAATGGTTTTAGTTGTACTTAGTGGGAATAACATGGAAAAGTGTGTCTAATCCATCTTCCTTGAAGCAGAAATCCCTATATTTTCATGTGTATATTTTACCTTGTTTCTTTCTTTTTAAAATAGAATGCTTTCAGTGCCTGCAACTGAATCTCAATTGTTATAAAGGTTGAGAGCAGGGCCAAAGTATAATTTTATTTTACTTTTTTTTGTTTTAAAAGAACCATTCTCACTGACATATGGCAAAAATAATATACATTGAAAATGAAAGCAAAGAAAACAGCTAGAGTAATTACTGAAATAGTTCAGATAAGAGAAATAGGCGGTTTCCCCTAATGGGTCAGCAGAAAATAGGTAATTCATTTTTTTGTAACAATTTACTTATTTGCTAAATGTTCCTTGTGCTTATATTAGTGACTAGATATTGAGTATTCAAACATAAAATTCCTTAGTCACTATCTTCAGAAAACAAAATGGGAGTGGGGATACAGAAAGAATGCATATACAATTACACTCACTTTCATCTATCTACCTACCTGTCCATCCATCTATCTGTCCCTTTTTTCTCTCTCTCCACCCCCATTCTCTCAACCCATCCTTCCATTTCTTTTCTCTGATTCTCTACTAGGTAGTTTTTGTGGACAATTCCTCCACTCATGCCCTTCCTAATTTCACCCAAGGAAGTGAAGGGATGTCCTAGGATAAAAATACAAAGGCATTATTCCATGAGAACAAGCAATATTAACAAGGCAGAGATCTCTTTGCTCTACTCTCAACAATGAAAGGATCCATTGATGGGAGATTTTGTCATTCTTGATCATAATGGGGAAATGGTCACAGCAGCCTCTGAATGAAGGGTGGGCAGGTTCAAAAGCCACAACCATAAAAGGAAATATATACACTATATCCCAGAGGGAAAAATAAGGGAAAATACAGTTTATTAAGAATCCCCAAGCGTCTTTTGCACATCTTTCGGGGAAGTCTTTCTTTTTCTAGTTTTATTGAGATATAATTGACATATAACATTGAATAGGTTTAAGGCGTGCTACATAATGATCTGAAATAGGCATATATTACAAAATGATCACCACATTACCAGTTAACATCCATCACTTCGCATATTTACATTTCTCCTTGTTAGGAGAACTTTCAGGGTGTTCTCTCTTAACAACTTTCAAATACGCATTACAGTATTGCTAACTGTTGTCATCACACTGTACATTATATCCCCAGAATTATGTATTTTATAACTGGAAGTTTGTGCCTTCTGACCAGCTTCACCCACTTTGCCCCCCACCCCCCACTTGGCAATCACAAATCTGACCTCTGTTCTGTGAGTTTGTTTTAGACTCCACAAATAAGTGATATCATATAATATTGTCTTTGTCTGATTTATTTCACAAAGCATAATGCCCTCAAGGTCCATCCATGTTTTAAAAAATGGCAGGATTTCAGGCACCTGGGTGGCTCAGTTGGTTGAGCGACTGCCTTTGGCTCAGGTCATGATCCTGGAGTCCCTGGATCGAGTCCCGCATTGGGCTCCCTGCTCAGCAGGGAGTCTGCTTCTCCCTCTGACCCTCCTCCCTCTCATGTGCTCTCTCTCATTCTCTCTCTCTCAAATAAATAAATAAAATCTTTAAAAAAAATGGCAGGATTTCTTTATTTTCATGGTTGAAGTTTTTAAAGGGTGAAAACATCATGGAAAAGTAAAGATTTTTGCTTTATATCCTGGATTCTGATTTTTTTGTAATTACTCTAGTTGAAATACTCATCAAAAAACATATACAAAAGTACCCTTAATTTTTCCTATTCTGATAAGTCAAATGCTAAAGCCAGGGTTTACATTAAGTAAATAATGTTGTCAAAACATAGGAGCTCAACTTCTGAAGCTGTGTTTAGCATCCTTATGTTTATGACTCATCTAATGCTAACAAATGATGGATAAAAGCTGAATGACAAAACAAAAACAAATGCCAGGAAACTAGAAATAAAACAGATAAACAAAAAGAAACAAATCAGGATCAAATTGTTACAAAACGCAGTGGCTGTAGATATTTTCTTCCTCAAGAGGGGACCTGTTTACTTTCTTTTAAAGAATCCTAAGAATAGACTTAGAAGGTTTCTGTCTTCCACAGTAACTTTTGCTGAACCCAGCTTTGGCCTAAGCAGAAAATTTATGTTTTGGTTTTGGTTTTTTCCAATTGTTGGTGTTTTCTAATATTCATTAAAATAATTTCAAATGACAGTGCTGGATAGTGCCATTTACCTACGAAGTACATAAAGCCCTTTTCAGCAAAAGGGTGCAAAATGCTTTCAGTATTTTAATACAGATTATGAAAATAAAATACTAATGATATAAATGCACTTAACTGTTAATCCACCAGATGATAATGATGATGATGATGATTTGTAAATCATTCAAAATTAAGAGGAAGCTTAAATGGTTATGTAGATTACAGAAGGGGAATGCCTTTAGGCAAAGCTAAGATCACTAAAAGAGCTGTATTCAGCTTACGGGAGGAACTGCGCTTCATAGCAAAATGTTTATGGTTTCTTCACACCCCCTAATATTTTTTCAGGACATGTCTTTTGTGGACAACAAATCCAGTTTAGTAGCATCGCACAGGGAAGCAATTATTCAAGAAGGCCACATCCTGACTTTTTATTGTATTCAGAGGTTTTATTCTTGCACATAAGACCAAAACTTCATGCTACACAGGAGAGATGGCAGGATGTGTTTGTAAGAGTTTTAAGAATGAGACTACTGTATGCAAACCCTCACTGTGACTATAGCCCAAGGAAATGAATGTAAAGAAAATCACCAGCAAAGCAATCATCTTAGTCTCTTTATCTTAGAACCTACTTACTGATTCAACCCCCATCCTACCTGCTTTCCATCCTTCTGTTCTGTTATCTTATAGAAGTGAAGGGAACAAAAACTATTGATCTATAAATGACCAAAGTCATGGTAGGAAGGGCTAAGTGTGAGGTGGAGAGGCATCTATTCATATGCAGGCAAATCTAATGATATTCTTACCTGATAGAGGAAAAGAACTTAGGAAAACACAACACACACACACACACACACACACACACACACACAAGATTGATGTAGATCTGGTTCATCTCCTTGGATCAGTGTACTTCGGGAAGAGGGACGGAACCAGACTAGGTTTTGGGAGTAAGAGTGTGTAGTACAGACCATAAAACTAATTGCTATTGTCAATGATTAAGATCAGTCATTGCTTTTTGGAAGACCCCACTATAAATATAACAAGTTCCAAGTCTGTGGGAGGTTGTTGACATTCCCATATGTTTTACTTTTGAGAATGATGGCTAGACAGATACTTATCCCAAATTTATTTTCATTTATCACTATTCATATTAAATATAATGCTTAACTAACTTTCAATTTGGGCTCTCATTACAGTACTCCAAGTTTTATAAGAAGACAAAACAGACTCAGTATTTCTTTCCCCAGAAGTTTATCTAGAGCCATGTGAGAAAAATTAGAGCAGTTCTTGATAAAAGGAGGAAAAAAGAAAGAAATTCATTTGGATTATAAGTAGAAGAACCCTATTTTTAAATGGCATACATAAATAGAAGGCATCTCTTTGGGGAAGTCTGTAAATAACTAACCTTGAACAAATTATAATAGGCCAAGATATTTTAACATCTGACTCTTCCTAGCTTCTTTTCTCTGCTGGACATATAAAACATATTTAGATTTGCATGATTTAGTCCCTTCTTGACTAATCCCCAGCCCCCACACACCATCTGTCACCAATTGCTCAGAGGAACACCAGGGTTCACTGGATCTTTAGATGAGCAGATGCAGATTCGGGAGAAAAGAGAGAGGGTATCCCTGAGGTAAGCAGGAGAGGACTCACAAAGAACTTTACTTAGGAATTTTGAATAAAGCAGTTGGGGTTTATATGATGACTAGGAGGAAAAAAATGAGATTTTAGAAAAACAAAGTATTGCAGGTGGTTATATATCCCTTTCATGGTGTTCAAGGACAATGGTCAATATGAAATTGCATATTGGCTCTTCTGGGATCATCTTTAGGGCCATAATTGTTGGGTTTATAATCTCTCTCAAACTTACAAAGATAGAGAAAAACGTATCTTTGCACAGGGGGGCTCAAACTGTTCTGTGTTTTGGAAACAAATGACATTCATTGTTACTACTGGAGTTGTTTCTATCACTAAACAGTTATATTGGTAATCTGCTTAAATAAATTGTCAATATACATACAATTCCAGAAAATAATAAAATAGCCAAGACAGCAATACTTTTCTAAATATGGGACCAAAAATACAGTTTTCCTACTATATAACATTAATCACTGGGGTGTATACCTGAGATTTATAAGAAATCAACTGTCTTCAATGCAATCCCTATCAAAATACCATCCACTTTTTTCAAAGAAATGGAACAAATAATCCTAAAATTTGTATGGAACCAGAGAAGACCCCGCATAGCCAGAGGAAAATTGAAAAAAAAAAAAGCAAAGCTGGTGGCATCACAATTCCCGACTTCAAGCTCTATTTCAAAGCTGTCATCATCAAGACAGTATGGTACTGGCACAAAAACAGACACATAGATCAATGGAACAGAATAGAGAGCCCAGAAGTGGACCCTCAACTTTACAGTCAACTAATCTTTGACAAAGCAGGAAAGAATGTCCAGTGGAAAAAAGACAGTCTCTTCAACAAATGGTGGTGGGAAAATTGGACAGCCACATGCAGAAGAATGAAACTGGACCATTTCCTTACACCACACACAAAAATAGACTCAAAATGGTTGAAAGACCTAAATGTGAGATAGGAGTCCATCAAAATCCTAAAGGAGAACACAGGCAGCAACCTCTTCGACCTCAGGCGCAGCAACTTCTTCCCAGAAACATCGCCAAAGGCAAGGGAAGCAAGGGCAAAAATGAACTATTGGGACTTCATCAAGATAAAAAGCTTTTGCACAGCAAAAGAAACAGTCAACAAAACCAAAAGACAACCGACAGAATGGGAGAAGATATTTGAAAATGACATATCAGATAAAGGGCTAGTGTCCAAAATCTATAAAGAACTTATTAAACACCCAAAGAACAAAGAATCCAATCAAGAAATGGGCAGAAGACACGAACAGACATTTTTCCAAAGAAGACATCCAAATGGCCAACCGACACATGAAAAAGTGCTCAACATCGCTCGGCATCAGGGAAATCCAAATCAAAACCTCAATGAGATACCACCTCACACCAGTCAGAATGGCTAAAATCAACAAGTCAGGAAACAACAGATGTTGGTGGGGATGTGGAGAAAGGGGAACCCTCCTACACTGTTGGTGGGAATGCAAGCTGGTGCAACCACTCTGGAAAACAGTATGGAGGTTCCTCAAAAAGTTGAAAATAGAGCTACCATATGACCCAACAATTGCATTACTGGGTATTTACCCCAAAGATACAAATGTAGGGATCCAAAGGGGTATGTGCACCCCGATGTTTATAGCAGCAATGTCCACAACAGCCAAACTGTGGAAAGAGCCAAGATGTCCATTGACAGATGAATGGATAAAGAAGATGTGTTATATATATATACAATGGAATATTATGCAGCCATCAAAAGGAATGAGATCTTGCCATTCGCAATGACATGGATGGAACTGGAGGGTATTATGCTGAGCGAAATAAGTCAAAAAGAGAAAGACATGTATCATATGACCTCACTGATATGAGGAATTCTTAATCTCAGGAAACAAACTGAGGGTTGCTGGAGTGGTAGGGAGTGGCAGGGATGGGGTGGCTGGGTGATAGACACTGGGGAGGGTATGTGCTATGGTGAGTGCTGTGAATTGTGCAAGACTGTTGAATCACAGACCTGTACCTCTGAAACAAATAATACATTACATGTTAAAAAAAAAAAAGAAAAGAAAAGAAAAAAAGAAGAGGAAGATAGCAGGAAGGGAAAAGTGAAGGGGGGAAATCGGAGGGGGAGATGAACCATGAGAGACTATGGACTCTGAAAAACAAACTGAGGGTTCTAGAGGGGAGGGGGTGGGGGGATGGGTTAGCCTGGTGATGGGTATTAAAGAGGGCACGTTCTGCATGGAGCACTGGGTGTTATACACAAACAATGAATCATGGAACACTACATCAAAAACTAATGATGTAATGTATGGCGATCAACATAACATAATAAAAAAAATAATAATCCAATTAAGGATATAGTCTTGCAAACTCTAAGACTGTAAACTGCCCTATCATCAGACTACAAAATGGAAAGAAAGAGACTAAACAAAGACACAATGACCAAAGATGAAACAGAAGTATAGAGTAGCTATAAATTATAAAACTATAAACAGGAATATCTTCTCCATTTCCCTTGGCAACTTGAATAAAATATCTAACTCAGTGTTTCTTTGTGTAACGAACTGATACAGTGAGGAGTCACAGCAGGTAGATTTCTTCTTTGGCTCTCTGGGGCAGACATTCTGATTTCCTAACGATTAACCACTATACTGTTTGTACTTACTAATGAACGATTTTTGCTCATGACATTGACTCAGTTAACAGCACTGATAACCTAGACTTGCTTGCAACTAGTTGAGCCAAAAGCCTCATCTGGTCAATGGTTTCTAAGCAGAACTCCCCTTGGATGTTACTGGGGTTTTTTTTTTGTGTTTTGTTTTGTTTTGTTTTTATTATGTTATGTTAATCACCATACATTACATCATTAGTTTTTGATGTAGTGTTCCATGATTCATTATTTGCATATAACACCCAGTGCTCCATGCAGAACGTGCCCTCTTTAATATCCATCACTGGGCTAACACATCCTTCCACCCACCTCCCCTCTAGAACCCTCAGTTTGTTTCTCAGAGTCCATAGTCTGTTTGGTTATTTTTTTACTAAAAGAGGTGGGCTTTGTTGGCAGCAAGATTTTGCCTTTCTGCTTTTGCCTTTCCTCCCACCTAGAAATCACATGTAATACTCTGGTGCAGAAGCTTCCTTGTGAGCTGGAGGAAGAAAGCTACACTCCAATGACGGCAGAGCCAAAGGGAGGAATCTGGGTTCTCAATGGCAGCCTAATGATAATTTATAACAAGACTTTTAATAGAAGAAGACTTGTATTAAGTCTTATATTAAAAAGCTTCAGAGATTACCAACCGTCAAATATCTGAGAGGTATCTTTCACTAAAAAAAAAAAAAAAGATAAATGAATGCTAATAAATAAAAGATTAGAGATATGTAAGTTAAAACTATAAAAGTATAAAAATATTACATAATAGTCAGGAATTTACTATGAATTCTGTATATTTTATAGTAAACAAAAGGATCATGACCAATTGTTATTAAAGCTGCATTCCTATTAATTTTTATATCATGCTTATAATATAAGGTGTATAAATATTCTAAGTAATTTATCATTGGTTCGAAAACTACAAATAAGCAATTATCCCAAAGGAGCAAGTATACATATATATTGCTACTCACTTCTCATAACTACAGAATAATATGCACAGCATTTTAAATAGGAATTTAAAGTCATTCTTCTGAGCTAATTGGAGGAAAATAAGTAAAGAAAGAAAGTCAAAGAATCTCTTTTAAAAAGCATCTATTCTGTTATTTTAAAAATTCTTTATACTCAACTGTCTCCAAATAAGACCCTATGTTTAGGGGCGCCTGGGTGGCTCAGTCGTTAAGCGTCTGCCTTCGGCTCAGGTCATGGTCCCAGGGTCCTGGGATCGAGCCCCGCATCGGGCTCCCCGCTCAGCGGGAAGCCTGCTTCTCCCTCTGACCTTCCCCCTGCTTGTGTTCCCTCTCTCGCTGTGTGTCTCTCTGTCAAATAAATAAATAAAATCTTTTAAAAAAAAAAAAAAAAAGATCCTATGTTTAAACACAGTTATGATGAGAAAGCAATAATATGATAAGAATCATGCACTCACAATCTGCTCTTGTATTCACTTGTCTATGGAAAAATAATTATCTTAATTAAATTAACAATTTAAATAATATCAAGCATTCTAATTATGATATCAATTTACTTCAATACACTATGGGATGATTTAAAATCATGACGTTTTTCTCAGAGTCATAAAACCTACATTTAAGATATATTTGCAAGTCATTCTACCGGAGAATCCACAAATAGACTGATTTCCTCTTATGAAATTATTAGCATATTTCTGTCATAGAAACTAAACAAGATAAAAGATTATTTGGAATTTTTCAAATTTTTATTCACAGTTACAGGTCTCTAGGCTCCATAGCATGTTAATTTTTCCCATGATTTGTTGATGCCTGAAATAGTTTTCATGCTAATTCTAGTGAATTCCCAAGTATTAAGACACGAAAACATACTAAATCAATATTCAATTAAATCTTCACTTGAACACGTATATTCTGAAGTCAATATGACTCTTTAAAAATAGTAACTCAGTTCATTTCTTCATATAATTATTTTTAAAATTAACTTATTAAAAAATATTAGTATTTTTTACTAATATTTACAATAAAAGGGAATTCCTGCTTTTAGTCAGTAGGGAGAAACTCATACCAGACTAGCCTGCTTACCATAAACAACTATAGAGCAAGAAAAAAAAATTAAATTCTGACTTGCCCATGTGAGACAAGAGGCAGCACACACTGTGGAAATTCACGGAAGAGAAACAGGTGAGATGAGCTACGCAATGACCCTAACCTTCTGCCTGGACCTTCCTTCCAGACAGGGGTATAGAGAGAGGGTGTGCAAACAAAACACAGAGGGGAGGAGCTAGAAGCTGAGAAAGTAGGAACTGGGGTTCCAAGCTGCTGTTGGGGGGCTAAAATTTGCAGGTACAAGCAAGAAGGAAGCTGTGCAAGGAGCAAGTTTGAAAAAGTTCACAGATAAGCACAAACTGGGAGAAAATATTCTTGGCACATACACACAATGCATTCAAATCAATAATAAAAAAGAAAAAATATTAATTAAAAATGGACTGGGCACTACTAGACACTTCATAAAGCAATATACGTTCATGGTCAATAATCACATGAAAAAGTGGTCAACGTTTTTCGTCATCAAGGGAATGCAAATTAAAACCACGAAGTTGCTACCCCGCACCGCCATGAGGATGGCTACAGTTAAAAAGAGTGACCGAACTGTCAAAGATATGCAACAACTGGAACCCTCCCATGCTCCTGATGGGAATGTAAAATGGTACAACCACTTTGGAGATATGACACTTTTCATAAATTTAAATATGCACTCACTTTATGACAAAACAGTAAGAGAAATGGGGAAAAATTGACCATCTAAAGATTGATTCATGAATGTTCATCAGCAATATTTGTAATACTCTCAAGCTGGAAAAACCAGAATGCCCATGAGCATGAGAATGAGGCTTATTGATACAACGGAAACACCACACCGTTATAGGAAGGTAGGCATGGCTGACAGATGCAGCAAGATAAGTGAATATCAAAGACATGCAGAGGGAAATAATTCAGACCCAGATGAGTGTATACTGCACGTTTCCATCTGGATGTCATTCTAATCCAGGCAAAACTCACACCAGCTGCTGTCTGGCAAGAAGAGAGTATTGAAATAGCAATGTTCTGTATCCCGGTAATGGCATGGGTGATATGATGAATCGGGCAATGTGATGCAATTATCAAAACTGATCAAACTGTATGCTTATGGCCCAAGTATTTCATTGTATTCAAAATAGACATTAAATTTAAAAAAGAAATATAAGAATAGAAACTACGTATGCTGTTGGTAATGGTTAGCTTTCTAGGCTATTTGCCCTTTTCTTTTGATTTTGACCTTGAACATTTCCCCAGGTGAGAAAATGATATATAACTATAACATCGTAAGTTTAAAAATAGAGTTTGAATTATTTTCATATTAAAGTTTCAACAAGGAACATTTTATATATAATAAAACATAAGCTATAAATCCAAGTGTGAGTTTCATCAATACAATTATTTTCTAATATTTTGCTAGTTGCAACAGGTGATTATAAATGAATAAAAGACTGGGTTATAAATATGTTATTTCTTTTTTACATACTAAATATATTTTGAACCATCAGGATTATGAGAATGGCTTATTTTATTTTATTTTACCTTTTTACTAAGTAAACTCTACACCCACTGTGGGGCTCGAACTCACTACCCCGAGATCAAGTGCTGCATGCTCCACCAGCTGAGCCAGCCAGGCGCCCCAAGAGAATGGCTTATTTTAAACACATTAGTAATAAACACTAAACAGAAATGAGCCAATAGTTAAAACGAAAAACAACTAAAATTGGAAAAAATAAATTTTAAATACTATTAGGCTACATGCTGACCTACTGGTACTGTGTGGTTCTCTTATTTTTACCAACACACTTTACTGATGGATAGAGAGCTGCCCCATCTTATTATGCACTAGAGATCACTTGTTGGGAGATTTCAGTATGTACAGATCCCATAAGTTACTGTACCATTTTTTCTTAGGTGAGTGGATCTTCCCCAGAAGAAAGGTATCTATCTATCGGTAGATAGAGAAGCATAGAGATGCAAATATTTAACTATACATGTAGTTTACATATATATAGGTTAAGTATTATAACAAATCAAGTTATACTAAAGATTATTTTCTTTAAATCTGTATTAAAATATGTGCTATTCATTATCAAGAGAATAAGGATTTTAATGACTTTATCAGCATTTCAAAGGATTTATAGAACATCTGTGGGCAGTTCGCTCCAACATTTGTTTGAGAAAGTGGAAAGTGCAATTATTAATTAGACAATGGTGTAAAGTCCCAAAACTGGGGACAGCAGGTGCTGCTGCAACCTGATGAAGACATCAGTGATATTGCTGGAAGGTAACAAAGTAACTGAAGAGCTTTCAGAAGAAGATTGCCCTCTTTGTTCCTCTCAGTGAGCGAGCAGAGACACACACACATGCACACACGCCCCTTTCAGAGAGATGCTTACAAACTTCTTGTGTCCGTTGGGTATTCGAATGTTACAATTTATGACTTCTGAGGTTTTTATGTGAAATATTTTAAGAAAATTCTAATAAAAACATTGTTTTCCAATAGTGTGTTACTTAATGTGTTTTACCATCAATTCAAATTTCAGTAAAAGTAGAATTACAGAATGTTTACCCTTTTTGAATACAGTGGTAGATTGCACCTCTTTGGTTTGCTATCAGTTGAGGACAAATAGTCCTATTTTTAAAAAAAAGATTTGTTTATTTTTTGAGAGAGAAAGCAAGAGAGCAGGAGGGGCAGAAGGAGAGAGAGAATCTCAAACAGACTCTGCGCTGGGCACAGAGCCTGACGCAGGGCTCGAACTCATGACCCTGAGATCATGATCTGAGCTGAAACCAAGAGTCAGAGGCTTAACTGAGAGCGCCACCCATGCACCCCAAGGACAAATAACCCTATTAATTTGACAAATAAACACAAATAGCAAAAGCAATAACATTAAGAATTTTCATGGTAACCAGTGCAGAGTAAAATCCTCACATATATGTTATACATAGTTGTATAATAAAGACAGACGATAAAATAATAATTGATATGAAATTTATCAAGTGTGTAGACAGTATAGGTCTTATTTTCCATAATTTTAAATAGCAACTAATTTCAAATTAAAAATAAGTTTACTTTAAGGATAAATACGCTGTGCAAGGAGAAAGGAAATACAAAGCGCTAGGGAAATGTTCAATTTCTAGACGGTGTAGACAGATTTGAGTAGATTTGTGTATTTCTTTCCTTCCTTTCCTCCCTCCTTCTCTTTTCTGCTTTGTCCAACCTTCCTTTCTGCTCTGTCTCCTTTCTCTCTCCTTCATGAGATGCTCTTCAACCTTGGAGAGCTGATCTCGCTATTCCATTTGCTTCTCCTTTGGTAACTCAGAAGCAGTAATTACTGCTTTCTGACATGAAATTTCCTATAGGGGAAAAAATAACCTTTCTTCCCAAACTCTACCCATGCCATCTTTTGCTCCATTTAATCTTACCCTTTAAACATGTTTAAAAGCTAAAGAAAATATCCTAACAGAAAAAAAAAAAAAAAATTGTTTCTTGCAGATACTGATGAGCTTTTCCACTCCTACTCTTCAACAGTTCCTGCAAATGCTACTTATTATCTCTGTTTCTTCCATTTCAACGCTGTCTCCAACAAAATCCTTTACTGCATTTTAGGAAAAGAATGACAAAATACCTTGATGTGAGGTGTTAATATTTATGAAATGATTGAGTTTATGTCAAAATGTCAGAAGAACATTTCTGACCCAGAAGATAGTAAGTCACAAATGCACTAAAAAACTGAGGTATATAAATCAAATAAAGATCAAACCACATTGAAAAAAGTGTTAACATTTGTCAGACATGGTGGACTAGATAGTACAGGATACATCCATTACTCAAGAGATATATATCATCATATTAACTCATTTAAATTAATGGAGAACATTTCAATTTACAACCCAGGAATAGTTGAACTTCTTGGCAGGACCAACCCCATGATTTCATAGTAGCTGGTTAAGATTAGTATTAAAATTTAACCTTTCAGATCCACAATTAAAAGTAAATTGCAGCCCTTAAATTTGGTAGCATATAAAGTTTCACCATGGAAAATGCATTTCAGCATTTTAGTGAAAAATCTATTTCAGTAAATTTTCTGAAGGACAGAGAAATTAGTAATTCCTTTTAAGATTTCACTTTAGCCTTCATTTTCCTTAAGCAAATCTTCAAAACTCATATCATATACACAAAATATGAAATGATCTTTATAAAGTAGCCTATCCCAATGAGTTTTTACGAAGATATATGCAATGGGTTCTCAGCAAAAATTCTTGAAAAGAAGCTCAAGTGTGGTAAATGACAGAATTTAAAGATAAAAAATACTGACTACATTTTGGAAACTAAATAAGAATAAAACCTAGGGAATATATAATGTTAAAAATAAAAAAAAAAAAAAAAAAAAGAAGATACCAGGAGGGGAAGAATGAAGAGGGGGAAATCGGAGGGGGAGATGAACCATGAGAGACGATGGACTCTGAAAAACAAACTGAGGGTTCTAGAGGGGAGGGGGGTGGGGGGATGGGTTAGCCTGGTGATGGGTATTAAAGAGGGCATGTTCTGCATGGAGCACTGGGTGTTATACGCAAACAATGAATCATGGAACACTACATCAAAAACTAATGATGTAATGTGTGGTGATTAACATAAAAAAAAAAAAAAAAAACCCTCAGGAAACGTGTCTGTTACCACTGCATCAATATGAGCTCTATCATATAGCTTTTGGTCTTAATTATCTCAGACAAGAAATAATAGAAATATAAAATGGGGTGATTAAAACAGGTAATATTGCTTAAACATATTTCAGCATATTTAACCAACTTATATTAATTTAAATGACAAAAAATAATGATCACTTAAAAGTATTAAAAATGGAACAGTCTTTGGGTATGTGGGTGGCTCAGTCAGTTAAGCATTTCAGCTCCGGTTATGAGATCTCAGGGTCTCAGGGTCATGAGATCAAGCCCTGTGTTGGGCTCCACACTGAGCTTGGAGCCTGCTTAAGATTCTCTCCCTCTGTCCTTCCGTTGTCGTCCCCCCCACCCCTCAGGTGTCTCTCTTTCTTAAAAAAAAATGGAGCAGTCTCTCAATGAAAACTTAATTGATTGAAAGTAAATGTAAGTATCACTCATCATAAGAGAAATACAAATCAAAACCACAATGAGATACCACTTTATACCTGTCAGAATGTCTAGAAACAAAAAGACAAGAAACAACAAGTGTTGGCAAGGACGTGGAGAAAAAGGAACCCTCATGCACTGTTGGTGGGAATGTAAGCTGGTGCAGCCATTGTGGAAAACAGTATGGAGTTTCCTCAAAAAATTAAATATAGAATTACCATATAATCCAATAATTCCACTATTGGCCATCTACCCAAAGAAAACTAAAACACTAATTTGAAAAGATATATGCACCCCTATGTTTATTGAAGCAACCTTTACAATAGTCAAGAAATGAAAGCTACCCAACTGTCGTCGATAGATGAATGAGTAAAGAAGATGTGATATATACACATTCAATGAAACATCACTCAGCCATTGAAAAAACAAGAGCTTGCCATTTGTGACAACATGGATGGACCTAGAGGATATTCTGTTACGAGAAGTAAGTCAGAAAAAGACAAATACCATGTGGCTTCATTTATATGTGGAATCTAAAACAAAACAAATGAGTAAACAAACAAACAAACAAAAAAAGTAGAAAAAGACCCATAAATACAGAGAACAAACTGATGAATGTTGAAGGGCTAGAGGGATGGGAAAAATGCGTGAGGGGGTGTGGGAGATACAGGCTTCCAATTATGAAATGAGTAAGTCATGGGGACAAAAGTCACAGTCAATGACATTTAATACAGTTAATGGCATTTATATTAATTATACCAATATTACACAAAACTTAGAATTTCCAAATCTTGAATTTCACACCAAAAGGGAATTGATAGTTTATATTAATTATACCAATATTACACAAAACTTAGAATTTCCAAATCTTGAATTTCCAGTTAATGGCATTTAAATAGCATTGTACGGTGACAGATGGTAGCTACACTCATGGTGAGCATAGCATACCATACAGAAACGTTGAATCACTATGTTGTACACCTGAAACTAATGTAACATTGTGTGTCAGCTATAATTCAAGTAAAAAAAATCTCCATAATAGACAATATAAAAAATAAATTTAAAAATACTAAAAACAATTCTAGCACTTATTCACTATTTTGATGTGAAAAATTAATTTATCTAGATACAGTGAACATCTTAAAATCCTGGTTATAGATATGGTATAGTATATCAAAAGGTATGCACGTACAGGAATGATACCATTTCTCAAATTAGGTGACAGAAGCTATAATAGCTATAAAATAAAATCATCTTATGAACACTTTCTGATAAGAACAGACATAATTAAGTGGTAAGAAACCCAAATCCCTCTGTAACAGTTAAAAATTTATATTGAAAGTGACAGAAACAATTCAAATTAGTTTAGACCGTCAATGTTATGTCTTCATATAACTGAAGATTCCAGTTGTAAGTTTTCAGATAACTATTTATCAAGGAGTTTCAAAGTTGTAAGTTTTCAGATAACTATTTATCAAGTAGTTTCAAAGTTGTGACCAGGGCAAAGTACATTTCCCTTCTTTTCTCAGCTCTGCTTCTGTGGTGTTAACATTCATGGGAGGGTTCAAGGGTTTGCTGAGCTACTTTTATATTCTTTACTAAAAATATTTTATTTATTTGACAGAGGGAGAGGGAGAGAGGGAGGGAGAGAGAACAAGCAGGGAGAGTGGCGGGCAGACAGAGAGGGAGAAGCAGGTTCCTCGCTGAGCAGGGAGCCCCACATGCGACTCAATCCCAGGACACAGAGATCATGACATGAGCTGAAGGCAGACGCTTAACTGACTGAGCCACCCAGGTGCCCTGCTACTTTTATATTCTTACTCTAGAGTCAATGCCCCAGAATTGAGACCAGTTGGCTCTCACCAACCTGAAAGACATCACGTTCTCACTCTTGAGTTATGTCCAAGAGGATGTTATGCACATACCAGACTATACTACTCAGGGCCCACACATGCCACTGGGAGCATTCTCACCTAAATTATGGGAAATCCGGGTCCAGTTAGGGCAGACAAGAGTTGGATGGGGGAACTGGAGAAGCTCCAGGTCTGCCGATCTGCAGGCATTTACAACAAGAACAAGCATTTTCACGTCAGAAGAGATTTTGTTACTGGAAGACAGTATAAAGACAATTGTACACAAGATAAATGGCCTGCCAAGGCAACATTTCTAAAAGCTTTGGGACACCATTAACCTTATGTCTAATTTTTAAGTTGTTTGCTTTTTGGCAATAGCACAGTCAAGATAAACAGTAGCTGAAAATTCAGCCATTTAAATTTCAAAATATAGATACAGAAGTGCTCTCAACGAAACACATTGCTCTGTATTTTATAGTCAGCATCTATTTGCACAAAAAAATATGCCACAGGCAAATGATTCAATTAAATGCACATAATAAAGCTATATATTTGACATGATATCACAACTGGAGGGGAAAAAACTATATAGTCTGTTAACTAGCAGCTTACATAACCATGCAATATCAAAAGGACAATATAAAACATAAAACTGAGAATGTAATATTTCACTTAAATGGGATGACTCCTTGATGGTACAGAAATAGAAATAAAACCCAAAATATCTTTTAAAAACATTCATAATCCCTGGTATTCAAGTTTCACTAGTAGTTGTTCAGAAGGAAAATAGAAGCATGAATGCAACATTGTAAATGCTTTCCACAGCAGGAATGGAAAGCCAAGAGCCCTCAGATTTTGAAGCTGATGAATATTAAAATAAGAAAATCAGATGCACTGCATGTGTGAATGGTAACAGACTCTTCAGAATCCCAATTTCACATTTGCAGTCAATTTATCTCTCCATCCTCCTAAAGTAGATAAATTAAATATTGCAGTTAATAGTTGGATAGTGCTTTTAAATAAAGCCAAGCATCTGTCTATTCAGCAGAGATACATATGCCATTGTGCCTTCCATCAGATCTTACCATCTCTTTTTGTAAGTGTAAAAACTCAGGAGAAGAAACAAATGTCAAGTTTGCCAAAGATTTTTCTTTCTCAGTTGCCTTATATGGTAGAGAGTATTTCTATCAGACATAAGATCCAAAAGAGATGCACTTTGATTCTGTTAAAAATTTACATTTAAATTCTTATGGATGGTAGATTTTTTTTCCTTTGAGCAAGAGAACAATGCCATTAGCTAATTTCTTCAAAAAAATTTGAGTATATAAATATTCTCAAAATTAAAAAGATAGGGAGGAGAGTTGTAAGAACTAAGTATTCTGTTAGGTGACTTTAAATAAGAAAGTATTAAAAAATTGCCTATTGCTCATATAATCATTATAACTAATAAATACAATAGAACAGCACACACGAATGTGAATAATAGTCACTAACTCTTTCCACTTTGGTGAGTTAGGTAGCAGTTAATGCACGGGCATGGCATATTGTCAGGCATTTCACAAGATAGTATCCCGCTGTTTTAAATTATTCTGGAATAGCCAGAGGTAAAAATTCAATAGTGACCACCACATGCAGGGGTAAGACAGGGTATGAAAGGATGAGTTTCCATATCAATAAAGATGAGAGGTAAGTCGGGAAGAAAGAATGACAGAGATGGATTTCAGGGAAGGGAGTATGCAAAGGGTGTGGTGTGCATTGAACCCTTCCAACAACGGACGTGTGCCCAGAGGTCTGGGCGTATCAAGTGTTGCAATTGTACATGAACATCCCTTTTCTGAAAACCTTGCTAACAGGCAGGTGCCACACGCAGATTTTTAAAAGTAATTTATTCCATATGCAGAAGATTGTATAAAATCTCACCAGAGTCTAAAACTGGATCTCATTATCAAATAATTAATATTTCTACAGTGAAATGCAAATGTCTGCAGTAAGTGGTCAAACAGAGTCAAAAATGAGCTTCACAACAGGTCAGGATAGGTTTTGTCACCAGATGAGTTACAAAAAATAAACTATGCTCAGAATTTCTTTTAATATAAAAATTCTAAGTAAGGGACTATATACCTATAATTCTTACACTCATGTTTAATTGGGTGTCATTTAGGACAGTGAAAAGAGGGAATGACAAACAATAAGTTGACGAGATCAGCAGAGGCTAGAGGTCATAGAGCTCTGAAATGTTAGAGCCAAGTTTTGGAAACGAGGGAGATTAGCACGCCCCCCCATCTTCGCTGCTAGACCCCACGGGTCCTATGCGGAGGACCTCTTGGGAACTGAGGGATCTCTAGGGCACTACTTGAAACCATCCCAATGAGAGGACAAGAATGAGAACAAGAATGTAAACTGGGACAGAGAACACAGGTGAGAAGAAATAGGAAGAGTTAAATATCTGAATGAGATTTTTTTTTTTTAAGAACAATTCGCATTTGTCCTAAGAAAGCAGTTAGTGAGGCTCTGTGTGGCTCAGTCAGCTGAGCACGGACTCTTGGTTTCAGCAGGGGTCATGATCTCAGGAAAACGGGATCCAGCCCCACATGGGGCTCTGTGCTCAGCCAGAAGTCTGTTTCTCCATCTGCCTCTACCCCTCCCCCCCCAACTCTCTCTTTCTAAAATAAATAAATCTTTAAAATAACAGAAAGAGGGACTGCTGGGTGGCTCAGTCAGTTAAGCATTAGCCTTTGGCTCAGGTCATGGTCCCAGGGTCCTGGGATTGAGTCCCGCATCCGGCTCCCTGCTCAGCGGGGAGTCTGCCTCTCCCTCTGCCTCTGCTGTTCCCCCTGCTTGTGCTCTCTCTTTCTTGTCACTCTCTCTCTTTCTGAAAAATAAATAAAATATTTTTAAAAATTAAAAAAAAAAAGAAAGTACTTAGCACTTCACTGGGAAAAATAATTAAAATATTTATACTTAAATTCAAGAACTATATCATGAAATAAAAAAGTGCACATTCTTCATGATTGTGTGTGTGTGTGTGTATGCAGTGGTCATGTATCTTTGTATACACACACACACACACACACACACACACACACACACACACAGTGTTTATGTAAATCCAATGAACTATTTTGGGTTAGCGTTATATACTTCCCTCCCACCATCTAGATTTTTATTTTAATGGAAACCTTATGCTTAGAAAGGAACATACTGATAATTAAAATATTAGTGATTTTTAAAAACATGAAATAGGGTTACAAACCAAAATAATAAATTATACTTTTTATATTTTACTTTGAAAGGATACTTATCCTCAACTAATCTACTGTATCTGATCGCATACCTACAGCTCATGTATCTGGAAAGTCTCTTATCAGTGAGAACAAATTAGCCTGCAAAAAGAGAGAAAGCCTGAGGACCGAGACCCAGACACAGTCCCAAAGCTACCCAGGCTGTGTCCTGCCCCCCAGGGTCTCATCAGGTCACCCGCGGGGTAGGCTGAAGTCAGCCTGCTCCTCCCCTCATCAAGGTGGGCACCTTGGCATGGGCTGCCATCAGTCTGGAGTAGGGCTTATCTAATTGATTTTGTGCATTGATTGAATTTTTCTCATCATTATGGGACAAAGGAGACTCATTAGTCTCAGAGGAGGGCCTTTTATGAATTCTCAAAGGCACCTCTCTATGCCAGTAGTGGGAGCCTTGTCTAAACCACCCTTCCCTTGCTTATTATCTCAGTAGTTGTAACTGTACGAAGAGCCATGCACAGTGGTTCTCGAGGTTCAAGGACATGAGCATCGAGGTTCCACGTCTCTGGCTCTGCGGCTCTGTTTAAAGCCTCAGTGTTGCCTCCGGTGTGGTGTACCCATATTGAAGATAAGGAGCCAGATTCTGCAAGTTATCTAAGGGACAATAGGGACTGAAGCCAGAGTTGTCAAATCCTTACCAGGAGAAACACATTTAAACATTTACAAATTCAGTTAAATTCTGAAAATGACTATAATTGAATTTGTACTCACAGAGTGAGAAATTACAACATAAAAGCTCATTATATGGGTCACCACCACATTAAATTTCCTTTAATACAGCCTAATTTCTGGTTTAAGTTTGAAGTACATTATTTATATATATGTTCATAAAATTTGGGACCACTATGAGTTAAACTGAAGTTTGAATGGAAGAAAAATTTTATAGTACTTAGGTATGTAAAAAATATATGAATTTTATTTTTGAGGATGTTAGAAGCCACTTCAAAATTAAAAAGCATACCTATGGGGAATAAAGACCTTACAGTTATTCTTTGATTTATTATATAATAGTTACTTTAATAACTATGAAAACTTTTCAAACTTCAGTATTTTAAGCTATCCAGAAATCCTCTAGAGAGAGACAGGTGGATAGACAGATAGATAAAAGTATATTTCACCTTAGAGTGAAAACTAGTATTAATCAAAAGAAAATCAACCTTAAAAATATTTGTGAAATCCCATGTGCATTTGTATGTATGTACAAAGATCTACATTTATATAAATGTGATACCTGCATATGCATAGAGTGTCATGAGGTAAATAAGGAATAAAATCTGCAAGGGGACCAATGGTTCTTTGAAGTTAGGACAACAGCAACTAGCAAAAATAGGTTCACACCAAAAAATACACACTGATGATTGAAAGTAACTAAAAATCAGTATAGAAAGAATGCTTTCCAAAATTTGGATTACTGAGGCTTAAAACGCTTAGTGCTCCGTTCAAAGTAAAGCAGCTAGCATTTTGGTGAAGGCTTCAGGAGGGCAAAACAGCAACAAGGAGGGAGTGGGACTAGCCTGCCAGTCCCCCGTCAGGCAGCCGTGGCCCTTGGACACGGCTCAGAAACTTCCGTGGACCACCATGAGGAAGGTGCTCGGTGGATCATCAGACGGGGGCATAAAAGGGAATACAGAGAGACTTTTCACCCTTGGAAATTGAGACACTGAAGCATGCACATTTAAGAATTTCTAGGCTATCGTTGACATCTTTCCATTTCTGACCATTTCTTCTCTGGTCAGTGCAAATGCATCCGTGTGAACCATCGGTGACAGACCCTGCCTTTTGCACCCATCAGCATCCTCGCAGGGCTGGTCTGCTGACTGCACTACCCTGTCTGAGCTGGTCGTATGGGGACACATGCTACGGGAAGCCATTCTCCTGACTTCTCAAAGCCACCGAAAGGGGGACAGGATGGCTCCAGGCAGGATGGCTCAGAGGGACGGTGTGTCAGCAGACAGGTATAGACCCACACAGAAATGCAGACACTGTGTGATTGCACAGAGGATCTTAGGAGGCTGACGGTGACATGGTACAGTACACAAGTGATAAATAAAATAACTGTCCCATTACAGAATGGAGGCAGAAATATTAACCAGGGTTATTTTAGTAGATTCTGATATAGGTGTCACTTCTGTTTACTTGTTCTACTTCTTTCAGAGTATAATGTTATCACTACTCATGCTCTACATTTTACTCTTTTTTATTACTAAGGAAAGTGTTATTTTCTCTTTTTTTATTTTTATTTTTTAAAGATTTTATTTATTTATTTGACACAGAGAGAGAGACAGCGAGAGAGGGAACACAAGCAGGGGGAGTGGGAGAGGGAGAAGCAGGCTCCCACGGAGCAGGGAGCCTGATGCGGGTTTCGATCCCAGGACCCTGGGATCATGACTGAGCGGAAGACAGACACTTAACGATTGAGCCACCCAGGCGCCCCTATTTTCTCTTTTTTTTAAGATTTTATTTATCTATCTATCTATTTATTTATTTATTTATTTATTTGAGAGAGAGAGAGTGAATGCACAAGCTGGGTGGAGGGGCGAAAGGAGAGTAAGAGGGAGAAGCAGACTCCCCGTGGAGCAGGGAGCCTGATGTGGGGCTCCATCCCAGGACCCTGAGATCATGACCTGAGCTGAAGACAGATGCTCAAACGACTGAGCCACCCAGGTACCCCATAAAGGTGTTATTTTCATCAAAAATGTAGGAAAAGAGTGACCACAAATTCAGCTCTCAGTTTCCTGACAGGAAAAAAAAATAAAAGTGATCATTTTCAGTTACGTATATTTCATAATAAAAAAAATCATTGATCAGAAAAATGAAATCTATTTTAGGTCTCACATAGAGGCAAAAAATAGTTTTCAGAGATGTCCTTACAGACTGTTTTATAAAAAATATTTTTAACAACCTCCCTTTGGTAGAGAGAGTGACATGATTTTTGGAGCATCTTCCTTCATGAACTCTGCATGTTACTAATCCACAGATGCCAGCAAACCCCATCAATGCCCTGAGGCATGGGCTGACGCTACTGCATACTTAGTATGTCTATAGAAATGAAGAGGCAGGGGCGCCTGGGTGGCTCAGTCGTTAAGCATCTGCCTTCAGCTCAGGTCATGATCCCAGGGTCCTGGAATCGAGTCCCACATCGGGCTCCCTGCTTGGCAGGAAGCCTGCTTCTCCCTCTCCCACTCCCCCTGCTTGTGTTCCTGCTCTCGCTATCTCTCTGTCAAATAAATAAATTAAAAAAAAAAAAAAAAAAAAAGAAATGAAGAGGCAAAGTCCTTAAATAATATTTGGAAAGACCAAGGTTTGAGATGTATTTGTCAATAAAGAGTACATACCACGGATTTCTGACGAGGGTCTAAATATAGATATTTTTCATGGGGTCCCATCCACATGACTCATGGTTACACCAAGCCAACGGTAGGACTGACTCCCCTACAGTTGTCTAGAGAGGAGCAGTGCATGGATACCCAAAACAAAACAATCCAGGAAACCCATGAAGAGAGCAAATGTTTCCCTAGAAATAAAGGAGTCTGTTTTCATGCATATGAAAGCAGGTAATCAGGGATCCACAATCTAATACATGAACACAGCCAAATTATTTGCATCTTGGACATATATTTAAGGATAATTATACTGTAGGCCAACACTGAGCTGTATGCAATGAATATCTAACTTTAAGAAGTTCCACTCTTGCTGAATTTTTTGGAATAAATTAAGAAAATATGTACCTCTAGAAAAATCAATGAGATTCATTGCCACATAGATATACTAAATAAGATGGTTGAACACTGGAAGATATATGTCCTGATGACTGTGATCTTTGGAATAACTAAAGCAATCATGGTCAGTTTTCCAATAAAGCTTCTTGCAATTTGGTTAAACCACAGGAAGTCACTGTGTTTCTTAATCTTCTGAACCACCCCCTACCCCCAACTGGCAACTTTAAGAGTTTCAAACTCATAATTCATGACAACAAACTTATTTCCCTGTGCTCATGGGAGAACACCTGTATTTATTCTTTATATCAGGTGTTAGAAACCAGAAACTAAATATGCCTACATGCATACTTAATACTGATTCTGTTTTTATGGAATTAAAATGCACTATACAGCCTGCCACCTGGCATCTTTCCTTCTGTTTTCATGTGATCTGGGCATGTTGATGGCTAGCTCATTCCAGATGTGGAGCTTGGGATCTGAGCTAAACCAATAAGCATAGGCCACAGTTACTGGCTGGTTCAGAGGCGGGTGTGTGACATGGATGGGCTGGATAGAGAAGAATTGGGTACTTTGTTGGAAAGGCTAAGGATATAAATCTGGAAGCACACAGGCCATGGAGAGTGAAGAAATCAGACTGACATCAGATCTCAAAATGCAGGGTGGTTATCACGAAGCCCTTGGATCAATCCTTTCCTGAGGAATTCTGGACTATCAGAGTCATAAGTCAGTAAACTTACTTTATTGTGTATGCTAATTTGAGTTATATTTGTGGTTACTTTCACCATAAAGGGTCTAGCACAAATGTGAAAGTAGATAGGGGTGTGTACAGAAAATCATTAAAAACATATTACACAAAAGACAACCAACAGAATGGGAGAAGATATTTGCAAATGATGTATCAGATAAAGGGCTGGTATCCAAAATCTATAAAGAACTTATCAAACTCAATACCCAAAGAATAATCCAATCAAGAAATGGGCAGAAGACATGAACAGACATTTTTCCAAAGAAGACATCCAAATGGCCAACAGACACATGAAAAAGTGCTCAACATCTCTCGGCATCAGGGAAATCCAAATCAAAACCTCAATGAGATACCACCTCACACCAGTCAGAATGGCTAGAATTAACAAGTCAGGAAATGACAGATGTTGGCAGGGATGCAGAGAAAGGGGAACCGTCCTACACTGTTGGTGGAAATGCAAGCTGGTGCAACCACTCTGGAAAACAGTATGGAGGTTCCTCAAAAAGTTGAAAATAGAGCTACCCTACGACCCAGCACTTGCACTACTGGGTATTTACCCCAAAGATACAAATGTAGTGATCTGAAGGGGTACGTGCACCCCGATGTTTATAGGAGCAATGTCCACAATAGCCAAATTATGGAAAGAGCCAAGATGTCCATCGACAGATGAATGGATAAGAAGATGTGGTGGGGCTCCTGGGTGGCTCAGTCGTTGAGCATCTGCCTTCGGCTTGGGTCTTGATCCCAGGGTCCTGGGATCAAGCCCCGCATCAGGCTCCCTGCTTGGCGGGAAGCCTGCTTCTCCCTCTCCCACTCCCCCTGCTTGTGTTCCCTCTCTCACTGTGTCTCTCTCTGTCAAATAAATAAAATCTTTAAAAAAAAGAAGAAGATGTGGTATATATATATATATATATATATATATATATATATATATATATATATACACAATGGAATATTATGCAGCCATCCAAAGGAATGATATCTTACCATTTGCAATGATGTGGATGGAACTAGAGGGTGTTATGCTGAGCGAAATAAGTCAATCAGAGAAAGACATATATCATATGACCTCACTGATATGAGGAATTCTTTTTTTTTCCTGTGTTTTCACTGTTTTTATTCATTAATTTTGTCAGATGCTTCAATGGGGGGTGTGGGGGGGAGATGGGCAGGAGCTGTTCCCCAACCCCCAATATGAGGAATTCTTAATCTCAGGAAACAAACTGAGGGTTGTTGGAGTGGTGGGGGGTGGGAGGGATGGGGTGGCTGGGTGATAGACATTGGGGAGGGTATGGGCTATGGTGAGCACTGTGAACTGTGTAAGACTGATGAATCACAGACCTGTACCTCTGAAACAAATAATACATCATATGTTAAAATAAAAGAAATAAAAGAAGGTAGTAGGAGGGGAAAAATGAAGGGGGGAAATCAGAGGGGGAGACGGACCATGAGAGACTATTGACTCCAGGAATCAAACTGAAGGTTCTAGAGGGGAGGGGGTGGGGGGATGGGTTAGCCTGGTGATGGGTATTAAAGAGGGTACGTTCTGCATGGGGCACTGGGTGTTATACGCAAACAATGAATCATGGAACACTACATCAAAAACTAATGATGTAATGTATGGTGTTTAACATAATAAAATAAAATTAAAAAAACATATTACACAGAAATATTATGCAGGTCTTTGGTAAATTTATTATGCTCTATCACTTTAAAACACTTATATTAAAATCATATATAAATATATTTATATATATATATTTTTACCATTTTCTTTTCTTCTAGAGTGGATACTCAATGATTCAAAAAATTTTTATACAACTAGGGGTAATGAGGGCTGGGTTTGGATTTCTGATCTGATCTGTGAATGCTAATTTTACTGATGTGATGGGTGTGAAGAGATATCAGATAGGAGTAAGTTGGGAGGAGTACCTTTGACCTTACACATTTCAAAGATCCGTAACTCCTCAGTTATTTAGTGAGAGAAATCCTCCTTATTCTTAATGAGCCAAAAGTCATTCCAGCCACTGATTATATTTCAAGACAGAACTGCCTCCACTACGGTTTCTCTAATTTTGATATATGAACTTCAACATTCAGACAAACAAAGAACAGCTGAGGATATCTGACAGGCTTTCAGAGGCTCTGGGGTCAGACATAAAACCTTTCGACGTGAGAAAAAGATGTAATCCTTAAAGAAGCAGC
The DNA here is from genome assembly GCF_004348235.1 of Phoca vitulina. NCBI lineage: Eukaryota > Metazoa > Chordata > Mammalia > Carnivora > Phocidae > Phoca > Phoca vitulina. The sequence goes on along the minus strand of NW_022589781.1, from coordinate 5,222,097 downwards.
ACCTAACAGCGTGATTCAATTTGCTTTAAGGAGAAAAAAACAAACTGAGGGAGGAAAGCTGTCATAGAGGCCCTGGATGCATCACGATGATCGCATTTATCATTTCAAGTGTTGGAGGGGGAGAGCTTGCTGTGGGCAGAGGCTGCGGAGGAAGAGGGGGGGAGAAAGACAGGGAGAGATCCAGAGAGAGGATGGGGAGTATTTTGCTGTCGATAAAGCAATTTTAAAAATACCACCTCATCGGGGTCTTGCAACAAACCTGCACAGTGTGAAGGGTAATTATAATTATGCTCATTTCAGAGATGATGAAAGGGAAGCTGATGTCCTGTGTGGCTGAGCACCCTGAGTGCAGGCAAATTGCCGGTGCACGGTGGGCGAGTGACCCTAGCTCCGACCTGGCTAAGGATTCTCAGTTCTGTACCACTTCCGTATCACCATACGTCACTCAGAAACCGCAAATACACCTTAAATCTAAAAAAGATGCTAATATAATCTCAAATGGAAAAGCTTTGACCATTTTGCCACATCTGAGTCGAATAGTTTCCAGTTCCAGATCATGTGGATCTGACAGAGCTTTGTTTACCCCGTTTCAAAAGACATTATTTTTGTTTTCTCTCTAAGTTTATCAGGTTATGTTTATTAATCTTGAACATAAATATAGGCTATAGTTTGGCTAAAATCATCTTCTGAAAATTCTCACGGAATACTTAAAAATGCCGATGGCCGTCCCTGTGCATCTCTGTGCGCTCTCCTGCCCTTTCACTCCCTGTGTGGACGGGAGGAATGCCAAACAGGTGTTTTTTCCCATCTCCCTTGACAGGACACGCAGTGGCCATCCGACCCTTTTCCGGGCCACTGAATGTAAGTGGAGAGATGTGGTGGCGCTTCTGGCCAGTCCGGCTCCCCGGCTAGTGAGGAGGTCCCCCACTGTGGCACAGCCTTGCTCTCTTGCCGCTCCAAGGCTGGGGCGCAGGGCTGCAAGGGCAGAGACACCTTATGGCCACACCGGAAAGGAGGAGGAGACCAGAGCCTCCGGCCCTGAGCCCTGACATGTGTGCGCTGCTGAAAACACACTACGGGCTGCCCAACATTGGGTTTGTCCTGGGGTGCAGAGGGGGACGCTGTAGGTTTAACTGTTACTTACATTCGCTCAAACCCGAATGTCCAGCTTATGCGCTATTGGTCCCTGAAACACGCAAAACCTCTTGAAGCTCGTTAGGGATACCTCATGGCACAAGGTAACACAGAGGATACACAAGGCATCATCAGGCAAGGTAGGCAGGCATCATCCCCGCCTGAGGGCAAACAATACCTCATGTCTCCCACCTGCTAATATCCTTCGGGGCTTGGCATTTGTCTAGGACCCTGTACCTTGTTGATCCAGACATACTCTTCAGTCTTACAGCGCATGTTCTGCTACCTGTCTGCCGCACGAGGCCCGTGCTGTTTCCATCGCCACCCCCTCCCCTTCTCCTCGCCCTTCCACCAGCACCTGGGCCCTGTCCCGGTCCGCGCTTCTGGGGCACCGCCCGCGGAAGGCCACGCACGGTCTTTTCACAACTCTCTCTGACACAAAGCCTTGCCTGACACCTGTAACCAAAACCTTTTTGTCCCTTTAATCTCCTCGGAAACATTCCTAAAACTCATGTGGCAATGATATCACGCACTTTATTCTATCCTGCGTGCTAGCTGCAATCCCTGCCTTCCACGAAGTTATCACCTACACTCCCAGGGGACCATAAGGTTCATGGAGGGTGGCCGGAGCACGGGACGCATTTTCCTTAGCTGCCCAGTACCTAGCGGTGATATTAACGCCACAGCGTGGGTACCTGGGTGGATAGAGTTGATTTCTCTCTACAGAGGGATCCTCTTCATCGTGTCCTTCTTTGCTGCTACATACTTGTAGTCATCAAAGAGGAGGGGTTATATCCTGAAAGCTTAACTTCTAGAGAGTTTGCTGTAAATGAATAAAGGACTTTTCTAAGAATTCCAAGAGCACCTCTGCATCATATCAGCAGGATTTGGCCCATTACCACACACAGACCAAATCCAGCCCACGGGTGGTTTCAGTCAAGTTTTATCAGAACACTGCCACTCACTTGTTTACCTAAGATCTAAGGCCACTTTTGTCCTACAAAAGCAGAATCAAGTAGTTACCACAGAGACCCACACAGACCACAAAGACTCGAGTATTTATTATATGGCCCCTCATAGAAGAAAAATAATGTACAAAAAAAACCCTGCAAGTAGGTTAAAAGTAACAACAACTTAGGGGCACCTAGTTCATTAGCGTTGGACTCTTGACGTCAGCTCAGGTCATGAACTCAAGGTCATGAGATGGAGCCGCCCCTCGGTCTCACTGCCGAGGGGAGGGGAGTCTGCTTGAAGATTCTCTCCTTCTGCCCCTCTCCCAACACATGCTCATGCTCGCTTTCTCTCTCTAAAATGGATAAATAAATCTTTAAAAAAAAATTAAAGACAACTTAATAGTCCAATAAATTAGAGAAACAAAATTCAACAGTTTTTTTTTTTATTTTAATGGCAAAACTTCTCTGAGCATTGATTCCTATTATGCATTATATGCATTCCTATGACGTACTGCCAATTTTCAAATCATTTCCCTGAGTTCCCAAAATGTTTTTGACACAGGAATCTTTTTTTAATGGATTGTATCTCAGACCCAGTTATCTGAGGATCGCCAGTTTGGCAAATGCTGCTTTAGAACACCTCAAGAAATACTTTTTAACTGAATTGCACTTTTTCCTTTAAAGTGTTGCCCTCATCTGGTAATATCTAACTCTCTGCAAGTCACTTATTATTCTAGTGATTTTCTCTGATACCATTAAGCCACTTAGCCAACTGCCCTGGCCCATGATAAAAGAGCCACGTAAGCTTCCTTGAGGTAGAAGTTATAGCATACCTTGTGTTATAAACAAGTTAGGTGGTAATTATTTGAGTGATGTAGATAAGTAACATCAAAACAGCGCAAATGTACTTGAGGAGAGAATCTGTGCTCTAGGATTTAAAATTACTTAATCTAATTTAAATGGATCCAGAAATACCAGGCTTTGGGTACATTAATATGATTGATTACACAATTATAAACCCCGTTAGATGTAGACACTACCTGCTATATTTTCTTATAGTTCTTAAATTACTGCTTTCCTCAACCTCAAATGCTTCCCTTAGAAAATAGAATCGGCCTCACTTACACCCCTTAAACAAACTGTTCCTTCAACTTGAGTTAACATGCTGATGACAGAAAAAGAAGCTAAATGATGAAAATATGTATTATTTTTCCCAGAGGCTTAGAAGTGTGCACAAATCATTTGGTGATTCTTTTCATTTAATCTAACAGGGGATACAGAAATAATTATAGCTCAGCTGACACATGCGTGTGCCAAAGAGACTCCCTAGGATTAGCTCACAGAGGCAGATTCAACACGTGCAGATCCGCAGCCTCAGACGTGTACATACTCTCACCCCAGCCCCGGAGACGTCCAGTTACTGGAGGAGAGACGGCGTGGTGTGGGGGCAGACTCCAGTCTGGATCTCAGCCCCTCTGCTTGGTATCACCCAAACTAAGCTTTCAAAGGAGTCGAATACTCTGACAAGTAAAGCCCGCCTATGGAAGCATACCCACGGAGCTCTGTGCCACGGCTTGGCGGCAGGGTGACTCAACTTCCCCTATATTCCACACAGTCCTTTCACTGATGGTGTCTAAAACATTCTCTCTGGTCAGCGTTTTGTGTCCTTGCCCTATTAATACAACTGAGGACACCCTTAATAACACCTGCAAAAGTAAAAGTTGCTTTGAATGATTTACCTGTTGAATATATTTATTTAATGTGGTACTTGACTAAAGAATAAATTGAAATCGTTCAATAAGCTACGCAAAATACTTTAAGAAATTAAGTAATACATCTGAGCACGGGGCAGGTACCACCTTAGAAAGCTCAGGTAGTTGAAATCTATATCGAGAAAGTTCCTGCAAAATTACTCAAGTCCTTTCCAACTTGATTGTGTCCTTATTAATCTGTTATATGAGAGAACCACCAACAGTGCACCAATGGTTCAAGGAGTGAAGCAGATTTTCTTTCTGTAAATCAGGACCAGAAAGTTACCTAAAAATTTTTAAAAATCACTAAAATATGTTCTATATATATATATATATATATATTTTTTTTTATGATTGCCCATTTTACCTGTAGTGAGAATTGTAATGACCTCATCTTTATTGGTCCTCCTCTGAGCACATGTCAAGCACACAAGCATGGCGGGGGTGTATGTAAAGAACACTTCCTCTCATATCAGAGAACAGAGAATTGTTGCCCATGAGCGTGTGGGAAAAGGTGATCCTGCTCTAGGAACATCTACCTATCTACTATACGTATGTGCATATGCCCAGCTGCAAACACATCAATTTATGTTATCAGTAATTCCTCAGTAACAAACTATTTACACTGCAAGCCTTTGAATGGTCTGAGATACGCAATTCGTTGTGAACTTACCTTGAACTATAAATAGCAAGAAAGTTTAGGACCCGAAATTTGTCTCTTTTCAATTATTAGTTTCATGCTTCTATGCACTCATCAACAAAATGGAATCATAATTTATAAAAAAATTATGTTCCTTTGCATGAAAAATTTATCTGAAATATATTGTTTCATAGGAATTTAAATAGGCTTATATGAGAAATTAAGCTACTGTTGGAAATATAAAGCCTCACGTGCATTGAGATATACTTAACACAGACATCTTACGTATACAAAGAAGTACTGTTAGCACTTTTACAACTTGAGTAGATTTTTTAAAATTGCAGTCATAATTGCTGACAAGGGAAAATTATTTCAACTCTTCATTTTCAAAATATTGTAAAGCTATCTACAAAACTGTTTTGTGTCACATTTATAGTTATATTATAAATAGAACATTGTAAAAGTATTATTTTTTACTATTTTAAAATATGAGGTAGCAAATATTTATGGAGTGCCTACTATGTCATAGAATTGTAATAAATGCTATATACATAATAAGAGCAGTACATAAAATGTCTTAAGACTTTGCATGTACAGTATCCTAAAATTACCCATTTCTCCTCTGAAAAAGCAGAGATGCATGATCTGTGAGCCAAATGTAATAACGACGTGGTATATCATTCTGGAAGTTAAATTTGGTGTAGGCTCAAAAGTAGCCTTCGATCTATACAGTTGTCCTTATTTGTCTTCAATCTATTTACCATATTATAAAAACCATATTCTTAAAGTGTCACTGAAGGAGAATTTACACTCTGGAATTTACACTCTGGATATATGGAAATAAATATACAGGTGGATGAAAGAAACGGGTTCTTTCTCTGGAGCCTACATTCTTCTAGGAGCAAAAGGAATTTAAAAAATAGGCAGACATATATATACACAAAATACGTATTTTTTCATAAAATATAGATACACATTATATTTTTTCATAAAATATATATGCACTATATTTTCATAAAAATATATACATACTATATTTTTTCATTAAATGCAAATTACAATTATGTATTTCTTCTTTGAAAGTATTTGTTCCTCTGAAATATGTTCCACTTTTAACTGAGCCGCTTAAATAAAAATTTCATTCACTACTACCTCAACTTAAAAGACATTATTCTGTGCCTATTTCTGTAAGTTTCTACTTCTAATTCTATTTCTATGGATTTAAAATAGTATTAGACCACTAAAATGTATTTCTCCTTGCTTTCACTGAAGCGACTGTTAGCCAAATTTTATCTTAATTCCTGTTTTGTTACTCCAAAATTCCAAAAGCCATTTCTTCTGCAATCAAAGCACAAGCCTCACTTCAGAAACACGTAAAAGAAAATTGATTTTCATCCTGAAAATGTCAAACTTTTGCCTATAATACTCAGCTATGATTTTCTGAGACAGCAAAGTTCAAAAAGAGCCATCGACCTGGTGGCCCTTTGACACATGATGATGGATGCAACGTGTCTTCTGCTTTACAGCTAGAATGTCCTCCCCAAGCAGGAGACGATCAATGAAGAGTAATACATTTAAACTGGGGAGACAGTTTGCTTGTTTTAACGTATTAAAAGAGGAAAATCCTGGCATTGCACTTGTCTGGGGAGAGACTTTGTATACTCTCTGATTAACTCTTTTCTCTCTCTCCTGGCTTAGACGAGTTTCTGTATGTAGCTAATGAACTTAAGGTGAGAGACAGATGTAACAGGTCGCTCTTCTTCAAAGGAAAAGAAAAGATATTATAAAAAGGATACAATTTTAAGAAAAGTGTAACCATTACTCACCCTGGTGTCTTGTCCTTCTGTCAACCATGGGTTCTGGCAACTTCAGCTTTTCTAGTAAGGGATGGTATTTCCATTTTCCTATAGGATAAAGTTACTGATCAATATCACATCAAAAACAAAGGCTCTGTTCAAGCGCAGAACACAAGAGCAACTCATTTACTTGCAGATCACACTCATGTTTGCAACGCATTAATGCATATTCTGAAGAGTAAGTCTTACAGTCATGCATGTAAGTTTTGAAAGAAGCACGCTTCTGGCTTAGAACTTAACTGTACGAATGTGTGCCATCATATACACTCCACGTTATATTCTTTACTCAAGAAACAGAAAATCACTCTCACCTGCAAACGTTTATGCCATTTTACCAGAATCCTAACAAGGAAGCAGAGTGTAAATTCTTCCTCAGTGACACTTTAAAAATATGTGTTTTATAATATGGTAAATAGATTGAAGACAAATAAGGACAACTGTATAGATCGAAGGCTACTTTTGAGCCTACACCAAATTTAACTTCCAGAATGATATACCACATCATTATTACATTTGGCTCACAGATCATGCATCTCTGCTTTTTCAGAGGAGAAATGGGTAATTTTAGGATACTATACATGCAAAATCTTAAGACATTTTAGGTACTGCTCTTATTCCTATTGGGCTTTAATCTTCCTCACAGTTACAGAGCACGTCTTAATTATTCATCACTCTTATAGTTCCACAGTTGATACTGTATTGAGTGTGTGCATATCAGGAAATAGGCACAGAAATAGATGAAAATAGCTATAGTTTGTTTCAAACGTTTAAACATGTTTTCTTGAAACTCCCTAGAATATGAGGCTAACAGACATACTTAATTTATGGAAAAAATACTTGTTTCTCACAACCAAACTTTGTGAACTACTGAATAAGTGGAAACAAATGCATAAAAAATTTAAATAGTGCATCTAAAATCATTTACATTTAATAGTAGCAAGTAAATACTGTCATGAGAAAAGCAAGAACTATAAAACTCTCGGACATACCAATGAAATTTGATAATCGTGTGTTTTATGAATATATAAAAAAATTTCTGTTCAAGTTAAAAATTAAGAAATGCACAAAGTCAATTTTTATACCTCTTTAAGGATTAAGAAATATCTGACTTTAAGGACAAATAAATAGGGGAGTTTTTAAATTTAAAAAAATAAGCAGCATATTCATCTTTTTCACAATAAAATGTAAGCTTAACATCCATATTTAAAATATATCATTGGATATGGATGTGGTTTGACAGGATCTTCACCACCCTCCAAGGCCACTCTGCCTTCTTGGTGGCATCTGGGGCATTTTTGTACAACTCTAAGGCTCTACAGAACACAGTTTGAAAACTCTTGACATAGACGGGTCCCTAACATACTTTAAGAAGAACTATTAAAAAGAATATTGCATGGACTGAATAAAATTGAGTTTCTCAGTTGATTTGATCAACAATAGCCATAATAAGAGGACAATTATTACAGTGAACTCCTAACTCTACTTGGGCTCTGAGTATAGCTTCCTTGGAATACTTCCTTTGAACCAGAACTACCTAGATTTACCTTAGGAGTTTCCTATGTTTCTGAATAGTTGCTGAACCCTCAATTAGTCCCATTTTAAACAAACAATTTTTTCTTTCAAGATTTTATTTGTTTGAGAGAGAGAGAGCATGCATGAGAGAACACAAGCGGGGAGTGGTTAGGGGCAGAGAGAGAGGGAGAAGCAGACTCCCCACTGAGCAGGGAGCCCTATGCAGGACTCAGTCCCAGGATTCCAGGATCACAACCCAAGCTGACGGCAGATGCTTAACCAACTGAGTCACGCAGGTGCCCCAAACGAACCATTTATACTATACTTTGAGTCTATTTGATAACACAGTGGAGCTGCTCACCATGATTTCTGAGTAATGGTTACACAAATCATAAAACATAGCAGAAATTCTAGAAGATTTATAGTATTTAATGCCTCTAGAGTGAGGAAATAGAAGATGAAACATAAGTTTATATAATTTCATTATATGTAAAATCTAATTATGAAAAAAAACTTAATTTCATGTGAATGTGCATATATTTAATCATTATATTTCTGAATACCAAATAATTACTTACATTTTTACTTTTGTAACACTTATATCACCAGTCCTACATTTGGGGAATTATAAATCAGAACCTAACAATATGGTCCTGGCACAAAAACAAACACATAGATCAATAGACATTATAGAGCCCAGATATAAACCCACACCTACATGGTCAATTAATCTAGGACAAAGGAGGCAAAAATATACAATGGGAAAAGACAGACTTCAGCAAATAACATTGGAAAAACTGGACATAAACATGCAAAAGAATGAAAATGAGCCACTTTCTTACACCACACACAAAAATAAACTCAAAATGGATTAAAGATCCAAATCTGAGACCTGAAACCATAAAACTCCTAGAAGAAAATATAGGCAGTAATTTCTTTGACATCAGCCATAGAAACATAGTTTGAGATAGGTTGCCTCAGGCAAGAAAGACAGAAGCAAAAATAAACTATTGGGACTACATCAAAATAAAGTTTCTGCACAGTGAAGGAAACAATCAACAAAATGAAGACAACCTACTGAATGGGAGAAGATTTTTTTTTTTAAGATTTTATTTATTTATTTGACAGAGAGAGACACACCGAGAGAAGGAATACAAGCAGGGGGAGTGGGAGAGGGAGAAGCAGACTCCCCGCTGAGCAGGGAGCCTGATGTGGGGCTCGATCCCAGGACCTGGAATTATGACCTGAGCCGAAGGCAGATGCTTAACAACTGAGCAACCCCGGCGCCCCTGAAAGGGAGAAGATATTTGTAAATGACATGTCTGATAAAGGGTTAGTATCCAAATATATAAGGAACTTCTACAACTTAACACCAAAAAATGATCTGATTAAAAAATAGGCAGAGAGGCTAAATAGACATTTTTTTTTTCTCAAAGAAGACATACAGATGGCAAACAGAAACATGAAAAGATGCTCAACATCATTCATCAAAAAGGAAATGCAAATTAAAACACAATGAAATAGCACCTCACACCTGTCAGAATGGCTAGAATCAACAACACAATAAACAACAGGTGTTGGTGAGGATGCAGAGAAAATGGAACCCTCTTGCAGTGTTGTTGGGAATGCAAGTACTGTAGCCACTCTGGAAAACAGTATGGAGGTTTGGAATTAAAAAATAGAACTACCCTAGGATCCAGTAATTCCACTAGTGGGTATTTACGCAAAGAACAAAAATACTATATGAACTCCTGTATTTACTGAGCATTATGTATAATAGCCAAGATATGGAAACAATCCAAGTGTCCATCAACAGAGGAATGGATAAAGAAGATATGGATGTATATACAATGGAATATTATTCAGCTATCGAAAAATTAGATCTTGCTGTTTGGGACAACATGGATGGACCTAGAGGATATTACGGTAAGTAGAGTGAGTCGGTCAGAGAAAGACAAATACATATGATTTCACTTATGTGTGGAATCTAAAACATAAAAGAAATAAACAAAAAGCAAAAATAGACCATAAATGCAGAGAACCGATGGTTGTCTGAGGAGAGGTGGGTGGGGGATGGGCAAAATGTGTGAAGGGGATTGGGAGGTACAGTCGTCCATTTATGAAAGGAATAGGACACAGGATAAGAGGGACATCACAGGGAATATCATCAATAATACTATAATAGTGTCATGTGAGGACAGATGGTCGATACACTTGTGAACGTATAGAGAAGTTGAATCACAATGTTGTACACCTGAAACTAATGTCACATTGTAGGTCAGCTATACTTCAGTTAAAAAATAATAATAAAAATGAATCAGAAGTTATCCCTAGAGTATATGATTTCATTAAATAGTTTGTACATTTTCAAAAATTGGGAGGTAGGATAAAGGTAACATCTTAGGTTAGTTCCAAGTCCTAAAGTATTTCATTTTCTGTGAATGTTAACACTTAAAAGTAAGACTATTTTCCTAGATTGATACTTCAACAGTACCCCCTCTAGAGTTCTGTTTAGTACCAAGAGTAAACCCAAGATTTCCTACCTGCTTTGGACTGCCCCAACAGTACATGGACTGGATAGTATAAGCAAAGATTCTATTTATTTACAGAATACAACCCCACACAGCATTTTGGAAACATTTTACCTGATGAACTCAACCAAGGTCTAGAATCAGTGGCTAAGAAAACTAGTGTGTGTTTTATAGAGTCTTATTCATGATTGGCCTCTATGACATAGTAGTATACAGCATTTAATCAATAAGATATGCTGTTCAGCTCTTAGCAGTGTCACCAAATGCAAGTGTCTACAAGTGTAGACAGATTTACAGTGTGATCTAATGGAACGGCCGCTTCACCTACGATAATACCTGAATAATGAAGTATTTGGGTATTTATTAAAGTCAAAGACTGCATGTTTCAAAACAAAACAAAACAAAACAAAAATTTTGTCCTGAGATGTCATCTACAAAAGGGCAATGCTTTGAATTTTGAAACTAATGTAAACATAAGAGAAGTATAAATGGATAAAAACATGAAATTATATGGTGTTTTGCCATATAAGAATGGATGTATGTGTGTGTATGACGGACGGCTAATTACCAGAGGTAATTCTTTATTAAAACAAACAAAACACTCAGGTGTGAAGCAAAAAGAGTAGAAAAGATTCATATAATTAACTGAATACTAAAAGTATTTAAGGGTAAGAAAAAATAATATGAATTCAGTAATACTTAGATTTACTTTGTGGTGTAAATACTCTTACCAACCATCAGTAGACATGAAATTGTACAAAAGTCAAATCACACAGTTGTTTGATTAGGCATCGAGGAAAGGCGGTAGGTAGCCCTGGCTAAAACAACAATGCACTCTATGCACTGGGACCACAGAGTTAAAATTTACTGTTTCTCCATCTACCATTTGTCATCCAGCATGCCTCCGTTCGAGATGGGATCTCAAATTCCTACCAGCTCCCATGCTGTCCTCCTCTCCTTTTTCTTATCACCACCCCAACAAAGTCATTCAGCTTTGTAAATCTGCATATTTTAAGCCCTGATGGGGTAAGGCAGAGGGATAGGTGGAGAGGGAAGATTTTAAGTAAAAAAGCAGGGTGTCAGCCCACTTTGCTATTTGGCCTTTGACAAAGTTCTTTGCCTACCTACCATCTAATTTACTAGTTTATGAAGTCAGTATGTTGGAGCCGGTGAATTCCAAAATGTTTTGTAGATCTGCGATTCAAGACCATGCTATTTTTTTTTTTCAAGACCATTCCATTTTAAATCAGAAGTAGACACTGGCTTCAACTCAAGAATTAATAGCAGTCAATTGGTGATGGGTTTCGATGTATTTGAGGATTTGATTGCTGATCTGGGAGAAAAGGCTGCATTCAGGACTTAAAACGTCTGAGTAGTGGTGATCTGTGTCACACAATTGTCATATCTATGGTAGATGTGACTGGAAAGGAAAAGAAAGAAAACCATAAAGAACCTTTTAGTGGCAGAAAGGACCTTCTTGAATCCAAGGGATAAGAGTCATTTAAATTGGAGAATTATTTTGAATATTACACTTCAAACCTTTTAGAGATGATAACATAAAGTCTTCCCGGTCATCAAGGATGCATTTTGTGATCACTTACCTTCTAAAAAATTGAGAGTCTCAAAAAAAAAAAAAAAAAAAAGGCTAAAAAACCAAAATATTGCTTTTGTTTCCTTAAAAGCCCTTAGAAAACTGATTTTCAGAGACATAAAGATTATAAAATATACACTGCCAATATATATGCCAATATATTCAATGAAGGATAAGTTTATATTTCAGAAAAAAATACCAGTATAAAATGGAGAACTTTAATTGACTAAAATAGTACTTTGTTATAAAAAGAAATAAGCCACTAATAATTATTTATCAGTGTCATTTCTTAAACCTAAGTACTCATCTAATCAAAATATTGTGATTTTTTTTCCTTTCAAAATAAGGGTATAAAAGTGTTCAAATGAACATGGGTTTTGATTTAATAGTTTTAACTTAGTCAAAGAGAGGCACAGTAACCCAGAAACAGCTGCTAGGTGAGCAGCATTTTGTTTGGGACCAAAGTGATTAATATATGACTTTGCAGAATGCTTAGAGACTATTTTGCATAACAAGATGTTCAATGAATGGCCACTTCAGAGCATTTGGCTATTATAAATCATTATAATACCAGTTTGAAATCTAAAGGCCTTCTAATACTCAGCATGCTACAATAACTCCACGAAATTATTTTCGGCATAGTTCAAGAGCATGCCTCTTGTCATTACTTTCGCCTGCTGAGAGAGCTCACACGGAACACATGATTCTGTAAATTATGTTTTACAGAATATATGCGGTATCATTAAAATGTAACAAAAATTTTGAAGGTGCAAAAAGGCGCCATGGAGCCTATGTGCATTAAAATAAAGGCGAGATTTAAATATATGTACTATTAAAAGGACTTACTTCTTTTAGATTGTCTTTGCTTGAGAAAGCTTTCATTAGAAAAGGCATTGTTTTCTGCAAGTTGGAAACAGTTTCACAAGTTCTAAAAGCCTTTTCAATACACAGATCTACAAAAAAGATGTGTCTTATGCAAATTTAGGCAACAGTCTGGGAAATCATATTTGAGAGACCCATAACCAATGTTCTCATTCAGAATCCAGTTCATGCTTTCTCATACAAGTAGTCATAGAGCTACATTTGACAAATGCTGGGAAAATGTGTGAATTCTGTAGATAATTGATTATGCTTCATCATGGGTGATACAAAGCACCATGGAATCCATAACTGCATTTTTAGTGCTTTTCTTTACCTCCAGTAACCCATTGAATCTCTATCTAAACTGGCAAAGCCCCAGTAAGACATCAGGGGACCATATGATGTTAGTGGGGAAGGGGACAAAATAGGAATGAGTTTCCTTCTGTGGTAGAAAGATCACAAGTATTCGCAGGCGTATGCAAAGGGATGTGTGGGAAGCAGACTGCGCAGATGGTCACCTTTCTTAAAGGGTTGTGGTACTTTGCATGCCAGCAACCTTCTTAGATTGATCTAGTCTCCCAGAAAAGCATAACTGGATTAATTAAACAAGGAGGTTGTTAATTAGACTGAGGCCGAGGTGGCTCAAGGCAGCCCATGGAGTGAACTCCCAGTCTGAACCTGTAAAGGCCTCCAGGTTACAGAATCACAAGGCTAAGGACCACCAATCACAAAAGAGCCAACCTGGCCTTAACCGATAGCCAATTGATAGTCCCCTTACTCTGTGTGAACCTTTTTTCCATAAGACTCTCTGTTTCAAGTTCCCATCAGTGGAGCCTCCAAACCATTTCCATCTGGTGCTGCCCTATGAGAATCAATAAATGCTCAAATAAGCCCAATCTGTTTAATATGCCTCAGTTTATCTTTTAACGGGAGTCCAAGGACATTTTGTAATTTGTATTTTTTAAATACAAATGTAATTGAAGGTTTTCATGAGCTGGATCTTCTTAAAAGTGCCAATTTTGTCAAGCTGTTCATTGCTTTAATCCATTATGTAACTTTTTTATATGCTGATTATATATATATATATATATATATATATATATATACATATATATGTTATTTTTTATAAATTTCTTTTCTCAGTTTGTGGTATCCTTTAAAGGGAGGCAGAATATGCCACCCGAAACTATGCCACTTTGTTATAAGGATTCTTTTGAGCTAAAGGCACTTAGAAAAACTGTAAATATAATAAAAACACTCTAACCTTCCTTTTCTTAAAAGCAGGAGATGAAACGTCCATGTGACAGGTATCCTCCCTATACCAGAGGGAAAGCAACATTCTTACCATGGGCAAAAGGGAGAAGTGGGGGCTGAGAGACTTCCACACCAGCCGACCTTGTTAAAACAATTGTGTTTCCCTTCAGCCTCTCCTCCTGACCCAGTTACCTCTCCACACCTGCCTCTTTGTTCAACCCACTCCTATAGCAGGTAGGTTTCAACATTTCTCTGCACTTTTATTTGTTAGGAGGGCTATCGTGTCATATAAAACTTATATAAATGTGTATGATTTTCTCCTAGTAAACTGTTTTATGTCAGTCTGATTCTCCAGCCCAGCTGAAGAACCCTAGAAGGATAAATGCAAAACTCTGTCTTCCCTACACCTTCATCTTATAACATTGGACATAGACATTAAATAATTATACACTAAAAATATCTCATTTTCCCTTTGTATTTATTTTTCTTCCTTTAAATTGAAAACTTCTTTTTAGCACAGAAATTTGACACTTACTTCTATTTATTTTTATATTACAAAATCTGCACCAAATTGATTTTGATATAACGTGACTGTTAATGGGCCCCGAAATGAATTATTACCTTCAAAACTTTCCTATTTCACACTTTGCACTCCATTTTGTCAACCCATCCTAGAAACCAAAACATCCATATTAAAGACAAATATTTCCATCTGTGTTACAAAAATAGAATTGTATTCTCAAATCCTTGTTAATGGAATGTTATTGTATAATTATTATTGAGCACCAAGACAGGTAATCTATTTTAAAATTGATACTTGATTATTTGACTGTTTTATTTTAAGATCTTATTTATTTACTTGAAGAGAGAGAAAGAGCATGAGCAGGGGGTAAGGCAGAGGGAGAATCAGGCTCCCCACTGAGCAGGGAGCCCAGGCAGGGCTCGATCCCAGGACCCTGGGATCATGACCTGAGCTGAAGGCAGATGCTTAACTGACTGAGCCACCTTGGTGCCTCTGATTATTTTTATTTTTAGAAGGTATGTTTTGGTTTGGAATTTATATGAGAAACCGTTTTATATGCCACCCATTTGGAATTAAGTTCTTCCAGTCAAAATCCTTGAAACACCTCCACCTGAGCTAAGATATGTGGAAGACAGAAAGAATAGTGGACACAGATCCCTGGTCTTGGGGAGTGTCCATCTAGGAGATCAGCAGGCTCCAGTCTTCACAGAACTATAACTTAGGGAAGACTGTGATAAGTCACCAGAATACCATGCACCTCTGAAGAAGACATGTGGACAGGCACGAGGTCGGGAAGAAGTCAGGAAAAGGCTTCAGAGTGTGCCAGGAGTTTGCACAGAACTTGAGCAGACAATGAGATTCACCAGAGAAGGGCAACATGAAGAGAGAAGAAGTCAGCATAAATAAATACCAAAGCCAGAGAAGAAGACACCTGTGTGATGATTTTCAGGCTTTTTGTAAAATTGCACAGGCTGTGGAGGGTGGGGGACAGATCCTCAAGGCCCACCTGCAACATGCTAATCGCCTAGGCTCTGTACCTTTGAGGTGGGAGATTTTCGTGTGATTGTTTCTAATAAGAGATGCATCTATTTGTACTTTGGAAAATTAAGCTACTGGCACAAAGATCCCTTGTAATGGGGGAGAATGGTTACCAGGCAATTGCATTCCTGCACCCATTGATTCACCTGTTCCTGTGGCCAGCGGTGATTCATGACGGGCCTGCTGTGAGCCAGGTGTTGGCTGAGCCCTGCACCCACAGAGAACATCCAGGGCACAACTCAGGTAAGGTTAACCTGTCATGAGTGGTGTCTGAAGCTTTCTAACATGACAAAACACACACACACACACACACAGAAAGCACAAGATAACAGATTGTGAGATCTGGTGCACGTTTATAAGATGGTCTTCATGGCAAAAACATCATGGAAATCAGTCAAATGCCACGCTGCAAAAAATACATCTCACCTTTCAGTTCCAAGGTTAACTTCCCCATAATACAGAAAAAAAAAAAAAAAATATATATATATATATATATATATATATATATACACACACATATATAAAATCCCTGTAGATACATAAGAGTAATTCCATCATGAACAAATGGGCAAATGACACAAGTCTGTCTCACCGTCTTACAGGGTTGATAAGATGCCCCAGTCTACCCTTGCCAGGTACATTTTTAAAAACTCTTAAATTTTAGTCTTCAGTAAACACTCATATAGCAATTATTCTATAACAGGTTTGTGTCAGCCCATGGAAAACTTTTTGTTGCTTGGCTGCTAATGGCATATTATTGTGTAACTCTTCTTGGGTACTTATATTCTAATGTGGGGGAGGGAAACACATTCATAAAAAAATAAAGAAAAAATTTGTAAATTTTGAAGGAAACTGGCTTTGGGGCCTAAAATAGAGACTCAGATTAGGAACAGGGATTTATTTCAGATTGTGTGTCAAGGCGGAGTGCTCTGGTGAGGTGATGTTTAAACTGAAGCCTAAAATAGGTGAAGAGAGGCACCTGGGTGGCTCACTCAGTTAAGCGTCTGACTCTTGGTTTTGGCTCAGGTCATGATCTCAGGGTCGCGGGATCGAGTTCCGCATTGGGCTCTGTGCAGACTCTGCTTGAGATTCTCTCTCTCTCCGCTGCTCCTACCTGGCTCGTGTGCATGCTCTCTTGCTCTTTCTCTCTAACATAAATAAATCTTTAAAAAAATAAAATAACACTTGTGAAGATGACAGAAGTTTGGGAGAAAGACCATTTCAGATAGCAAGAATAAGACAAGTTAAAGCTATGCTGGGAAGAAAAGTAAATAGTCTGAAATTCTATGACTTATGACTCATTGAGTTTGCGTAAGAACACTTTTTTTTTGTTTGCTTCTATTTTTAAGTCTAAAAGTTTAAAATCATTTAAAAAGAATGGTTTTGGGGCGCCTGGGAGTCTCAGTCGTTAAGCATCTGCCTTTTCTGCCTTTGGCTCAGGTCATGATCCCAGGGTCCTGGGATCGAGCCCCGTATCGGGCTCCCTGCTCAGCAGGGGGTCTGCTTCTCCCTCTCCCACTCCCCCTGCTTGTGTTCCCTCTCTCAGTGTCTCTCTGTCAAATAAATAAATAAAATCTCAAAAATAAAAAAAAGAATGGTTTCAAAGAAAATTTTACATCATAGGTTATTTTTGTAGTGCTAGTCCCTGAATAGACAAACCTGATAAGGCAAGTAATAAAACAAAAACAGTAATAGATATAACACAAAAGACATTTTTCTATTCTAATTCTTTAGTTCCTAAGTGGTATTTTATATTATTTTTATAGTATTTAAGATAGGAATATTTGACAATATTGGGTTAACCAAGGTCTTTAGCTTTGATCATTAAATGTGTTTTTCAAAGTAATTGACTGAGTTCCATTCAAACTGTTTAATTTGCACTCTTATTAAAACACACTAATTGATTATTTTTTAATTTATGGTGATACTGCTTTATGTCTGTTTCTGCAACAGGACAAAAGGGGCACCTTGAACTGTGCATCTGTGTGCATCCAAGTACTTGTTCACAAGAACTTGATCATCGCCCTTTGTCACAGGTTAGTTTTTAAGGAGTATTTTTAATTTATTGACAATAATTATCTGAGAGTACTCATAATTAAAAAGTGGAAACATTTCGGGTACAAGGCTAAAATTTGAGGAGCCTACATCAGTCCAAGTGCTTTTTGCATATAAATGCATGTGGGGCATTCTAATTCTTTCCATAATCTATTTCCCATTGAACTATTTAAGGAGAGGGTTGCACGACATTTAGCTTAAAAATGGTTTAAACATTTTTTGAAAATGAATATTCCTCAGAAGTCTTTTTTTCTTATGAAAGAAAAAATGTTTATTAAATAGGTATCTAAGTAGTAGTCTATCATTTACAAATTACAATAAAACTTTTTGAATACAGTGTTATTAAATGTATATTTAAATGTATATTTGTCTGCCACCCCTCACTGGACTTTAGTCTACTACGATTTTGCCTTCATTGGCAGCACTGTCCTTCCCTTCAGAGTTCTTTTGTGATTGAGGGGAAGGTCCAGAGTTTGGGGATGATGAAGTGGGTCTTAGGGGCACATAACAAAATCTGGCAAAAAAAAAGAACAGCTTTGGCACTGTGAGCCTCAAATGATTTTCTAGCATGGAGATACTTATTGCATATGTAGGCTCCAAGGAAGTATATTAGAAAATTAGTGACCCTGCCACATGAGATATTTTATTTCTATATATTTAAAAACCAAACCAAACAAAATGATACCAGTAACAAGCAAGTACAAAAAATTCAACCTGACTTCAGGTGCAAAACTACCTTTTTATGTCCTATGTCTCTTTATCTACCATTAAGACACATGCCTTCTCTGACCACCTAAATGCACACACAGACACACACATGCTTGTACATGCACACAATGTAACACGGTGGTCAATAACATACAACCCGGGATAAATCTTGCCTGTGTCCCCAAATGGTTGTAAACTCAGGCAAGTTATTTAACCTGTTTTCACTTCCCTTATCCATAAGCAGATCTGTGAAGCACATCCTGCCTCATGCTCTTGGAGAAGTAAATGAATTGACGTGTAAGTCACCTAGAACAGTGCCCGATAGATAGTAATCTCTAAGTCCCGTTACTACTGCTACTATTTTAATACATAGCAGTAGAAAGTCTGTGGCGAGAAGACAGGAGAAAACTGGGGTTTTCCTGGGAAGAATGAAAAGATTTAGGTTTTGTGGAAATGAACTGTGCCCAGCAATTTGGGAAATCATTCGGCAAGACTGTGACCCAACAGACAAGCAAGTGAGAACATGACTAAGGATCATCTGACTGTGGGGAGAACCGTGGTGAGTCCCTGGGCCATGAACCCCCACCACCACCCGGCACAGGTGTCTTGGGGGTGTCTGTGGCCTCTCCACCAGCTGTCAGCTTGAGAAGGGAAGCAGTGGACCTGGCAGGCCTCCAGGAGGAGGGGGCAGGCGGTGGGAGGCAGCCCTGCAGGTCCACACAGCAGCTCAGGAGGGGCAGCATCACCCCAGGAACCAGAGAGGGCCCAGAGGAGGCATGGGAGGGCCATGAACCCCACAGGACCCTTAGAACAAGACAACACCCCACTGCAGTCCTGTGACCACCACCTAGGCTCCGGGATGACTGTGCCCCAGCTGGCCTGTTTCCCAGCCCAGCAGACACCATGGAGACAGCACAACAGCCTGAGGTCGGGGTGCCAAGCCCTCCCCAGCCAGAGGCTCTGAACCTAGATTCTCAGCTGCCTACTCTGGGAGGAGCCTCCAGAGCCAGGCTGGGGTCATTTTCCCAAATGCATACCCTACTGGGCCTTCATCAGATTTGTGAGCCTAATCTGAGAAAGGTAGTATTGGATCTGGCCGACTAACCAGGGTTGGAGACCAGTGTAATGACAGGTAAAATCCAGAGTTGAGCTCTTGCACAGAAAAGAAGTCAGCTGGTGCAGGTGGGTGAGCAGTGCTGGGCTCTGCCCCTTCCTGGCTCATACTCTGGGCCTGTCGCTTCCCCTCAGCCTCCTTGGTTGACTCTGCTGAAACTGAAGTCTCGTGGGGGAGAGGGAGCAGGATCTGGGGTCTGCTCAGGGAGGGCATCCCCTCCACCACCCCACACAGGGCCTGCCAGGTACAGCCTCGCCCAGCGCTTGAGCAGGCTCAGGAACCGGGCCTCTATCAGGCTGGACCTGCAGGTGGGGAGGCCATCTCTCATGCTACCTTCCTCAAAGTACCACATCCATATTCTCATCTGATTTCCAAGTGCATTATGAGATATAGACTTACTATGTATTTGTATTATTATTTTACATTGTATTATTATTACATTGCACATTGTATTATTATCATTGTTTCTAGTAAAGCCACTTATCTAATGTCAAAATCTTTTAAGTTATAGAATTAGTATTAGAACCCTATTCTTCCCATTCTGAACATAGGTACATCCTGCATTACACCATTTGTTTTTTTGAATGTCCCTTTTCAGAAATATTGATACAGGATCCTGTATCATCTTAATCATCGTGTTGTTACTGCACCTACAAATATTTGACAATATTTCTGAAAAGGGACATTCAACACTACATCAAAAACTAATGATGTAATGTATGGTGATTAACATAACATAATAAAATTTAAAAAATGCAAAAAAAATGATACAGGATAAAGAATTGCATTAGGTATTTCCAAATCATTATATGCACTGTAAGTTATCACTGATAAAATCAGAAATCTGAGACAAATTACAAAATAACCCTAAAACATGTATACAATATAGCTTTTAAAGATTTTATTTATTTATTTATTTATTTATTTATTTATTTGAGACAGAGGAAGAGAGAGGGAGCACGAGTGGGAGGGGCAGAGGGAGAGGGAGAGAATCCCAAACAGATTCTGCACTGACCATGGAGCCTGATGCAGGGCTCAATCTCACAACCCTGAGATCATGACCTGAGGTGATACCAAGGGTCGGATGCTTAACTGACTGAACCACCCAGGCGCCCCAACAATGTGACTTTTAAAACAAAGTACAAGGAACACCTAATAAAATAACTAAAGGAAGTAACTTAAAAGCTAAAACAAAAACCAAATCTTTACATAACAACAAGAGCAAAACCTACGTTTGTATTTTTCTTTTCTAATTGGAAAAAAAAAAAAAATGTGATCTATAGTATCCAATGCATGGCTGGGGTATCATCGGTTTTCTAATGGAGTTTATTATCATTATGTCTGGGAAGACCTCACTTTCTGTTTGTCCTGGACTGTCCTAGTTTACCCCTAGTTTTCTTGCATCACTTCGATCAGGACTTGTTCCAGATTTTTCATTTTTAACAAAAGGTCACTCTTAGTATTAGACAAAAACAAGTCAGGATTATTTTGGTAGATCCTCACTTTTGGTTATAGAAGCTAAAAGGCACATCTCTCTTTGCCTGATCCTGTCTTTCCAGAACAAGGTAATTCCAACCAGTATTGCACACCCAGCCCCTATGCCCTCCTGTGCTAGAAGGAAGTCCTCAAAGCTGCTGTCCAAGGCCCCCCCGTGGTCCCCCAGCCAGCTGAGACACAGGTGGTGGCTGGCAGGGTCAGTGGGAGGAGGAGAGAGTTAGATAGTTTTGGTGGAAGTGGGGTGCCTATAAGAAATGTGAGCACAGCGTTCCTTCTGTAGAGCTCATAGAGAGCAGTCATTTACTGTTTGGTGTAAATCCACAATAAATGTTCACCTGTTGTTTTAGTATTTTAGTGCTGATTTCATTTTCAGCCATAAACCCTGTCTGCAGCCCATACCCCCCAAATGCAGATATAATGATAAGGTAAATACTGAATTTCCATTTCTCAAGAACGTCGACGTTACTTGCACACAGTGCTTGTTGGCTTTTCCCATGTTTATCACTGGCCACATGGAAAGCAGAATAAACAGAATTGCTGGAGAAGCAATAGCATGAATTATGGAGGCAAATAGCTACATTAACAAGATTGTGCCTTGATACAAAGATTTGACACCTGTAGCTGCATGAGGTGTATTTACATACTCATGCAGGAAGCATGACCTTGTCTTCAGATCACATGACTCTTCATTACAATGCAATCCAAGACTGCTTCACAGGCACACTAAAAGTTAAGCCATGGATGCTGGTTCCATTAATAGATAAGAATTTCTAAATTGTCAAATGATGCCACTTTTATCAGCTTTGTCAAATACAAAATGAGTCCAATTAATTTTAACAGTGGATTATTTTCATACAATTCATAAATCAAAGTGAATGTTTTAGGAGTTTCTTCAGTTGAATTTGAAAAAAAGCTAACATTATTAATTCAAATAGAAAGTCAAATAATTCAGTATAAAAGGTAAAATAATTTGCTATCATGATAATAATATGAACTAAATTTTTAAAGCAAGAGAATCAACAAATTAGAAATGCACTTGGAATTGAAGGCGTCTAAACCTAAAATATTTGTATATATACACAGAGATATTGAATCACAATTTTTTGAACTACAAATATTTGAGGCCAATGTCTAGACAGTAGACAGTATGGATGTTGTCTTTTTGCAGCTCTTCATTAAGCAGATGTTAGAAATTTGGAGCCTTTGCTGAATTACTTTGTAAAATAACACTGGTGTCCTAAAACAATAGTGTATCTTTCTATAAACTAGTCCTCTAAAATGTGGTTGCATTTGTTCAAGAAAATAATCTTTGGAATCTTTATCAAAATCTTTCAGCGAGTATAACAACACATAAATCAACTTTTGGAGCTTCTTACAAATTATAGTCATTGAGAATAAAGATTGCAAAGAAGAAAAGATCTATGAATAAGACCCTAGGAAAGTATGTTTTGATGGAATGAGTTAAAAGAATAAATAGTGAAAGAGTAAGATTTTATTTTGAATTCTATAAATGCTCTTTAGAATACCTTATGGAAAGAATCCTTTTGATGAACTTCATAAGGTTTCTAGTTTGTTTTGTTTTTCCCAGCTTCTAAGTTTGGCAAAACATTCATAAGATTCACAAAGAGAGGTAACATATGTTCACTTTTGTTACATAAAACTCTTTTCATAAAGAAGTCCTCTCTGTGGAGGAAACGGACAGTGCCTGGAAAACAATTTGGATTGTAATATGGACACACTTCAATATTTAAAAAACATAGCGTTGGGATTATCTTCCCGTTAGTGGAGTTTATGTGTGGCTTACCTTAGAACGTGTAAAGAAAGGATTTTCTCAACTACAAATTAATAGCCTACAGGGAAAAGTCACCAAAGACATCAACAATTTCATATTCGCGAGTCATGGAATACTACTGGAGACTGAAGGCCATGTTAGCAAATAAATTAAAAATTGAGACAATGTTGAAGAAATATGTTATTTATAAAAGTACCACAAACATGACTTCAGAAAGATATAGAACTAAGGGATGGATTCAAGTACTTTAAAATGCACCAAGAATCATTCTTCTGTTATATTTTTATATTTAGATAAAAAACTAAAGAGAAGGTTTTGTTTTTGCTTTATGGATGTGGATACATGTTCATTTTTTAGTTAGTTTAGAGTTTTATTGTTCAAAAATTCTAGGTGTAGTTCATAAATACAGTACTATGATAAAATAAATTCAACTGGTAAATACATATAAGTGATCATTTTTGTCCTGTGTTGCACTCTCCGCAGTGCCCTTGTTTGGACAACTTCTATTATGAAATCATCTTAACTCAGCCCCTCAGCCGCAGACTGGCAGCTGACGGAGCACCTGCAGAAATACTGTTTACCCTATGACCCAGCAATTGCACTCCTGGGTATTTACACCAAAGACACAGATGTAGTGAAAAGAAGGGCCATATGCACCCCAGTGTTCATAGCAGCAATGTCTGCAATAGCCAAACTGTGGAAAGAGCCGAGATGCCCTTCAACAGAGGAATGGATAAAGAAGATGTGGTCCATATATACAATGGAATATTACTCAGCCATCAGAAAAGATGAATACCCAACTTTTACATCAACAGGGATGGGACTGGAGGAGATTATGCTAAGTCAAATAAGTCAATCAGAAAAAGTCAATTATCATATGGTTTCACTTATTTGTGGAACATAAGGAATAGCATGGAGGACATTAGAAGGAAGGGAAAAATGCAGGGGGCAATTGGAGGGGGAGACGAACCATGAGAGACTATGGACTCTGAGAAACAAACAGGGTTTTAGAGGGGAGGTGGGAAGGGAGATTGATTAGCCCAGTGATGGGTATTAAGGAGGGCATGTACTGCATGGAGCACTGGGTGTTATGCACAAACAATGAATCATGGATCACCACATCAAAAACTAATGATGTATTGTATGGTGAGTAACATAACATAATAAAATTTAAAAAATTAAAAAAAAAAAAAGAAATACTGTCTCCGTGAAACCTTCTATTTTGAAAGAAAGTAAAGCCACAGAAGAGTCATCCCGTATGTATACCCATATGTCTTCACCAAAAATTATCAACTTTTAATATTTTGTCATTTTTCTTCTCTGTATATGCTTATACACATACATTCCTTTTTTCCTGTAAAATTTAGTTAAGATGCTGACATCATAGCATGTCGCCGCTGGTCGTGAGGATTCCTTTGTGCCTCAGGACTTACTTGTGATGTTTAAATTAATCAACCCTACCTTTTGGTATAGAGTCATTAAAATAATGTCAGCATTAAAGTTATCATTAATAAATCATAATCACTCGACATTAATAGATGAATGCATTATATTTTTCCTATATTTGATTAATAATTATTGAGAACATTTATGCCACTTTCTCTTTTTTTAACAAGTAAAAAACATGATAGTCATAGTCCTCACAAACGGAGGATTTACAATCTAGTGAGGTGTGACAGACCCAGAGGAGATAATAAGCAGACAATAAGTTGAAGAGCTTTGAAGAAACAGATGAGGGCGAGTTAACAGGCAACTACCGGGATCTGTCTCCAATAGAGGGCATAAGGCAGGCATTCTGGGGAGCTGCATTTCACACAAACTCCAAAGAAACAGAAGCGTCGGCCATGTGAACATCTGTAGGTGGAAAGCTACAGTCATAGGAAACATGAAGAGCACAGGCTTCACGGAAATGTGAGTTCCGTTCGATGGAGGAAGGGTGGGAGGATGATGTAGTTCGAGGGCAGAGAAGGATGGAGAACCACATCGGTGATGACGTCGGCACAGCTGCTGGGCTGGATGGGGCGGGGGGCACAGAGCCTTTTGACAACACCGCCCAGCCGTGGGGCCAAAGCCAGCCCACCAACTGCTGTGCCCAGCACACAAGCCAGCAACTTTCTCTGTCTTATGTTTTTAAATGTTTGTTAATAAAACATCAAAAACAAAAGGAACATGTAGAAGAGACTGTGTATGGACCACAGAGTCTAAACAGCTGTCTGCCCATTTGCAGAAAAAAAAGGGCAGGTTCACTTTCAAGGAAATTTTTCAGATTTTAGAATGAGCATCTGAGGGTGGAGGAGTCACATGGCATGATTCAGGTTTTATGTTAGTCTGAGAGGTGCGGTGAGCATATTCGGCAGGTGGGCAAGAGCAGAAGTGGGATCCAGTGTCCGGGCAGCAGGTGGGGATGGTCAGGTGTAAGGGGCGGCCTTGGTGCAGCCGGACACGGCCTGGATCAGGGATGGAACTCAAAGGTGAAGCCAGCAGGGTTTGCTGACGGATTGCTATGAGGAAAAGGAAATAGTCGAGGATAAGTCCTATACCTGTAAACTGAATTACCATGTGATGGTTTTTCTGAGAAGGGAAATGCATACCGAGCACTGTTTGATATAGTGATCAGGTCACAGATGATCTTTTTTTCATCTCTAGAACTAAAAAGAGAAAAAGACAGTTGCAATGGAAAATGAATGCAGCAAACGTTAACAGTTATAGAAGTGATCATCTTTCTTAATTACAATTTTTTTTAAAAGATTTTATTTATTTGACAGAGAAAGACACAGCGAGAGAGGGGACACAAGAAGGGGGGGTGGGAGAGGGAGAAGCAGGCTTCCTGCAGAGCAGGGAGCCCGATGCGGGGCTCGGTCCCAGGAACCTAGGATCATGACCTGAGCTGAAGGCAGACGCTTAACGACTGAGCCACCCAGGTGCCCCTCTTAATTACAATTCTTTAGTGTATTTGCATTTTGATCATTAGCTTCTTTCTCTGACACCAAATTTCAAAATAAAAGCTTAAGAGTGGTGAATGTATTTTGGTAAAGAAATGGAAACAATCGTACTCACTTTAACTATACTGTGTCATTCAGAAGACCCTTGCTGCATCTCTACTGAAATTAAAGAACTATTTTCGTTAATGTGCTTAAGTAGCCCATAAACATTTTCTCATTTTGCACAGCTAATCTCAAATAATCATTTCACCCATTATTTTAGTCACCATAAGACAATTTCCAAAGCTTTATGGTATCTCTTTTAAACAAACTCAAAGTCCTTTAATGTTGATATTTCCACTCTTAAAAAATTCAATAGCATTTGCTATATACTCTTCTTATATTAAAAAAAAAAAATCCTATGTTCTCATTATTTCAGTATCCTTATCCCCCTGTGTTATTGCACCATAATGCATTCAACCACTTGTTTCCTGAAGGGCTTTTGACTTGGCCAATGCTGCAGAAAGAGTTAACCTGGGATTTATGAAGAACATTTCCTCATAATCAACAATTCTAAAGAGAAGAAGAAAAAATCTTGAGAGAAAAATGGTTTTTCATATTAAAGAAACCTCTCATATCATTGCTTCATATAGGCTTTCTCCTGCCAAGAGAGTATGAGGATGTGGATATTGATCTGATGCTGCTAACAGAACCACTGGAGGGAGCACTGTTGGTTCCAACATCAATGGCCACGCCGATGATTAGCAGTGTGCAGCTCCAGGAGCAGGGCCGTAATTCCACGAGCCATTCATGTGTTTCCTGGTTACAGCTTAAGTTTGTTTATTTATTTATTAAAGATTTTATTTATTTATTTGACAGAGGGAGAAAGAGAGAGCACAAGCTGGGGAAAGGGCAGAGAGAGAGGGAGAAGCAGGCTCCCCGCTGAGCAAGGAGCCCGATGTGGGGCTCAATCCCAGGACCCCGGGATCATGACCTGAGCTGAAGGCAGACACTTAATGACTGAGCCACCCAGGTGCCCCACAGCTTCAGTTGAAACATGCCTTGTACTATTCACAACACGTTATTGTTTACCAATAGTTCATTTGTCATCAGAGGACTATCTACAAATGACTTGAATATCCCGACATCTCTCCTGCTGGATATGAAGGCATACGCGATGAGCACGGAATGCAACAGGAGCACCAATCCTGTCCGCTTCACCAGAGATTACAGAGTTTGACCAAATTAGCTAGTTAGTGGTAAAAGAAAGAACCCACCCATTGCTTTGCAAATTTACTAGTCATTTGCCTACATTGAGCAAAATGGATCTTTGTCTTTTATCTTAAAACATGACAATAAGAATTTTCATCTATTTTTGAACTCCGGCAATTTAAAGTTGCAAATCTTATTATTTAAGATCCCATACACATAAAGATTTTTTTAATGTGCTGCTTAGCAATTTGTTAGAAAAAAAACCCAAAGACTCTGTCCTCTTTCTTGCATCATTTACTATTCAAATACCATAAACTATCACCGTTTTTTGCTGCAAGGAGATCATGAAATAGCTTCATGTGTTTGTAACTAAAGAGAAGCAAATTAGTACAACTATTTCATGGTGTGCTGTATGGGAATGTAGAGATGGCATTTCCACTCTCCAGGACTTGGTTCTGCTCTGAAGTAAGGAGGAGCTCTGTGGTTAGTGTTGAAGAGCTTCCTTGTCCCATCAACCCATATTCAATCTCAGCTCTACATCTTATTAATTCTCTTCATATCTCGGAGCATCAGATTCTTGTTTGAAAAATGAGGATTACAGCACTTCTGAGACACTCTTACTGAAATCAAATCATGTTTATCAACTGTTGAAAGTAAGTGTTGACATGGCTGTGGATCAGCTGAAGTCCTGTGCACTGGGGACTGGAGTTTCCACTTGTTCAAACACAAACACTCTGCGAAAAGCTAAATACACATCTGTCTTCCGACCCAGCAATCTTAGTCCACAGTGTATAGACACGCTGGAGGAAGGAGTACCCACGGCCACCAAACAACGTTCCCAGCAGATTTATCCACCACATGCCAAACTGGACAGTATCTAAATACTCCTCACTAAGATCAAGGGAAGCAAACTGTGGTCTGTCCAAACATTAGTGAAATGAAGTAACTTCTGATATACAAAATATGAATAAATCTCATAGCCTTTAGGTTGAGCAAAAAGCAGCCGGATACAAGACAGTACATACTGCATGAGTCCATCGGTATGAAATTGAAGAAATGAGAAGACGAACCTACATTGATCGTCAGTGTGGTGTTACATCTTGGTGGGATATTAGCTCTGAAGTTATAAAGAAAACTTCTGCGGTCATAGAAGCTTTCGTATCTTGATATGAGTAGTGTTTATGGGGGTTAACACATACAAGATAGATTATCCAGGGGTATATACATGAAAAATGAAAAATTGTTGAGGAAAGGTGATCATTTTATTATATATAAGTCATGATTCAATAAAAAATTATTTAAAGCAGTTTGCATAGAACCTGGCAAATAGAGACTGAAAGAGACGGTAGCTATAGATCAAGGTAAGTGTCACCTATAGCATTTAGAAATCAATTTCTGGTTACATTTAGATAAAAATGAACATAAACTAGTCAGAGAAAGACAAATTTTAATAATTTGATAATTGACCAAATGTTCTTTAATTATATATCACACAAAAGGATGTTGAGGATATCATCTGTACACCAGTAAAATACTACACAATTGGGATGGTAGGAAATACCAGAAATATGAAGAGAAAAATAATTTATCATCCATCAGTGAGACCAATAAGATGCTTGATGAAACTTTTTTAGTGCCACAAGCATAAGATTTGAGATGGTAGATATAACAGGCATTACTCTTTATATGACAGTTGACCCACTTATGAAATCAAACTAAATTCTCCCATTATTTTTTGACATTGATAGAAATGAAGAGCAGATGCAATCTGTTGCACTGAATAAAGCATTTGATAAACCTATTGTGACAGATGTCTAGGACAATATTCCTCCTCCAGAAAAAAAAGAGTTCTTTTTGTTTTTGTTTTGTTTTTTAAGCAAACTGGAATAGTATTACTTTCACATTTGAGCCAGATTTATTGTAATTAACAGGTGGACATAACAGATATTAATATATTTTGTTGTTTTGATCCAGTCTTGTATTAAAACCCCTCGGTTAGAGACTATAATTTTTCATTCACTACAGAACATGATGTCTTTATTATAATGTAAGATTAAACTTTTATATTTTTGACATATTGTTAGCTCTAGTTCAAAGCACTGTCACACACTCATTCTCACGACTGTCCACTTTTCCATCTGTACCTTTTCAGGTAAAGACACAGATACATATATTCACATAGATATCACTTATCTCCCTGGGTTCATTAGCTACATTGGTATTTCTAATGAATGTAAGTATCCAAGTATCTTAACACATTTTTCTTTTTTCCTCTTCTAGCATCCCCTTTTCATTTTAGGTGATATTTCCACTTAATTGCCTAAGGAATGTTGTATTGGGAAACTAAATGACCTGAATAAAGGAGCACCTAGTTTGATATCAGATCTAGATTCAAATCTCTGCCTTCCCATTTACCAGAAGTATGGCTTACCCATGCTATTTGATCTCTGGTAGGCATACTTTAATCCCTTTTGAAATGGGAATGATCATCCCATTACAGGATGTTTGCAACAATAAAGATTGGATCAGGTGGCTAATTACTGTCACATAATCCCTGAATAAGAGGCACATACTTTAATGCAGGATCATTTCTTACACTGCCTTGAAATCCCAGAAAATATAAGAAAAGTACTCTCAAGCCAAAGATAAACACCTGCACGTTTCATCACTTTTTTTTAAAACAATTTTCATGGGACACATACAGTCCCCCACCACCCCCACCTTGTTCTCAGCCTCTCATAGCATGATACTGTGTTTAAACAAGACAGCAAACCACTGCAAATCCCAAGTGTTTGGGGATACTGAAAAAAAAAAATAATAAGAGTAGAATAGACTTTATTTTAAATCATGTTAGTCTTCCCAAGAAATGTTTGGCTATCCAACTGTCATGTGTAAAGAAATAATATTGTAATAGGATAAAGGGACTGTTATTCTCTCCTTAATTATCCTGGCCTGTGGGTATTCATTTCAATATTTGAGAGATGAGAAAAAAAATGTGGAGCCAGCACTCCACTTCATTAGCTAGTTCACCCGCCTCAGCACACCTAGTTTAAAGAAAAAAAAAATTTAAGATTTTATTTATTTATTTGACAGTGAGAGACACAGCGAGAGAGGGAACACAAGCAGGGGGAGTGGGAGAGGGAGAAGCAGGCTTCCCACCGAGCAGGGAGCCCAATGCGGGGCTTGAACCCAGGACCCTGGGATCATGACCTGAGCCGAAGGCAGATACTCAATGACTGAGCCACCCAGGTGCCCCTAGCAAACCTAGTTTAAATCCCTATTCCTTCAAAGAGGGGGCTAGGTGTTTGAACCCTCCATTTGTCTTTCCATAACCAAAACCACTGGGGAGTTTCTTAGAGGACTTTTTATCAGCTGACCTCTGTTATGCTACTATTTATAAGAGAAAGAGATTGGCAGGAAAAAGAATGGACTCACACTGACCTAGAAGACAGAATATATGGTACAGTCACTCAGGAACAAAGGAGTGAGTCCTCTCTGATTGGATATTAAATGTCTGGGAAGCTGACTTGGAATGTTTCACAGTAGCTTGTGCTATCTTCTGGGTCAATTATTTCTTTAATGCCCTTCCCAACTTTGATCAAGTTTCCCTCCCAGCGTTCCAGGATGGAAATGTGGGAGTTTCAAAGATGAACCCAGAGGAATTTCACTGTAGCACGTAATTAATCTTGATATCGGGGATTTCCTGACCTGCATATTAAGGTGCTTACTTTTTTTTCACTAGTCAATTTTTTCTTGGTAAAACGCAAATAAAATCAATTTGGCATTTCATAGATAATAGACCCCTCCCCATCTCTCCTTCCCCCTACTCTGTCTATTAAGTATATGATGTGTTTTATGTACCCATACGCACATAATATTTGTATTATACTGTGCAAGAATACAGATGAGAAAACATATAAAATACACCTGTAGGGATTCATTATCCATCCTCTCAAAATAACCACATTCTTTTGATAACTGCAAGACACTTTTAAAAAAGGTAAAATAAATGTTGCTTTGGAATATTTGGGATGAATTCTGACAGATGCATTTGCTGCTTCATGTGAGGGAAGTTGTCCTCACACTGAGTGCATTGCTCTCCTAGAGAGCACTATTCACCTTTGACTGACAGGTCATACAGGACCTTCTTTCCCTCCCAGTTAGGTGGGAAATTCGAGAGCGCCTTATGCTAATGTGGGAGATGATCAATATTCACTTTCACTTACAGTAAATATTGATAAAAGAGCAGAATACAGAATCTAGAAAAAACAACAGTTACATGAAACTATAACACAATATGCTCATTTACATTCATTGTGTTTAGATTTAAAGCCCGGTTTTGTATCATAAACATTTTTTTGGAATCATTGCCAAAATTCATATGTCTTTTTATACTTATTCAGAGAATATATATACAATTATGTTAAAATTAAATAAGAAAGGTCATAGATATGATTCCCATTAATAAACCTAATTTTTTATGCCGTTGTATGATGCATGCATATGAGGCTCACTGCGTGCTTTATTGACAATAACAGTTTTGGTATCCCTCATCATTTCTTTCTCACAGAAGTAAAAACAGAAAGGTAAATGGCTTAATTTAAATTCAAATTACTAATCCAAGAAATTAAATTACCATAGGCTAAGTTATACACTTCATCTATGAAGAATGACATTTTTCCACTTATGTGTGTTTCATAATTTTTTTATGCATTCAGTACTTGAGATATTTGTTGTGCAGGCTCATGAAATAATCATTAAATAGTCATCTCTCTACGTGGAAACCCAGGCAGCTCGTTTTCACAGTTTTTCCCTCACTATATGGCATATGTCCTTGAGGCTACTGTGAACATATTGAAAGTAGTGTTACAACTTTATACACAAGTTTTGTTTTGTTTATTGTTTTGGTTTGATTTTTTTTTTCCAAATTTTTATTTAAATTCTAGTCAGTTAAGGGGCACCTGGGTGGCTCAGTAGGTTAAGCATCGAACTCTTAATTTTGGCTCAGGTCATGATCTCAGGGTTGTGAGACTGAGCCCCACGTCGGGCTCCGTGCTCAGCACAAAGATCCTCTTCCTATATCCCCTCCCCCACTCACGTTCTCTCTCTCTCTCTCTCTCTCAAATAAATCTTTAAAAAAATAAATTCTAGTTAGTTAGCATATAGTGTAATATTGGTTTCAGTAGAATTCAGCGATTCATCACTTACATATAACACCCAGTGCTCATCACAACAAGTGCTCTCCTTAATGCCCATCCCCTATTTAGCCCATCCCCTACCCACTTCCCTCCATCATCCTTCAGTTTGTTCTCTATCATTAAGAGTCTCTTATGGTTTGCTTCTGTCCCTCCTTTTTTTTTCCTTTCCCATATGTTAATCCGTTTTGTTTCCTAAATTCCACATATGAGTGAAATCATATGGTATTTGTCTTTCTCGGACTTACTTTGCTTAGCATAATACTCTCTAGCTCCATCCACGTTGTTGCAAATGGCAAGATTTCATTCTTTCTGATGGCTTAGTAATATTCCATTGTATATGCCACCTCTTCTTTATCCATTCATCAGTCAATGAGCTTTTTCCATAGTTTGGCTTTTGATGATAATGCTGGAGTGCATGTACACTTTTAAATTTGTATTTTTGTATTCTTTGGGTAAATACCTAGTAATGCAATTGCTGGATTATAGGATAGTCTATTTTTAACTTTTTGAGGAACCTTCATACTGTTTCCCAGAGTGGCTACACCAGTTTTCATTACCACCACCAATGTAAGAGGGTTCCCCTTACTCTGCATCCTTGCCTACAGATGTTGTTCTCTTAGTTGTTAATTTTAGTCATTCTGACAGTTGTGAGGTGATATCTCATCATGGTTTTGATTTGCATTTCCCTGATGATGAGTGATCTTGAGCATCCTTTCATGTGTCTGTTTGCCATCCGGATGTCTTCTTTGGAAAAATGTCTATGCATGTCTTCTGCCCATTTCTTTTTTTTTTTTTTTTTTAAGATTTTATTTATTTATTTGAGAGAGAGTGAGCAAGAGAGAGAGAGAGCGTACAAGCAGGGGGAGGGGTAGAGAGAGAAGGAGAAGCAGGCTTGCCGCTGAGCAAAGAGCCCAGTGCGGGGCTTGTTCCTGGGACTCCAGGATCATTACTTGATCCAAAGGCAGACACTTAACTGACTGAGCCACCCAGATGCCCCATCTTCTGCCCATATCTTAACTGGATTATTTGTTTTTTGGTTGTTGAGTTTGAGAAGTTCTTTACAGATTTTGGATACTAACCCTCATCAGATATGTAATATAGTACTGGAAGTCTTAGCCTCAGCAATCAGACAACAAAAAGAAATGGAAGGCATCCAAATCAGCAAGGAAGAAGTGAAACTTTACTATTTGCAGATAATATGACACTCTATATAGAAAACCCAAAAGACTCCACCAAAAAATGTTAGAACTGATATATGAATTCATCAAAATCACAGGATATAAGAGCAATGTAACAGAAATCTGTTGCATTTCTATACAC
This sequence comes from Phoca vitulina, assembly GCF_004348235.1. Taxonomy (NCBI): domain Eukaryota; kingdom Metazoa; phylum Chordata; class Mammalia; order Carnivora; family Phocidae; genus Phoca; species Phoca vitulina. The sequence continues at coordinate 5,188,636 of NW_022589781.1, read as the reverse complement.
CAACAATGAAGCATGAGAAAGAGAAAGTTAGGAATCAAGTTAATTTACAATTGCACCAAAAACAGTAAGACACCTAGGAATAAACCTAACCAAAGAGATAGAAGATCAGTACTCTGAAAAATATAGAACACCCACAAAAGAAATTGAAAAGGACAGAAATAATGGGAAAAAAAATTCCTTGTTCATGGTTTGAAGAACAAACATTGTTAAAATGTCTATTCTACCCAAAGCATTCTATACAATTAATGCAATGCCTATCAACATACCACCAGCATTTTTCACAAAGCTAGAACAAATAATCCTAAAATTTGAATGGAACTACAAAGACCCTGAATAGCTAAACTAATCCTGAAAAAGAAAAGCAAAGCTGGGGGCATCACAATTCCGGACTTCAAGCTCTATTACAAAGCTGTCATCATCCAGACAGTATGGTACTGGCACAAAAACAGACACATAGATCAATGGAACAGAATAGAGAGCCCAGAAATGGACCCTCAACTCTATGGTCAACTCATCTTTTACAAAGCAGGAAAGAATATCTAATGGGAAAAGGACAGTCTCTTCAATAAATGGTGCTGCGTAAATTGGACAGCCACATGCAGAAGAATGAAACTGGACCATTTCCTTACACCAAACACAAAATAGACTCAAAATGGATGAAAGGCCTCAATGTGAGACCGGAATCATCAAAATCCTAGAGGACAACACTTAGGCAGCAACCTCTGTGACCTCAGCTGCAGCAACCTGTTGCAAGACACATCTCCAAAGGCAAGGGAAACAAAAGCAAAAATGAACTACTGGGACTTCATCAAGATAAAAAGCTTCTGTACAGAAAAGGAAACAGTTGAAAAACTAAAAGGCAGCCTATGGAATGGGAGAAGATGCTGCAAATAACTTAATACACAATAAAGTAAACTACTAGGTTCTCTAAATGATGATGAAACCATAATCTAATAATCCCAGTGTTGAACAATCACTACCTAAATAATGTCAGTCCCAGGGAATGTGAGCTACGTGTGTGGGAACAGTGTGCTGGGCACCATGCTGAGCTAAACACACACACACACACACACACACACACACACACGTACACTCACATTCATAAACTTGGTACTATCATTTTCATCATCGTACGGAGGAAGAAGATGGAGTTTAGCGGAGTTAAGAGTCTTGGAGCCTTGGCCAAGGCCTTGTCCTTACAGAGCAGCGAACAGAATTGGGATGTTACACTGCCTCAGGTGCTGTTTCAATAACTGGTCTTTTCTCTCTTCATCATTCTTTTCTCTCAAACTGGGAACATGCTAGGTATGAGAATAAATAATATCTATGCAACTCCTACTGTGTACCAAGCTGTTGAAAGCAATGCTCTGGAGATGAACTATTATCACCAGTTTTTACATCTAAAGCAAGTGAGGCATTGGCAGAATAAAGCTGCCCCTAAATCACAAAGCTAGAAAGCGATGAGGCCACAGTAGATGAAGCCAGAGTCCCTGCAGACCGTCACCACTATACTTGCTCTCAAAGCAACGATCATAAGGCAGTCCTTGTTCTCAGCTCCGTGACTACTGTAACAGAGAAATAATGCACACGCACGAGAAAAAAATGCTAGCAACACAAGACAAATATGATGAGCAACAGACAACACTAGTGTGGATGAGAAGTCCTGCTGGGATTTAGAAGAGGAAAAACCCATCTTTCTCTCCATCTCTGCTTCTTTGGAACATTTGTCTTACTGTCTTTACAAATCCATATACAATCCAACATATGTTGCATGTGCTCTAGCTACTCATGCTACCTCTGGTTAACTTGGTTTCCCTCACTCCGCTCTGTCTAGCAGTCAGGAAGTCTCATGCACAAGGCACGGAGGAAAAGAGACTTCTTTTACCTTATTTTGTAAATGTAGGAGAGAAATGCATGCATGATGGCTTGAAACAGAACCCAACGGTAAGTAAATTGTCACAAATAAAAATTACCAAATTTAACATTTTGGTATTAGAAAATGGATTCTAGAAATATTCATGACTTTCATAGAATATGATATTTGCTTTCTCCTTATTTTCTTATTATACAATAATAGGTCTGACTTTCCATTTGAAATAATCCTTGAAATTGCATTTCCTATCTCACTTTTCTTCATCAGTCATGCTCTTTGGAAATCTGCAGTGCACACGCTGGCTCGACTGCATAGACATGAATTCCTTCTTAATTAAGAGTTATGGCCTATCACACAAAGAAAAGAAAAATCATATTTATCGAGGTCCATATTTTATCTACAGCCCTAGAGAGTAATGCCCAATCCTCAGGGAATCTCCTTCTTTCTCGGTTTGGAAGACTGCACATTTTGAACCTCATCTTGATGTCCCATGGCATCTTTTCTTTCCTTCTTCATGTCCCTCACCTCTGCTTTGTTACTGGATTTGTATATTTGCTTCTGACACTCAGTGCTGTCTTCCTCACCGTGGCGTATTGTACACACTCTGGTTATCAGAGTACCCTACCTACTGTTGCCTCAAAATCAACATGCTGCTGTGTAATTAATCTTTTCCTCTAAACAGACTTTTTCCCTGAGGCTTAAAATCATTCCCTTATCTTTTTAATGGGCCCCTGACCTGAACTTTCTGTGCCCCGGGACCACTATCTTGTGTTAAAATTTAGTCTTATTTTCTCTTTCAAAATAGCTCTTAGATTACTTCTTCCTTCTTTAACGTCTTCAAGTGCATTCATACCCTCACAAATTCTCTCTCCATTATAACAGCCTCCTGGTGACAAGAGACACAAATTCTAATGATTCTAATGACAGAAAGCCAGCAGATACTCAATCTCTAATTATAAAATTCAGGGTTAAATACAATTAAGTCACATACTAGTAAAAGTACTAAAGTAAAAGTACTCCATTGAAAGTAATCTCTTGGTGTTTCTATAAGCCATATATATCTGCCAGTTAAGAAAAATAGTGTTTGTCTATTAAAAAAAATCTTTTGATTTGGATTAGCCAGATTTCACCAAAACATATCTTTATCAGCCTTAACTATGGATTAATTTATGAAAATACTCTTGTAGAGGTAGTGGTGGGGGATGGACAGGAATGGCTTTGAAAAAAAAATAGTGCATCATGATGATCTTTGAGAAGCGAATGAGAAAATTATTGTTCTTACTCAAGTAATTCCAGAATATAGTTGTCTATATTTCTATTTATACCTGCAATTCTTTTGTCACCAGAGATGCTTAAAGTAGTTAGTCTAGAATGTCCATCTCTTCTTCCACCAAGTGAGCCAATTAGTTAAGTGAAAGGAATAACTACTTCCCAGAGACCAGATTAGAGCAGTTATTTAGCTTTGAAGCCTTCCTTTTCAAGAAAATGTTAAGATACCAGCACTACCAACTGACACCCCCTTCTGATCAGGTAAGTAAGAGAACTTTTTTTCTTAAAAATCAACAGAAAACAATTCTATAAAGCAATGTGTAATAATTCTGGAATTCTTATGTCTCTATTTCTTCTATAAACTGCTTCTTTTGCTCTAAATCGCACTTTCCAACACTTGCAGAAGGAAGAGAGGCCAGGAAATCTATATCTGAATAATTTTGCTATTGATTGCTCTATAATTCTGGGAGAATTATGGCTCCTTAATAATTACACTGCAAGTTTCACATTAGGTTGAGTGACTGTAGATGACCTTGGACTTCAACATAGTTGCTTACATAAGTTTTTTTTTTAATATTTTATTTTGAAGTAACTATAGATTCACATGCAGTTATATGAAATGATAGAGAGGATGCAGTACACCTGTTACTCTGTTTCCCCAGTGGTCATTTCATGCACACCTACAGTGCAATACCACGCTAAGATACTGACTTTGTCAAGATACAGAATATTTCCTTTGATCTTTGAATTTTCAAAATAACATAAAATCAATAAAACACATCAAGTTTTGATTCTAGGTTCATAAACAAAATTACCATTAAAACCCTTTTATCTATTGTTAGGGGTTCCAAAATAAAAAAAGGTAGAAAGGGCCAGTATTTCCTATCATCCACTTGCACAACTGAAGGGCACAATAAGGGGCACCTGGGTGGCTCAGTTGTTAAGCGTCTGCCTTTGGTTCGGGTCATGATGGGATCAAGACCCGCGTTGGGCTCCCTGCTCGGCGGGAAGCCTGCTTCTCCCTCTCCCACTCCCCCTGCTTGTGTTCTCTCTCTGTGTCTCTCTCTGTCAAATAGATAAATAAAATTCAAAAAAAAAGAAAAGAAGGGCACAATTACCTAGTGTTTATTCCGACCATTTGTATCACCTTCTTGAAATGCTATATTTGGTTTGTAATTGGCATTCCAGTGAGATAGAGTTACAAGGTAACCTCTCTTAAGCACCTAATATTTATTTGAATGTACCTATTGATTTGATATCAAACTTATAAGTCAAATGCTTCATAATTCCCTAAAATTGATGATTACCATATGGAGATATTGATAATTTTACAGGATAACTAATTCATTTTAGTGCACTTATTTTTCCCCCAGAAACTGAATATAATAGAACACAGGTCTTGTAGCATAAAATTCCTTATATCTTATTTTCAGATAATGTCTTATTTATCTGTTAGTTGTCACAGTGGAGATACAAGTACTATGCTTCATATATCACCCTGAAATATTTTTAAAAACAAAGCCTTACAAGGTAATTTAATATGTGATACATTCTAGAAATTATTACAACTCTCTCATATTTAAAATTCTTTGGACAAGTAAAAAAAAAAAAAAAGAAGAAGAAGAAGGGATGATTTTATTTGTTAAAGGACTATCATGATTAATTTAAACATGATATTTTTATTTGAGTATTTTTTATGGTGGTAAACATATATTACATAAAATTTACCATTTTAGATATTTTTTAGCATATTGTTTTAATGGCATTAAGTACATTGACATTATCATGCAAATGTCACCACATTCATCTCCAGAACTTCTTCTGTCTTCCCAAATTGAAACTCTATATCCACTAAACAGTAATTTCTCATATATATGTAGTATATACATACAGTGGAATATTATTCAAAGCTATAGTAATCAATACAGTATAGTACTGGCACAAAAACAGACACATAGACCAATGGAACAGAATGGAGAGTCCAGAAATAAACCCAAGTTTTTATGGTCAATTAATCTATGACAAAGAAGGCAAGAATACATAATGGAGAAAGACAGTCTCTTCAACAAATGATGCTGGGAAAACTGGACAGCAACACACAAAAGAATGAAACTGGACCACTTTCTTACACTATACTCAAAAATAAACTCAAAATGAATTAAAGACCTAAATGTGAGACCTGAAACCATAAACTTCTAGAAGAAAACATAGGTAGTAATCTCTTGGACATCAGCCTTAGCAACACTTTTCTGGATCTGTCACCTCAGGTGAAGGAAACAGAAGCAAAAATAAATTATTGGGACTACATCCAACTAAAAAGCTTTCGCACAGTGGAAGAAGCCATCAACAGGACAAAAAGGTAACCTATGGAATGGTAGAAAATATTTGCAAATGATATATCTGCTAAAGGGTTAATATCTAAAATATTTAAATAAGTCATATATTGGGGCACCTGAGTGTCTCAGTCGGTTAAGTGGCTGCCTTTGGCTCGAGTCATGATCCCAGAGTCCTGGGATCAAGCCCCACGTCGGGCTCCCTGCTCAGCAGAGAGTCTGCTTCGCCCTCTCCCTCTGCCTGCCTTTCTGCCTACTTGTGCTCTCTCTCTCTTGTCAAATAAATAAATACAATCTTAAAAAAAAATAAAGAAGTCATATAGTTTAACACCAAAAAACCTAAATAATCCAATTAAAAATGGGCAGGGGACTTAATAGAGATTTTTCCAAAGAAGACATCCAGGTGGCCAACAGCCACATTAAAAGATGCTCAGCATCACTCAACATCGGGGAAATACAAATAAAAACCACAATGAGATACCACCTCACACCTGACAGAATGGCTAATATCAAGAAGACAAGAAATAACAAGTGTTAGTTAGAAAGGGGGACCCTCGTGCACTGTTGGTGGGAATGCAAACTGGTGCAGCCACTCTGGAGGACAGCATGGAGGTTCCTCAAAAATTGAAAATAGAAATACCATGTGATCTAGTAATTCTCCTACTGGGTATTTACCCAAAGAAAATGAAAACACTAATTTAGAAAGATATTTATTGTACCCCTATATTTACTGAAACATTATTTACAATAGTTAAGATTTGGAAGCAGATCAAGAGTCCATCGATAGATGGATGGATAAAGATGTGGTATACACACACAATGGAATATTATTCAGCCATATAAAATAATGAAATCCTGCCATTCAGGGCAACATAAATGGACCTAAAGGATATTATGCGAAGTGAAATAAGTCAGGCAAGGAAAGATAAATACTGTATGATTTTACTTATATGTGCAATTCTAAAAACAAAACAAAACAAAACAAAAAACAAATGAACAAACAAACTGAAATGGAAATAAACTCATACAGACAGAGGACAGACATCAGAAGGAGGGGTGTGGAGGGATGGGAAAAATAGGTGAAGGGGGTTAAGAGGTACAAACTTCTAGTTATAAAAAAATAAGTCACAGGGATGAAAAATACAGCACAAGGAATATAGTCAATAAAATAGTAATAACATATGGTGGGAGATGGTAACTACATTTACCATGGTGAGCATTTCATAACGTATGGAATTCTGGAATTCACTAGGTTGTACATCTGGAACTAAGGTAACATTGTGTGTCAAATATACTTCAATGATGCAGGATACCACATGGATGAACCCTGAAGACTTTATGCTAAATTGGGTTTGTTCTGCTTGTAACTTTTTTAGGAGCGCTGCTCTAACCATTGTCATGACTACTCGGGAAATTATGTGATGGATAAGGTGGACATTTGAATATGATTTATATCAACTCCTCTTTTTCTTGTGGGCACTTAAATGACTCATTCTAGGTTCTCAGGGCAGCTTTGATTTTCAAGTTCTTTGGCTTGTTTCCGCAAATGCACCTATACTCATCAGGTGACACTCCTCATGAATTTTGGCACAGAAAATGCAGGCCTCTGGGATCTATGAAAAATTATTTGGCCTTCCCAGCAATTTTACTTTGTGTAATCAGGCAAAAATGCCACATTCTTCATTTCAAGAGTCTGAGTGAACCACATGATTATTTATAAGGGATAAAAGGAGGTTAAAAAACCTTAAAACAAAAGAAAGCCAATGACCAAGTGCTTTGCTTTAGCAGTTGAAAAGGAAATGTATGTATAAATATCTATAACAGTGAGTGGTCTGATATCATGGGGGCCAACAGTGTTGATTTAACAATAAGCAAATCATGGTTAGTTGTGAACAGTGTTGCAAAAGGGTATGTTCCTCACTGTTGAAGCAGCTGATAACAACACCCCCACGGTCCTTCAAGAAGCCACTACTCCTGTTCTCCAGTGGTTCCAAGCAAGTGGAATCCGTCCTCCAGGCCCAGAGGCTGACAAATGATCTACAGGTGACGCAGCACATTCCGTGTCCATATACACGGTAACTGGTTGAGCAACACATATAATCTGAGTCCAACCACTGAGGGTCGTCCACCCTCAGGAAAGATTGTGAGGAAAGTAGTACCCTTCCTCATAGATTCTACACACTGGTAGAATGTAAGCCTGTAGAGATCCAAACCCACTGTTGCCACATAACATGGAAAGGGCCTCCCTACTCCCTGAAAATCAAGCCACCATGTATTAATCATCATTTTCCAGAGAATTGGAACTAATAGAGAGTTTAATGTGTAAATACTGCGTGCGTGTGTGCGTGCGCACACACACACACATACACATAGTTGACCTGCAAACAACACAGGGAGTAGGGTTGCTGACCCCCTGCAGAGTCAAAAATCCATGTAGAACTTTTGACTCCCCAAAATCTTAACTACTAACAGCCTACTGTTGACCAGAAGCCTTCCAGATAACATAAGCAGTTGATCAGTTTGTGTATGTATTATATACTGTATTCTTCCAAAAATTAGAGAAAAGAAAGTGTTATTAAGAGAATATAAGGAAGAGAAAATGCATTTATAGTACTGTGAAAATCTGCATGTAAGTGGACCTGCACAGTTCTAACCTGAGTTGTCCAAGGGTCAACTGTTTAAAGAGAAAAAGATTATAAGAAAACTCACAAGGCATTGGAAGCTGACAAATCCCCAGATCTGCAGTCAGCAAGCTGGACACCCAGCAACACTGGTGGTATAATACCCATCTGCAACTGGGGCCTGAGAACCAGGAGAGCCCGTGTGGTTCCAGGCCAAAGTCCAGCAGGCTTAAGAGCCAGGAAGAGCCCATGTTTCAGTTTGAGTCCAAAAGAAGGAAAAAATTGAAATCCTAGTTCAAAGGCAGTCAGGAAGAAGAATTCCTCTTGCTCAGACATTTTTATTTCCCCTATTCAGGCCATCAGCTGATTGGATGAGGCCCACCACATTAGGAAGAATAATCAGCTTTACTCAGTCCATCAACTTAAATATTAAACTCATCCAAGAACATCCTCACAGAAACATCAAAATAATGTTGGACCAAATGTCTGGGTACCCCTGGGCCTAGTTAAGTTGTTACATGAAATTAACCATCACACCCAGAATCATGAAGAACCTAAAGATGAATACAGAGATCATGTAGAGATGATACAATTTGAATTGTTGCTTTTAGCCATGCTGAACCATCCCTACTACTGTTTTATTCATGTGAGCCAGCTTGAGTTGTGTTTCTGTTACTTGCAATTGAAAACAACACAAAAACCTCAAGTAATATAGCAGGGAATTCTGCTAATGAATTATAAATATTTCTCATGTTATTATTTTTTAAACCTTAAAGCCTTAAGTTCCATCGTTATCCTTATTTACTTCTTCCCCCAGAGACTTTCTTGTAGACCAGAAAAGAACGTGGATTTCAAGGTGTCCCAGGAACACTTTCCAAAGAGTGAAATCTGGTATGTGTGTTTGGCAGAAAATATATTAAAAGCTTGTGTTCTAACATAGCTGTTGCCTAGTTCTGGTCCACATACTATTGGTACTCACTGATGGAATTCCAATAGGTGGAAACACCGGGAAAATAAAGATGATCAAATGAGTTTTAACTAATGAGTTACTAAGTATTTTCACTTGAATGAGTTCCTCTTCCTTCTTAGATTATGACTTCCCAACTTTTTTTGATGGAAAAATTTTTTTTTTCCCAATATAATGAAAATTATAATAGAAAAGTGGGTTTGTGTGCTTTCCAGTGCCCTTACTTGGAGAAATAAAAGTTTAGTGTTTCTGTGCTGCCCCTTCGGTGCATTAGAAGTTTTGTCCTCCCCACACCCCAACAGAAAATTCTGAGATCACTGCATGGGGTAATTTCCCTGAAAGGTTTTATGACATCATAATGTCACTAGAGTGTTCAACCAACAACACGGAGTGAACTCCTTCCTAAAGATAATGCTGACATTACAACAGAGCCCCCTGCCGCTTTGGGGACTGAGAAGTTTGCAGGTATGAGAACTCTCATCTCTCATGGCAGATACTGCTAATTGTTAAAACACCTTTTCCTGCTGAGCACAATCTATCTCAATGAAAGTCTCTCAAACTCAGCTGGGGGTAACACCGAAGATGCTGTTATCTGTTGCAAGCCAGGGCTAATACAGAGCATGCCAGCGACTGAGCTGAAGCTTTTCTGCTGCAGACACACTGTGTGCACATTTCCTTGTGATGCTGGGCTGGACCCCACAAAGCACATTCCTACTCACTGCCTCCTTCTCCCAAGGGGAGGTGATGGGAGAGGACAGGCCTGAGGCAAAAATGCATCCCCCATGTTTGCCTCTGTTCCTGTCCCTGGTGCCCCCCCAACAACGCCCCTGCCCCCATGACTCTAGCACGTAAGCATTTACTCGGGTTAACGTTTCCCAACAGCCATGGAGCCAGTCTCACCCACCCCTATAGGATACCAGCACCAGAGCCCCTCCTCAAAGGACTGGTTTATTCCTTGGGTCTGCAGACATCGGGTGACTCCCCTTTCAAAGCACGAGCGTCAGCGCTGTAGAGCTTCTCCTCTTGGCTTCCAAATTCTGTAATTCCTACCACTCCCATTTGCTTCCTAGCTTACTGAGTACTGTTTTTGTTATTATAGCGATAACATCATTCATTGAGCTCTTCTGATGTGTCAGCAGTAAGTATATGAATGTCATACTTGTGTATCACATGTATGTATATTCAGTCCTTACAACAATGCTATGTGGTAAGTCCTGTTATGATCCAGATTCTACAGAGGAGGAAAATAAAGCAAAAGAAGCGTATTTGACTTGCTAGTGGTGGAAGGTAAGTCACAGAGAGCCAATGTTAAGAATAGCAAGAGACAATGTTAAGAAGTGAAGGCTCAAGTATCTGTAGATTGATCTGTCATCCAGACATCCAGAGTCACACTTGTGGGAAAAACGGCAATGGGTGAGAGAGTCAGGGGCCATGACGGTGTAATTGACATGATCTTTCAACGCTTTCCTCACTGAATAGACAAAGATACACATTCCTTCCAAAAGACAAGTAGATTGGGCATTTCAGAAACTCTGGAGGGAAAGAGGGTGCCCACTGCATGATGTACGTTGAGATAAAGATGGGACCCACATCCAATATGCAAAGAGATAAGTGTTCTCAACTGTGGATAACTGAGTTCTACCCAAGACTTTTCATTTTTTGAAGCCCTCTGTTGGGCGCCTTGGTGGCTCAGTCAGTTAAGCATCTGCCTTCAGCTCAGGTCATGATCTCAGGGTCCTGGGATAGAGCCCTGCATCGGGCTCTCTGCTCAGTGGGGATTCTGCTTCTCCCTCTGCATCTGATGCTACCCCTGCTCGTGCTCTCTCTCACTCTGTCTCTCAAAAATAAATAAATAAAATCTTTAAAAAAATAAAGTCCTCTGTTATTTGTCCTGGCTCTAAAATTGAGTTGGTTGATAAAATGCAATACACTTAAATATATAAAATCTCTTCCTTGAGTCTCAGAAATATTACTGGTAGCTTAGAAGTGCTTTATTCTTTTAACACTTATAAGTGCATTGTTGTTATTTTCAATTAGTAACTTTTGAACGAGACTACCAATAATCATTCTATTTACATTTTGCTAGTATAAAATCTAAGCAAGGATTACCATGGAGAGGGCTCAGTTCAGAGTGTACAAGTCTAAGTTACTGGCTCCAGAAAGTACAGAGTTATGACGGGCTGACGACATCCTAGCTTCTGAGAGTAAACAGAGTCAGAAATGTATAACCTTGTACAGACCCCAAACTTTACAGCACGGGACCAATAGTGTGATCATACAAAATGATCATAACCTCAGACTATGACAGTTATTGTGTTAAGCAAGAATCATCTTTATTATTTTTTCACTATTGTTTTCCTATCGAAGTGTAATTAACCAACAGTGTTCTATTAGTTTTGGGTGTACGATATGATTCAACAATTCCGCACATCACTCAGTGCTCATCATGATAAGGGTGCTCTTTATCATCTTTAATGTTTATAACTCTATGTGGTAGGTACTATGACATCCAAATTTTACCAAGTAAGAAAACGGAAGTTTAAAAAAATTAAGCAGTTGTTAAAAGTCACAGAGGAACAAGCATAGCAGTGAACTCAAACCTAAAGCTGTCTGACTCCCACAGGAGTCTGTTCTTCTTTGAAAATAATTATCCTTGGATTAAATCCTTCTAATAGCTTTTGGAATTACAGCACCAACAGATCTCCTATAGAAATTCATTTTTTTTTTCTCCTGTTCTGTAAACCTTTGTCCTCTCCTGGATAGAGAAGTTTGTTGAAAGACAGACTCCTCAGATATTCTCAGATCTTATTTCCAAGCAAGAAAACCTATCAGAACCAATGTTAAGGAGAATCCCAATACTCAATATTAGGTATGAAGAGATAATAAAAATATTTAACTACATCAAAAACTTTACAGTGAAAAAGCCATATAATGAATTTTGATTCACTCAGTGTGAAATACTGTTTTAAAAAGCTTAATTAATTAAATATAACACAGCTATAAGGAACCAGAGTTCATTAGAAGCTATTGTAGCCACATATGTAGGACATACGATCAATTTGATTATGCATTCCTATTAAGAAACTAACAAGGTTTATATAGACAGATACTTTAAAATATAAAATTTGTGAATTTTCTACTGATATATAGTACATACAGCATTTTTCATGCAATCCAATCACTAATGCAGTATAAGAGATAAGCAAACTCCTAAACAGTTTTCCAGGGCAAAAAATATATTCCTGCTTTCAATACTTATTCCCTATTCCTCTAATAAGATACAGCATTTTCCCTTATTTCCTACACACTTACACACCCAAACACATACACAGCCAGAGTGAGAATATTGCATGTATGGTGGTGATCTGCCTTCCGAGTTTGAACAGGGCATGCTACAAAACCATCCTAAACTTGGAGGAAAGTTCATGATCAAAAATCAAAACAAAATAAAACATTGATGTCACAGATAAAAGTGGCTCAACTGTTTTTTTTTTTTATTTCAGCTTCCCAAAAGTTTTTAAAAATTCCACCCAAATATAAATAACCTAAAAATTATATATCTGCTTTGTATATAGTGAGTTGTGACCCAGCTTTGCCCCAATAGAGTGATAAATGAAACCTTTTATTTTTCAAGTTTCTTCCCCCTGAATCTCATAGGGTGCACCTGGCAGACTCTGAGGCCAGACACCATCATCTGGAAGGCAGGGTTTTATGGGTCCACAAAAGGCAAAGGGTTTTATGGGTCCAAGGTCAGCCTGTATATGAACTATCTGTTCTTTTTCTTCCCACTTAATATCAAATGATGTTGTCATTAACATCAGTGCATTTAAGGCTAAGACCACAACCTTAGACATGAAGTCTCTATTGTTATGAAGTTGGCAATATATACATCTAAGTAATTCTTCTTCTATTAAATAATCAAATATTATTCATATCTTATTTCTAAACTTGATGTCTTTAAACTTCTGAGCTAATAGATTTGTAACCAAACTTACTGTCTGTGATAGTTAATTTGATGTGTCAGTGTGACAGAGTTCATGGATGCCCATGTAACTGGGAACGTTATTTCCCAATGTGTATTTCTGGAAGAAACTAGCATTTGAATTGATAATCTGAGTAAAGCAGACAGCCCTCCCCTCCCCAACATGGGTGGGCCCCATCCAATCTATCCAGGGCCCTAATAGAACAAAAGGCAGAGGATGGGGGAATTTGCAGGCTCTCTGTTTTAGCGGGGACATCAATCTTCTGCCCTTGGGCATTAGAGGTCCTGGTTTGTGGAACCTGCATCATCAGCCCAGGACGGTTCTCAGACACTCAGACTCAGGCGGCAGCCAAAGAAGAGAAGCTTTGGGAAGTCATACATTTCAAAAGCAATTGAGAAGACAAAAAAAAAAAAAAAAAAAGATATCTGGTGGGAAAAATCTATTCAATTGAGGGACATGAAGTTAATTAGTAATTTAAATAAAGCTCTTCATGTGAAAAGGGCTGATGCCAGATTGTACTGTTGGGTTGCAGGGTTTTTGTCTCATGGAGTTGAAGGAGTCTCAAGGAGACATCGAGGTGAGGTGAAGTGAACGCTTATTAAGGAAGGTAAAAACAGAAAAGGGAAGCTCTCTAGAGCCAGAAGGCTCCCAAATGGGTTGCCAATGAGGGATTTTATGGTTGGTCTTTCACAGAAAACTGCCCAGGAAACTTGGTAAATATCGTGTCTATAACATTTACAACAAACAAGGTGGATTTGTAACTATCAGGTGAATAGCTCATCCATGACTTTTCTCCACATCTGGCCAAATCACCTAGCCCCCTACCCGTCTCTCCCTACCTAGCCCCACCTGTCTCTTACTCAGTACTATAGTAAATAAGCCATGGTGGCATGACTAAAAGATAGTTAAACCCAATATCAAGAATCAATCTAGGAGGTAAGCTAAGGGACTTATGAAATATGTAATTGCAGATAACATAAATATGAGCAGAGATGTATAAAATATATTAACACTGTTTTAAAAAATCACTTAAGTATTTGAAGATTATTTTAAGGAAACGATATTTGAAACATGACTTGAAGGATGGGCAAGATAGCAAAGCACAGACAGAAGGTAGGAATGGCCACCACATCATCTCAGAAGTGAGAGGAAAATACCCTGGGGGAGGCATGGGGGAAATTCGGGAGGAAAGCAGAATTAAATGCATGGGTCTCAAGATTCTTCGGAATGACAGATTCTGCAGATTCTGGAATCCCTACCATCTTCACGCCTGGAAGGTTCTGGGTCTGTGAGAAGATAAGTAATAACACGTGCATGGGTTTGAGAACACAAGACATGTGAACGGAGGATCCAGAGATTAGTGTCAGCCCTGCACACTGGCCAGGCAGGTGCTGAAGGCAGGGGCTGTGGGAGGGGAGGTTCTGCGTGGGGAACTGGACAAGCTCACAGCCAAGAGGAGGCCGGAGTCCAGGGGTGCAGAATGCCCCTCCCAAACAGACACAGAAGTTAGAAAAAAGTCAGTAAAGAAAGTATAATCAGTCACCGAGTGGTAAAATGTGGTACTTTTTTCAACTGGAAATTAAATTCCACTGCAATGTCATCATTTGCATTCCCTGTGATAAAACACACAGAAAAAAAGTTGTGAAGTGAATAATTCATTTGGAAATGATGAACATTTAAGGAAAAATTTACATAAGGCTACCTATCCTAGTCTAAGTGCTTAGCGAAGAGGTCAGTACTGATTACTTTTCTCCTCTTTCTACCCAAGTATTGCTTCTGAATGAGTGGCTTTTTAATGTATTTGCAAAGGAGGATAATATTTCTAAATAGCAATGAGTAAAGTTGGATTCCTTTCAAAGATCAAATATTAACATTTTATACTTAACATTGCAAACCACAAAGTCAATGGAATAGGCAACCAATAATGGTATCATAGCCAAAGTGGGGTTAGAGGAAAAGAGAGGGTTAGTTACTACAAATTAACCATAAGGAAAGAAGTTACATAGGATATAAAGTGAGAACCAGAATTAGTTCACTTATAGAAAGAGATGCTTATGGTCGGGAGTGATATTCTGAAAACAATGGGGCTGGCCCAGGAGAACGCAAGCAGGTGTCAGCCAGGAATGAGAGTCTGAGAACCAGTCAGGAATGTCCTGCGTGAGTTTAGTTTCATTTTAAAATGTGGGAAGGCAATGAGACAGAAATATATATATATGTTTGTATCATGAGCACGTGAGCAGTGTAAGGACCATTCATGCCATTTAGATGCAACCGCTTCACGGTCTACAGAAGACGAGCGTTTTCCTTGATCATGTAAGTGCTGGTTGTGCCTTGAGTGTTGGGTAGAATATTCCATTAAAACAGTCATTGTGGTGTACTTCTATTAAAATATTTTAAATCACCAATTCAGTTTGGTAATATTTATAAAAACATTCAGATTTTCTATATAATCTTGAGTTAGTCTTTATAACTTAGTTTTTTTTAATTTTCAGTATTTGAATTTTTGACCTAAATATATCTTCAGGGTATTTCAAAATATTTTTAACCTAATTTGTGTTGGATCTATATTAAGTTTCCCTTTCTATTCCTAATATTGTTTATTTATATAGTCAATCTTTCTCCCCCCTTGTGGTCAACTGTACAAAAAATTTAGTAGTATTCTCAGTTTTGGTAATAATAAAAATGTTAAACTTCTTTATTGTATATATTCTATTTTATTAACCTCTATCTTAAGTACCATTTCCTTCCCCTTACTCTCTTCCAGTTTGTTTCCTTTATATATTTCTGATGACTTGTTAATTTTCAGCATTTTTTTTCAATATAAACATTAGATACTAAATTGACTTTAAATACTGCTTTGGGTACATTGCCTGCATTCGATGTGTGATGTTCTCATTTCAATTTTAAGTATTACTTACTTTCTATTATGAGCTCTTGACTTAAAAGTTATTTAGAAGTTTAATCTCAAGTATATGAATTTTTATAAGATATCTTGTTGTCATTGATTTCTAGCTTACTAGCATTGTCTTCAAAGAACATATTCTCTGTGATACAGATTTTTCTGACATTTGTTGGGACTAGCTTTATGGTTTTATGTGTTGTAAATTTTTGTAAAAATGTGCCTGAAAAGCAAACATGTGTTTTCCAGTTACTAGATGGGGCAATGGAAATCAATTGAATAGATAAAGCTTCTAAATCAACTTATATTGCCTTATTGTTTGTTTATTTTCTGGTCATTTTGATCTACCAACTACTGAAAGAAGTATGACAGAAATTTCTATAATCATGGTATATTTGTCTACTCTTTACAGCGCTGTTGGTTTTATATATATTAAAAATAATGTATTTAGGTCCATACAAGTTTAGAACTTTTTTGTCCTCTTCATGGGTTTAAAACTTTTAACCTCATATACCCATTGTGCCTCTAGATTTTTCTTTCCATAATCCCAGTGTTATCTGGTATTTATATAGCATGCCACTTTTGTTTTTCTTCCTGTTTCCATGGGCATATTTTTCATTCTTTTACTTACATCCTTAAAACAAAAGGGCAGATGCAGTTTGTATTTTGCAAATAGCATAGCTGGGTTTGCTTTAAATCCACTGTGACAATTTCTGCCTTTTCACTGATGAGTTAAATCAATCTGCATGTATATATTTGTATTTATTACTACCGTTTTATTTGGAGATTTTTAGTTGTCGTGTTTTTCCTGTGTTCACTTGTTTCTTCCTTCTTGCCTACATGGTGCTGAACTGAGTTGTCTCCCTCACCCCTTTGTCCTTCTTGCAAATCTGCTCTTTTCTCTGGTTTGGAAGCTGGGCATGCTTTAACCACTCTGCCGTGAGGATTCAAATACCAGGCTGCCCTCACATCTCAACAGCAAGCTGCATGAATACAGTCAGTCTCTGAGGCTCCTTGCTCAGAGATTCTGTTGTGTGCCACTGTGTGACCACGCGCTCATGGTGCTCCCGGCCACTGCAACTGGACCTTCGCTTGAGAGAGCTTTTTCTAGGTGGTATGGCAGGCCTATTGAGTTTAATGCACTAGTTTTTTTTTTTTTTCCTTGTGTCTTCGGGTCATCAACATATCCACTGTGGATTCCTGCCTAGGATTTAGGCACAGTCTGGAATTATAAAATATATGAAAGCTAATTGGCTCCCAAAGGCCTCAAATCCATGATTTTATACTCATTAGCTCCGAGCATCTAGCAGGATAAGGAACATCTAAGTAGGATAGATACAACAATGAAGCCATTATGAAGCAGGAAAACGGCATTAAGAATTTGAAAATTAAAGAAAGACAATTAAGTAACCTTCTGGTCAGTACGTCGGCGTTTCTCCCTAACTAAATTCCAGGGATAAGGTGATGTTTCCTCAGGCAAGATGTAACCACCGATAGCAGGTGGTATGTGCAGCGGGTAGTCCTCTGCCTGTGAGCTCCTCCGTGTCTCTGTTGACCTCAGCATCACCGAAATGAAAGAGATTTCTGAAATCACTTAATTTGAGTACATCATTCACCTTCCACCTTTTAATTTAGTTCTGGACTGAGCAATTTGAACTTACTGGATAGGGCACAGCTTACGTCAATAAAATTCAGCACTCTTAGGTGGAGAGGAAAATGAAATTTAGCATCACACTTTTTTAGGTTTTCTGATGTCAATTGATGGATGCTGGTTGTCTTGTCATCAACTGGGAAGGATCACTTCTTAGCCAGGACTTCCCCGGTACAGTAACTGTTGTTAGTTCCTAACTGTTAGCAACTTTGTAAACACTGAGTTGTGAGCATCTGTGTACATCCTCTCCCTCAAATCCCTTTCAGCTGGGACTAAGGTAGGACTTCCTTTATAGTTTCAGTTGTTTCTCTCAGTCTCAGAGACATCCAGGGTTTCTGAAGTCACTGCCTTATGTTATATAATACACCATGAAGGAGTGTAATGTCGTGCTTGACACCAGTTTCAGGGAGTAGGAAGGTGCTGAATAGAGCTGCTAAAAGCACGGACTCTGGCCTTGCTTCCAAATGCAGATCTGCCTCATATTCTCTGTATTATCCAGGGCTATGACCTCATTTCCATGTGCTTTTCCTTGTACATAAAATAAAATAATGTCTATCACCCATGAAAAGGTAGTAAGACAGCTCATCTAAAAATGCTTAAAGGTTAGTTTGTGTTGTCCATCTAGCTCCCTTTCTGGCCTTACATCATCCTTTTCATACCTCTCGACAGTCACATGCCCTAACACCAAATTGGATGCACTTATAAGAGCTCTGTTTAACATTTCTGCACTTTTTAGAATATACATAAAGAGGCTGTTTTAGCAGGATAAATTTAGCAATAGTCAACTTAGCCAAGCTTTGCTTCCATGGAGAAATAAATGCCCTTCAAGTCTAAAGGCTCTGAGGATATGCAACATAACTCCTTCTTACCCTTCCTTTATATAAACCTTTTGTTTTTTGCATATATATTCTTATTCCCCATCATATTACAAGTCTGAGGGAAAATAACCTAGCATATATTTCTCAGACATTGTTGCTATGCAAAACTTAGACACAATCCTATACTTAGCCATTGTCATAAACTTGATTATACTTATAAAATTTTATTTGGGAAATTAAATTTTCACAGAAATGCACATAAAGTTATCAATAATACTGTAAATTAACAACTGAAATTTAAAGTACCAGTAGAACAGGAAAGACAGGGGATTTTTCTTAAGCAATCAGGACATGTGCAGGTTTTTCCAGATCCAAGCTCTTTCTTATTTATACATTCCCCTCAACTAATGGGTCTGGGTTCATCATTATTTAAAAGCTAAATATTCAGCTTGACACACACTGGAAAAGAAAAGTGAAACTGGGGGACAAATCTGACTCTGAAAATTGCTGATACGGCCATGCATTTGGTCAATGTGACGAATTAGGGAGATGATTTCCCAATGATTACCTTTTCTCTCTCACTGAAACCATATTGACATAGAAAACATTTTTTTTCAAAATACATTTCAATTTTTTTTTAAGATTTTATTTATGTATTTGAGAGAGAGAGAGTGAGACAAGAGAGCACAAGAGCGGGGTGAGGGGCAGAGGGAGAAGCAGACTCCCCGTGGAGCAGGGAGCCCAATGCGGGACTCGATCCCAGGACCCTGGCATCATGACCTGAGCCGAAGTCAGACGCTTAACCGACTGAGCCAACCAGGTGCCCCTACATTTCAATTTTAAATGAAAAATATGAAAAACTGTTTTTTGCCATTGTAAAAACTCTGAAAATCTTCTCTGTCACTGTACACATATCATTTGGTTGTATCAATTCACAACACTCTAAAAATACTTTTTCATATTCAGAGGGTTTTTTGTTTTTATATTCACAGCTCAATGCTTTCAAAATGAAAGCTTTAGTTATTCTTTACCAAGTGATGCACATAGAATAGAAGTCAGCCCAAGTATCTCACCTGCTCATCATTCATGTACTTTTTAAATAAATTCTAAACAAACTTAGGATCAATGAAGGTAAATTATATTGAGCAATAGCAATTAATAAGCAACAGAAATAACTGAACATTTTTCAAAATAGACTGCCTGAGAATTCTGTTAAATGACATACACAGAAAAACACTCGTCACTGTTTCAAACACTGCTATTTCCCTTCTTTTGTTTACTTATTTTTAAATTTTTATTTATTTAAATTCAAGTTAGTTAATGTATTATGTATTATTAGTTTCAGGGGTAGAATTTAGTCATTCATCAGTTGCATATACTAGTGCTCATTCCATCACATGCTCTCCTTAATGTCCATCACCCAGTTACCCCATCCCCCATCCACCTCCCCTCCAGCAACCCTCAGTTTGTTTTTTATGATTAAGAGTCTCTATGGTTTGTCTCCCTCTCTGATTTTATCTTATTTTTCCTTCACTTCCCCTATGTTCGTCTGCTTTCTTAAATTCCACATATGAGTGAAATCATATGGTATTTGTCTTGCTATTTCCCTTCTTGAACACAACTAATCAAATGAGATTTTTATTTTTAAGCTGTTGTAAAAAATTAAAAAGGAAAATTCATATTTGGGATGAGATTCTGTTTCTTAACAGTCTTTTTAATATTAGGGTGTACTTTGAATTATGTCACAAGTGCAAAATACACAGATTTTTAAAAATGCTTTCTGCCATGATCAATGTGGTTTCCTAAAATCCTGTAGGAAGGAGCACTTCTCCCTCTTTATGAAGAGGCTTCAGACACCTTTTTTGCTACTTAGGACACCAGGCTTCCAGGACAACAACTTTTTAAAACACCACGAGTGTTTCCCTTTTGCAGGTGAAAATACGGGAGCACAGAAACAGGAAATTTACTGTTCCTGGTCATGCAGCTAAGGAAGAGGATCTGTCTCCAGTGCAATCTGGATGAATCCAGCGGCCAATCCTATCCTTGTTGCAACCCATGGAGTCAAATGCATATTAAATATAGTAGTAGGGAGTTAACAGAATTGTAGGAACCAAGTGAAAATAATACAGAGAATGGGGATATAAATGAGAAAAACAATGGAAATCAAGAGAGAAGGTTATGATAGTGTGCATCAGTATTTTTTTTGCCATGGATTCTATTTCTGGGACAGACCCTGATTTGGGTTTGGTGAACATTCCTCCCCAAATCTAGGGCCAAGTAGCTTTGTGTGAGCCAATTTCCATGTAAGGAATATGCGTAGCGTCTTGACCCAGGACCCTGTCAGTCATATACCTCCTTCACTCAGACTTGGAGATCAGTGGGCTGATCAAAGCAAGATAAAATGAACCTGGGAAAATCAAGTCTTTGTTGAAATATTCACTTGCTTTTCCTGCCATATTTAGAACATATGTTGTGGAAAACTCTGGGCACCTTGCTGAGCCTCTGAAAACAGAACGAAAAGGCGGGGAACCAAGAGAGGGATCTCTGTGACACCACGTGACCTCCATTTCTGCCTGCGTGGAAATCCTGATCTACTTTTGGGTGTTTCAATTGTGGGAATGCTCTACTTTTTGTGAAAGTCATTTTGGATCTTTCCTATGTAAATGACGGCCAAAGCTTACATTTTGTTGATTCCCTCCATTTATATCTCAGAAACCGAGTCTCGTTCAGGACAGTGAGATTCCAGGCAGCAATACTCCCTCATAGTCTATCCTCTGACTTTGTTTTCATCACCCCTACAATCGCTCCCCATCCTGGTAGAAATACTGAAGGAGCTTAGATTAAAATCCACGTTGGGAGGAAGTCGCCGCTGACTAACCGCGGTGTGTGTCGCCGTCAGATCTACCTGACATGCACACATACAGTTTTTTTAGGATTAGCAGACCATAAAGAAGTAGTATCTTCTCTGTTTCCAGTGTGGCTTTACGTCCTGGCTTGTTCAGGGCAGTTTTAATTTGCACTTGTTTTTCTTGAAAAATTGCTAATAGTGCCTCATCTTTCCCTCACAAGATGATTCCTGGTTTCACGAGAAATTATGGACTCACACAATCACTGATAGTTCTACTGCGACATTAAATCATTACACTATTAATGACAGCCACGTTTTAATTTCTGTCAGGTATATGTATCTAAAGTTCACAACACTGCTTCCTCTTATGTGTATTACACATTGACACTCTCAGGATATTCTCTGTGGCAAAACTTTAGATTAATCTATTCATTCAAAATATCACAAAATTTTATCTTAATATAAAACTTCAAATATATTTCAACTTAAGTCAGATACAATTTTATTTTCTTTATTTTCAAATGCGACGAATGTAAATAGTGTCACAAGTTTTTCCAAGAACAGTGTGCAGTAAAATTTTGAGAAAATTATATTAAGATAATTTTTTATTTTATAAGACGAACATTAGTCATCAAATGCCTCAGTTTCCAGTTAACAGAATCTAAGTCACAAGTCCACAGTCAGAAAACCAAGGAGCTGAAGAACTATTCCTCAGAATCACATTCCAAATCTCTCTCAGAATGTTGGGCCCAGCAATCCTGCTATTCCAGACATGCGTGTGCACACACACACACACACACACGTGCGCACACACACGAGTACACACATGCGTGGCTTTCCTAGAATTTTAGGAATTCCTAGGCAGCTATTCTGATTCATTAACTGCTGTTCTCTTTTAAACTCTCCAATATATTTACAGGATGGCATGCTATGATGGACCACGTGGGTACTGCCAGTTCAGTCTTATACTACATTATGTATCAGAAATAAAACCACAGGTTAGGGGGCGCCTGGGTGGCTCAGTGGGTTAAGCATCTGCCTTCGGCTCAGGTCATGATCCCAGGGTCCTGGGATCAAGCCCCGCATTGGGCATCAGGCTCCCTGTTCAGCGGGGAGTCCGCTTCACCCTCTGCACCCACGCCATCCCGCCCCACCCCCCGCTCATGCACACTCACTCTCTCTCTTGCAAAAATAAATAAAATCTTAAAAAAACAAAACAAAACAAAACAGGTTATTAGTTTTTCTCTTTATAGCTACTTACCACTAAGAGCCTGGCTCCTTGTGAAATCCCTCAAGCATACTGATCACCCTTCTGGTGACTTACAACAATGGTGCCAAACAAGAAGCAACCATCTTACAGCTTCCCACACCACAGAACTGTGTCCACAAACTCCCCCTGATCTGAACTGAAAGAGATAACAGTATCATTACATATTTTCTTCTCTTAATTTCAATGCAAAAGCCTTTCTCCCTCTCCTTCCCCCACCCCACTCTGTTTTTAAAACATTTTTCATTTATACAATTTATTTTTATAGCATGAGATGGGGGTCTAACCTCCTCCTCTTATTAAAAAAAATAGCCATGGGGCACCTGGGTGGCTCAGTCAGTTAAGCAGCTGCTTTCGACTTGGGTCATGATCCCGGGGTCCTGGGATCGAGTCCCGCATCGGGCTCCCTGCTCAGCGGGGAGTCTGCTTCTCCCTCTCCCTCTGCACCTCCTCCCACTTGTTTTCTCAATCTCTCTGTCAAATAAATAAAATATTTTTAAAAAGTAGCTAGTTTTCCAAACATCTTTCACTAAATTATATATATTTCCTCTTATGGATATGAAAACGTTTTATATATATTTGACTTTGTGTCATCGTTCAGTTAGATACACATTTTTATATCTCAAAAGATGAGCATTTTTCCTTCAAATTTTGTTTTACATATTCCTCACTGAGTTTTACTTTTCTAAATAAAAATTTAGAATTTATGAATTATAAAAGAAATACCATCTGGTATGCACAAAATATTCACAGTAGCAGCATAATTCACAATAGCGAAAAACTGGAAACCAGCCCATCAGCAAGAGATACATTCATATGATGTGATGCTTCTCATAGTATCAACACCTCAAAGAAACAAATCCCAAATACACTAGTGGATTCTTGAGATGTGAGTGAAAGAAACCAGACACAGACATAGAGAGACAGACAGAGTATACACACACTGGAAACAGTGTGTACAAGAAAAGGCAAATTTCATCTATGGTGATAAATTCGGGATATTCAGAATGTGGTTGTCTCTAGGGCTGGGGGAGACAGTAAACAGAGGCAGGGGTGTGCTGGCAAAGGTTTAACTTTCAAAATACGAATACATGCACATGTATATAAGTTTCCTTACTATTTTAGTGATATAAAAAGTGTAGCAACATTTACACATAATGCAATCTACAACAATCTCTGTTGTCATTTTTATGGAGCTGACCAAATGCGTTTGCTGATGTTTCTGAACTCCTGTACCTGTTGGTAACCTGCGATGGTCAGCCATGATTAGACAAATAGGGATGCATACTTATCTGCTCTTTTCCAATAAATGTATTGTCATCAAAGCTGATGTGTGATGTGCTGTAAACCACTCCACCTTTGTGCCATATGTACTCATTAAGCCAGAACCTCATCAGCTGCAGCACTAATGTCATGCTATTGATGGGCTGTTAACAGAATGTGCAGTTGAGACACACCATGACACACTGTATGTACTTCCAATAGATGTGAATCTCCCCAACACCATCAATAATGATTAGCAATCAACAAGTTTACACTATTCCCTATTTTTTTTTAATTTCTTTTATTGTTGTGTTAACCACCATAAATTACATCATTAGTTTTTGATGTAGTGTTCCATGATTCATTGTTTGTGCATAACACCCAGTGCTCCACGCAGAACGTGCCCTCTTTAATACCCATCACTGGGCTAACCCATCCCCCCACCCCCTCCCCTCTAGAACCCTCAGTTTGTTTCTCAGCGTCCATAGTCTCTCATGGTTCGTCTCCCCCTCTGATTTCCCCCCCTTCATTTTTCCCTTCCTACTATCTTCTTCTTTTTTTTTTTTCTTAATATATATTGCATTATTTGTTTCAGAGGTACAGGTCTGTGATTCAACAGTCTTGCACAATTCACAGTGCTCACCATAGCACATACCCTCCCCAGTGTCTATCAACCAGCCACCCCATCCCTCCCACACCAGCCCCCACTCCAGCAACCCTCAGTTTGTTTCCTGAGATTAAGAATTCCTCATATCAGTGAGGTCATATGATACATGTCTTTCTCTGATTGACTTATTTCGCTCAGCATAACACCCTCCAGTTCCATCCACGTCGTTGCAAATGACAAGATCTCATTCATTTTGATGGCTGCATAATATTCCATTGTATATATATACCACATCTTCTTTATCTTCCTAGAAAAATCGCCAAAGGCAAGGGAAGCAAGGGCAAAAATGAACTATTGGGACTTCATCAAGATAAAAAGCTTTTGCACAGCAAAAGAAACAGTCAACAAAACCAAAAGACAACTGACAGAATGGGAGAAGATATTTGCAAATGACATATCAGATAAAGGGCTAGTATCCAAAATCTATAAAGAACTTATCAAACTCAACACCCAAAGAACAAAGAATCCAATCAAGAAATGGGCAGAAGACATGAACAGACATTTTTCCAAAGAAGACATCCAAATGGCCAACAGACACATGAAAAAGTGCTCAACATTGCTCGGCATCAGGGAAATCCAAATCAAAACCTCAATGAGATACCACCTCACACCAGTCAGAATGGCTAAAATTAACAAGTCAGGAAATGACAGATGTTGGCGGGGATGTGGAGAAAGGGGAACCCTCCTACACTGTTGGTGGGAATGCAAGCTGGTGCAACCACTCTGGAAAACAGTATGGAGGTTCCTCAAAAAGTTGAAAATAGAGCTACCATATTCCATATTTTTTTAAGATTTTATTTATTTGAGAGAGAGAGAGAGAGTGCATGCGTGGGGGGGGGGGGGCAGAGGGAGAAGCAGACTCTCCACTGAGCAGGGAGCCGGCCGTGTGACTCGATTCCAGGACCTTGTGATCATGACCTGAGCTGAAGGCAGACACCTAACCCACTGAGCCACCCAGGTGCCCCTACACTATTCCCTTTAAAATACATAACTTACTTACTTACCACTTTATATAATTTAATATTTAATATTACCCGTGTTTAACAACATGCTTGCAAAATTCCTGAAATGCGAACAATCGTCCGTGGTTCAGCCAAGACTAGCCAACTCCAGCTCACCACGGGCATGAGGGAATGGTATGCGGTTAGGTGGTATATCCCATTATCAAGATCCATTCAGGTAAACACCTATAAAAACATGCACTGAGGTCTGTACTGGAATGGAGGTGAACATATATTATCGAAGGGGTGCAAGCAGGATCAGCACCTTTGGAATATTGAATGCGGTAATGTGGTTAATGTGACTGAGAGACTATAGCATCTCTTTTCATTTAATTACTTTACTTAAATAGCCACATCTGGCTAGTGGCCACTATCTTGGGCATTGTGTGTGCCAAGAGGTTACTGTTAAAAAGTCACAAGCCATTTGAGGAGAGAGCTACAGTACATTCATCTCCAGCCTTCCCTGCCCTGCACTCAGCTTTACCATCACGGTGGTGTTTTTATGCCCTGACCAGGATGCAGTCAAGACTTTCCTTTGGTCATTTTTCTTTTTCTGACCACCTACCAAACACTGCCAACATTCAAATACCTATTTTACTTAGAATGCCTGAGGTTTATGACTCCCTAGAAAGAGTTGTCAGAAATACCGTCTTCTTTGCTCCCTCCTGGAAATGGAGCTAAACTGGCTAAAATGCCGTAATTCATTTGCAACCTGATATATGAGAGGACTTCCTCCTAGTTTTAGAGCTGCAGATTTAGAAACATCTTTCTCTGGGCATAATGCAAACTCTGTTCCCTAATTTACACAAGCAAGTTATCAACTACAAGGCCTGCTCCACAAAACATCATTGCAAAGCCATATTTACAAGCACCGTAATTGGGGAAATATATGGGCAGTTATCTGCTAAACTCTGGTCTTTAAAAACACAAGAAGATCTTGCCAAATACAGGTGGGTTGATTTCTTAGAATTGGAATGTATTAATTCGGATTAGCCTCCCCAAACTGAAAACACCCTTCAGTTTACTCCATGTAGCATTAGGTCATGCTTCCTACATAATAAGTAAAACAAGCCAACAACAAAACAAAATAAATAAATATGGACTAAGGAATGTGCTCAGAATCTTTATTCCGTCCTGTACCCATAGCTTTGCAAAGTGATTTTGTAAATCCTTCCATGAAGACAGAACATGTATTTCCCTCTATGTTTGAATCAGGGTGTAGGGGCCAAGATGGGCCACCCCGGCATGAAGATTATTTTGAGCTGAAGACAACTGAGACCCTGTGGGCACAAGAGAAACTTTTGTCCCTTCTTTACACAGAGGAATGTAATTGGGGGCCTCTCCCAGAATAAAAGTTGTTTGCTGAGATAAATGTTATGAGTGACCCATCTGTATGGTAGGGCAAACATCTAATTATCAAACATCTGTTCTTACCACCCTGTGAAGAGCATCCCTTTCCTCTGAAGTCCCAGACCCCCATGCTCTTCTTAGTTCAGGATGGCACAGAGACCTCATCGTGCCTGACTGTCTTAGGAATTTCCATGTCTGTGTGGATTCCCCATAGATGCGCCTATTAAATTTGGTGTTCTCCTATTAATCTGTCTCATGCGCATTTGATTCTCAGTCTGACCAGAAAGACCTTGAGAGGGGCAGGAATTCTTGCTCCCGGATAAGAGCCAGCTCTGACTAGCTGACAGTGGCCAAGCGGAGATCGTATCAGTTCTGAGCCTTTGCTTTGAAAGCAGCCTGCTGCTTCTGCGTGTTCTCCCGGAGGCACAGGCTCGCTTCCTAGCACTTAGAGTGAGTGCCATTCTCTCGCTCAATCCTCCAGCTAAATGTAGAATAAAATCCCAACACCACACTATGGTCTACAGGGTTCCATGATGAGGC
This sequence comes from Phoca vitulina, assembly GCF_004348235.1. Classification (NCBI taxonomy): domain Eukaryota; kingdom Metazoa; phylum Chordata; class Mammalia; order Carnivora; family Phocidae; genus Phoca; species Phoca vitulina. Next base: position 5,161,286 of record NW_022589781.1, on the reverse strand, counting down.
CACCTTCCACCAGCTCACACCTCACCTCCTACCACTTTCAGCCAGGCCTGTTTACCTCTCTCCAGAATGGCATGCCCAATCTCACTTCTGGTCTCTTTGCTGCTCGTTCACCCTGCACCATCACCTGTCAGAGCCTCATGCTCACATCCTCATCAGGAATGTCAAAAAGGCCTTCCAGCAATATACCCACTGCAGCCACTCTTACTCAGCGATCTTCTTAATGCTTATCCTTAATTGCAAAAATCTTGTTTCTTATTCCCTTTACTGAGCGTTTGTGTCCCCTTTTAGAATGAAAATTCACAGGAGGAGACTGTTTTTCGTAGAACAATTGTAAAACCTGCAGTTAGCACTCAGACCAGGAAAGGACACATAGTAAAATTAGTGTGTAACAGATGAATGAATGAATAGCATCTCGTGTCCCTAACTGAATGAAGAAGTGACATATCATGTCCTTAATTAAGCATTTTGTCTACTAATTATTGCTGTAACTTGTTCCATCAAAGAATGCTCCTGTAACCTAAGCTTGGAAACTGACTACCTCCTAATTCTCCATTAATATTTCTGTCAAGAAATGAAAGCGAAATCCTCTTCAGAGCAAGGTACAACTAGAACAGATGAGGGATATCAACTTAGTTTTGTATGATCAGAAGTGGATGGCCCAGCGCGAACGGCTTAAAAGAACCAAAAATAAATAACTATAAAAATAGAAAAGAAAAAAGAAAAAGAAAAAAAAATATCTGGCTGTTGCGTGGGAAGCCAGAAGAAAGGAAAACCAATTTGCACTGCAAAATCCCTTACAAGCTTCATAATTGTTGATGCCAGATGGCTTTGAAGGACTGTGTACTTTCAGGTGTGTGTGTGCGAGTGACAGAGAAGGAGGGAGCGACAAGAACAGGAGCATTGACTGTCAGTGTGAAGTGTAAGGAGCAATTAGATCCCCAGATTTCCTCTCTGATCTCCTAGTTAGGGAATCCTTAACACTCTACTAACTAGGAAAAGGCAGAAAGTTTATCCTCTGCAAGTTGGAACAAAGATTCTGTGCACGCTGGGAACAGCAGAGAATAAGAGTGAGGTGCCCTATTTATTGATTAAAAGCACACACTCCACCCCCTTCCTCCCTGGCTTCTAGAATGCGGAGTTAGAATTCTGTCTCTAAGACCAAACTAGAGTGACTTTGGGGGAATCTGAACAGCCACAGAAAGAAAACAACATAAAAATATAAAAATGGACATTTGAAAGTTCCCCCAAGAAAGATGGGATTTCTCATCATATCAACATATGCTGATGCCTGTCAGTCAGTAAGGTTGGACAGAGTTTTTGTGTGTGTGTGGTTTTTTGTTTTGTTTTTTAAAAGATTATTTATTTTAGAGAGAGGGGGCAGGTGGGGAGGGGCATAGGGAGAGAGGAACTTTAGCAGACTTTTCTGAGTGGGGAGCCCCACACGGGGCTCGATCCCAGGACCCTGTGATCATGACCTGAGCCAAAATCAAGAGTTGGCCTCTTAACCGACTGAGCCACCCAGGCACCCCTGGACAGAGTTTCTAATCAGCTTTTTAGTGCTTCACACTTAAATACAAACTGGCAGCCAATAAAAGACATTTGAGAAAAATATCTAGCATATGAGGTCGATTAAACAAACAGAAGATTGATCTCAAAGGAAATAGTGATGAAGCAAGGACACCAATTTTTAAATTTCTATAATTATTTTCTTCAGATGGATAGTGACAGGATAATTACCACAACAGGATTCTTAAAAAAAGAGAGAGGGTATATTCAGAGAATAGGCAGACCTTTTTATAATAAAATAATATAAATAATAATTAATAATAAGAGTTGACAACAGAAATGAAAATGATTTTAAATTGTCGAATGTAGAATAGGAGAAGGTTCCCAGAAAGCAGAACAAAAAGAGAAAAGTAAATAAGAGAAAGGATAAGGCGGTGGAGAACCAAGCCAGGCAGTCGGCCATCCAGCTAATAGAAGTCACAAGACCGGAAACAGAATGGGGAAGGAGTGGGAGGGAATTACCCAAAAAAAGAAAAAAAAAAGAAAATTAGAAAAGTTTCTAGTATCAAGAGACATGAATTTTCAGATTTAAAAAGTGACCAAAATAAATGAAAACTAAGTGAACAAAAGTAATCAAATTGTGAAATTTCAAAACAATATAGAAAAGATCCTAAAAATTCTAAAAATGTAAAACAAAACAAAACAGGAGTAACAATGGTGTCAGACTTCTCAATAAAAACCCTGAAAACCAGAAGGAAATGGATACATAGTTTCTAAATCCTTGGAACACATTTACAGGAGTAGCCAAACTTTGAATAAAGCCAATTTGTACCCACTCGGGATCAGGAAATGCACCACCGATAGGCTTTTTTTTTTTTTTTTCTGTCAGGGTCTCTTCCACCAAAATGAGGACATAAATCAGTTATAGACGAAGACATGGAATGCAGGCGGAAGAGAATCCAACATTAGAAGGAGGCAGGAAGACTCTAGGTAGTGCTGGAAGAACTTCCAGGATGCAAGTGCTCTGCAGGGACCTCAGTGAGCTGTCAGCCAGAAGGAAGGGTGCTTCCTAACACACATCACCCTTGTGAGCAATGCTACAGAATTTGAATAAAAATGTGAGGCTTAAGTCATGGAAGCGCCACTGAAAGCTAGAAAATCAGAGGCGGCAGCGTTTATCGGGATGTGGTGAGACAAGAAGTGGACTCCCGGAGCCCCACTTCACGCAGCTATCGGCCCGAGGAACCGATCTGCAGTAATAAGCCCCTCACAAGGCATTTGCTACTGTTACACTCAGGGGATGAGCGTGTGCGCGAGGAGGAAGGAGCGGAGGACAGCAAGCCATCCCCGCCTTACAGGCGCGGACATAAAACATGGGTGACTTTTATTTGACATTTCTACAGATTTGACCGACCCTTCTCCCGATCACTGGTCCTGGGGTATATGGCAAATGCGCAGACTTCTATAGTGCAAGTCAGTCAATATCACATTCATCCGAGGCAAGGCGTCACGGGAGGAGCACATGTGGAGGCTCAGGAGATGCTGCTTTGTCCCGGTTCCTCGGACGAGCCGCCACCGCACAGGGACGGCCGAGGGAGGTGCGGTGGCCGCGGGCGGACGCGTGTGCCCCTGCCCAGGTTCCACGGAAATCGATGCACAGTGTGCTCCGTGCCCCTGCCCAGGTTCCACGGAAATCGATGCACAGTGTGCCCTGTGCCCCTGCCCAGGTTCCAAGCCCCATCGTCACCACATTCAAAAAGTCCGCATGTGATGTGTGATCTCAAAAAATTCAGAATAGCTGCATAAGAGAACTATTTAGGAAGAAGGCAGTGAAAACAAAGGGGATGTTTTATATGAAGTATCAGACTAGGAGTGGAATGGGGTGGTGTTAGTTTTTTAATAAGCCTGAAAAGGACTGCTTGCCTTTCAAAACTATGTACATATATTACTTTAATTAAATAAATATTAAAAAGCTAAAACGAAAACATTCATCTCTCTTTACAACCTAGCAATTCTTCTTCAATTGCATGTTAAATGTGTCTTTGTCCCTACGGAGAATCAGCAAATGTGTAACTGTTTGTTTCAATCTGATATCTTAATTCGGTATATTTTCATACTGTTGAAACTGAGGGAGCCTGCCAAGGCCATTGACCCTAGCCGTTATTTATACTTTTGAGACATCAGGTGATATCCTAAGCACCTCTCACATTTGTTATTCTACAAATTATGGTAAATAAAATCTTATAATTTGTCACAACCAGCACTTATATCACCTGGGATCTAATGGCCTCAATTCAACTGTATCTGTCACAGTTTCAAATTTTGCAAAATGACACTTATCATTTACCACAATAACTTAATACATTATTTCTTGAGTGCTTAGCAAAAATCTCAGAAGCATCAAATTTGAATTACATTACGATGTCCTAAAAGTGAATAAAAATGATTCATAATACAACATAAAATGATTCATAACAGAAGGAAAGGCACAAAGGGCAGTTCAGCAACACCACATTTTTTTCTCCAGTAGTGAGTTTATCATCTCTTTCAGGCCCTTTAGAGTTGAAATAGTGAACTAAAATCTATAAAATAAAAATTCCTTACTTTTTCCTAGAAAATCCATATAATGTTGAATTCTAAAATACTTTTAAAAGCACATAAATTTATAGTATGTATTAGACATGTGACTCTTTAGAGGGCAAAAGATAATCAAATATAAAATAGTACCTGAAAAATAATATGCCTAACAAAGTTTTTCCAAACAGAAAATTATAAATGATATGTAACTCCTAAAAGGAAATATAGCATTCAAAACTACACTAAAGTAGAGCCTTATAATCCACTGTGGAAAAGATTTGTTGATATTTCTATTGAGATTTGTGATAAAACATATATTTTAATAAAATTCTACTAAAATATTTGCCCCTGAGGTATTTTTCATATTAATTGTGAATTCCATATCATTTCCCTTTATTATCATAATAATGGTAACAATAGAAAGAAAACGATTAGCACATACTTCATAATATTATGTGCCAGAAATTTTGTATATATGATTTTTATCATCACAACTCAATGAAATCCAGACAGACTTCCTTTGCCATTTTTTTCTAACTTCATAATAAGTTACCAGTTGTAAATTTATTCTTTTATTTTCCCTTTATTTGCCAACTCTAGGCAAAATGGAATTATCTTCCAAACTACCTTTACAAAGCAATGGTTTGCCTCTTAATGACCCTTACTTGGTTACTCTTCCTAAAGTTCATACATCTTTTACCTGTAAGATCTAATTTAAAAAACTAAATTAATAATAGCAGATTATTATGTTCTCTTCCTTCCTAGCTGGTCAAAGGCCTTGATGATACCAGCCAACCATCATGCTGGCCTGGGGGCCATGATGAGCAGTGAGAGTCTCCCTCTGTTCAGGGATATATCACCTGCTCCATGATTCACTGTTACAGCAAGCTCTAACTTTGTCAGTAAATATTTTAAATCTGTGATGAAAAAACAAAATCTCTGCTGTCTCCTGACTAGAGGTAAATTTAAAATCAAAGTATAGATTTTCTTCTTTCTAAAACTGCTGACAGCCAAAGGTGATCAAGAGGAAAGAGGCCTGGGGGTCCCGTAGACCACAGTCTATCTTCTCCATTTTCTTGTCCTTTCTGGGCTTGGTTTTGCTTCATTTTGCTTTTACTTTCCTTCCATTTTCTTTTTTTTTTTCCCCCTTCTAATTTGAAAGGTTGGTATAGCCTTCAGAAGCACGTGCTGTGTCTGTAGATTTTAATGACGAGGATTTAAATGAAATGTCCAGCGCACATCCTGACACATATTAGCACTACTCTAGTTAACTAAGCACTTCCCTGCTTTGACTGTTCTGTAAAATGCCTTTTAAAAATTATTCAATTCAGACAAGTTGGAAAGAACATTAGAATGATTATCTATCGAAACATTCCTTGGAATATAGTTGAGGGTAAACTGAGTAGAACAAGACATCTTTCCGACAATTCATCCACCTACACACTTCACCATTATAATACAAGTAGCTTAATTTCTAATTGCTCAGTTAATGAGGTGAGCAACAGAAAGTGTGCTTTTAATAAGAAATACTAATTTCCAAGTATTGAGCAATCTGTGCACTATTAAACATTAATAGAAACGTCCATATTACTAATCAAAAGAAATATCATAAAAAGAAATCAAATTCCTTCACATTTAAGTTACCACTCTACATTTAAAAGGCAACATTAATTTCATGTTTTGAAATAATACTGAACATTCAAAAAGTGATTTTTCCTATTAAATGTACTTAACTTTTATATGCATAAAAAACTCATGTTTGAAAATGTTAGCTACAAATGTACATGAATATTAAGGATATTCTATTTGTAGAATCAGTAAGCCATAGCACATTACTACTGGTTTTAAAATATATATTGTAATTGTGATAAATAAAACCAAATCAACTAAGAAAATTACTCAAGTAATTTAAGAAATTGTGGAGAAATCAGTATTAGTAAAAAAAAAAAAAATAGTATAATTATATTCAAAAGTCACATATACACATATCTGGATCACTTTTTAGTAGTGTTATAAGGAATTAGGGCTTAAATGTAACATAATAGTAGCATGCGGAACTAGATTGCTTTCAGAAACTTGTAATGTGTATTAGTTGTACATGTGCAGAATAGAGCAATTAAAACACTTTCCCCGGTCAGGTTGGAAGATAGTGGCAGGGTAGGAGAACCCTAGGCTCACCTCATTCCATGAACACAACTAGATACCTATCAAATCATCCTAAATACCCCCAGAAACCCACCCAAAGATTGGCAGGACAAACTCCTCAACTAAAGGGAAAGAAGAGGTCACAGGGAAGAAGGTAGGAAGTTCAGAGACACAGTTTGGGAGAGAAATGGATGGTGGCTGCTGTGGTGGGGAAGGATCCAGGGTTGTGGGAAAGGGTAAGAAACAGACTAACATACAGGGAGCTCACAGGGAAAATGAATCCCCATAGCAATTGGCTTGGAAAACCAACAGGGCCAAATTTTGTAGGTTCTTGGAAACACCTGGGCTCAAATCCTAGAGTTTTAAAGGTCAGCGGGCTTGGCTGGGATAGAGCTTTCAGGGCACTGCACTGATCTTGGAGAGAGGGCAGGGAAACAACCATCAGACATACAGTGTGGAAACAACAATATGAAGAATACCTGCGGCACACAGAGGGAAAGTTACTCCCTCATCTTGGAGCACATTCCAGAGAGACAGCATTCATGGAGAACAGCTTCCTCTGGGGACAAAGGAACTAGCAGGTGCCATTACTGTCCCCCAAACCCTCACCATAAACACAGAGCCATCTGCAGGAACCTGTGTAGCACCCACATTTGCTACCAAACTTGCTTACACCAAGCCTCTCCCCTCCCACACTCTGGTGGAACTGCCCCTCCCAGTCACACCTGCTTCAGTTCCAGCACAGTGGGCCCCCTCCCCCAGAAGACTGGCTCAAACACCTGCACACACCATGTCTCCCCATGCTGGAGTTTTGTAGAGCCTCAGTTCTGGTGGCAGTGGCGATAGGTCTCATTTCACCAAGAAGCCAGAGCACACCGAACTAAAATGCACCACATTCAGGCCAGGGACCATACACTGCCCACAACACACAAAAGGAACCTCTGCAGATGACTGGCCTGAAGGATAAAGTAGCCAGGACAAAAGAGCAGAGCACACACAGCACACTTTGCAGATATTCCTGGAAGCACCGGGTCCTGGGAACCAGTGGACCCTCCAAAGAAAGGCACTACAGGACCTCTTCTTCATAAGGCCATTACCCTCAAGAACAGGAGATGTAGCTGACTTTCCTAAGTCAAAGAACCAGATACAGAGACTTAGACAAAATGAGAAGACAGAAGAATTTACACCAAATGAAAGAACAGGACAAGTCCACAGCCAGAGATCTAAGCAAAACAGATATAAGGAACATGCCTGATAGAGAATCTAATGTAATGGTCATAAGGATACACACTGGACTTAAGAGTGAAGATATGAGTGAGAACCTTAACACAGAGATAGGGAATAACATAGCAGACATAAAGGGCTCAGTAAGTGAAATTAGAAACACACTTGATGCAAGGAACAGCAGGCTGGAAGAAGGAGAGAAATGGATTAATGACCTAGGAGACAGAGTACTGGGAAGAAATCAAGCTGAACAAAAGAGAAAAAAAGAATTACACAAAATGAGAATAGACTTAGGGAATTCCGTGACTCCATCAAATGCAATAACATTCATAATATAGGAGTCCCAGAAGAAGAGAGAGAATGGGGGCAGAAATTTATTTGAAGAAATAAAGCCGAAAATTTCCCAAATCTGGGGAAGGAAACAGATATCTAGATCCAGGAGGCACAGAGAACTCCCATCAAAATCAACAAAAGCAGGAGTGCCTGGGTGGCTCAGTCGTTAAACATCTGCCTTCAGCTCAGGTCATGATCCCAAGGTCCTGGGATCGAGCCCCGCATTGGGCTCCCTGCTTGGCAGGAAGCCTGCTTCTCCCTCTCCCACTCCCCCTGCTTGTGTTTCCTCTCTTGTTGTGTCTCTCTCTGTCAAATAAATAAATAAATCTTTTTAAAAAAATTTAAAAATCAACAAAAGCAGACCCACACCAAGACATATTGTAACTAAAGTGGCAAAATATAGTGATAAAGAAAAAAATTTAGACATAACAAGACAAAAGAAGACAGTTACTATAAGGGAAAACCCATAAGGCTAGCTGGAGATTTTTTAGCAGAATGTTTCCAAGCCAGAAGGGAGTGGCATGATATATTCAAAGTGCTGGATGGACAAAATCTGCAGCCAAGAATACTCTCTCCAGCAACGCTATCATTCAGAATAGAAGGTGAAATAAAGAGTTTCCCAGACAAACAAAATCCAAAGGAGTTCATGACTACTAAACTAGCCCTACAATAATATTAAAGGGGACACTTTGAATGAAAAGTAGAAACAAAAAGTGATGGTATAAAGGTAGGAAACACAAAAGCAGTGAAAATGAATATTTCTGTAAAAAATTCAGTCAAGGAACTCACAAAATAAAAGGATGTAAAATATGACAACATATACCTAAAATGTGGGGAGGAGAGGAGTAAAGAATGGGTTCAAACTTAAACAACCATCAACTTAATGTAGACTGCTATTTTCAAAAGAGATTATATACAAACCTAGTGGTAACCATAAGTCAAAAACCACTAATAAACATGCAAAAAAATAAAGAGAAAGAAATCCAAATATATCACTAAAGAAAATCAGCAAACCATGAAAGAAAGGAACAGAGAAAATATCCAGAAACAACCACAAAACAAATAAAATGACAATAAATACATATCTATCAATAATTACTTTGAATGTAAGTGGACTAAACATTCCAATCAAAAATCACAGGTGACAAAATGAATAAAAAATTTATGATGAATCATAGACCTGTACCTCTGAAACAAATAATACATTATATGTTAAAAAAAAAAAAAAAAAGAAGATAGTAGGAAGGGAAAAATGAAGGGGGGGTGGAATCAGAGGGGGAGACGAACATGAGAGACTATGGTCTCTAGAAACAAACTGAGGGTTTTAGAGTGAAGAAGTGTGGGGGAATGGGTTAGCCCAGTGATGGGTATTAAGGAGGGCACGTATTGAATGGAGCACTGGGTGTTATACGCAAACAATGAATCATGGAACACTACATCAAAAACTAATGATGTGGGGCGCCTGGGTGGCTCAGTCGTTAAGCATCTGCCTTCGGCTCAGGTCACAATCCCAGGGTCCTGGGATCGAGCCCTGCATCGGGCTCTCTGCTCTGCAGGAAGCCTGCTTCTCCCTCTCCCACTCCCCCTGCTTGTGTTCCCTCTCTTGCTGTGTCTCTCTCTGTCAAATAAATAAATAAAATCTTTAAAAAAAAAAAAAAAAAGAAAAAAACTAATGATGTAATGAATGGTGACTAACATAATAAAATAAAATTTAAAAAACTTATATGCTGCCTAGAAGAGACTAATTTCAGACCTAAAGACATCTGCAGATTGAAAGTGAAGGGATGGGAAATCATCTATTAAGCAAATGGATGTCAAAAGAAAGCTTGAATAGCAACACTTTGTATCTGACAAAACAGACTTTAAAACAGAGAGACAAAGAAGGGACAATATATCATAATAAAGGGGACAATCTAACAAGAAGATAACAATTGCCAGCATTTATGTACCCAACATAGGAGCATGAAATTCATAAAACAGTTAATAACACACATAAAGGAACTAATTGATAGTAATATGACAACAGTAGGGAACTTTAACACCCTACTTACATCAATGGACATATCATCTAAGTAGAAAATCAACAGGGAAACGATGGCTTTGAATGACACCCTGGAACAGATGGATTTAATAAATATACTCAGAACATTCCATCTTAAAACCAGCAGAATACACATTCTTTTAAATGAACATTACATACTCTCCAGAAAGATCACATATTAGCCCAAAAAACAAGCATCGACACATTTAAGAAAATTGAAATCATACCATCTATCTTTTCTGACCACATGCTATGAAGCTAGAAGTCAACCACAAGAAAAAATCTGGAAAGTCCACAAATACATGGAGGTTAAACAACATGCTACTACACAATGAATGGGCCAACCGGGAAATCAAAGAAGAAATTAAAAAGTACATGGAAACAAATGAAAATGTAAAAACAGTGGTCCAAAACCTTTGGGATGCAGCAAAACTGGTCCTAATAGGCAAGTTTATAGCAATATAGGCCTACCTCAAGAAGAAAAATCTGAAGGGGCGCCTGGGTGGCTCAGTCATTGAGCATCTGCCTTCGGCTCAGGTCATGATCTCAGGGTCCTGGGATCGAGCCCCGCATCAGGCTCCCTGCTTGGCAGGAAGCCTGCTTCTCCCTCTCCCACTCCCCCTGCTTGTGTTCCCTTTCTCGCTGTGTCTCTCTCTGTCAAATAAATAAAACCTTTAAAAAAAAAAGAGAGAAGAAAAAAGATCTGAAATAAACAATCTGCCCTTATACCTGAAGAAGCTATAAAGTGAATAAATGAAATCCAAAACCAGCAGAAAGAAGGAAATAAAGATTAGAGCAGACATAAATGAGAAATTAAAACAAAACAAAATAAAAACAAAAATAGATCAATGACACAAGGAGCTAGTTCTTTGGAAAAAATCAGTTTATAAACCTCTAGCCAGACTAATCAAGAAAAAAAAGGAGAAAGGACTCAAGTAAATAAAATCACAAATGAAAGAGAAGTAACAACCAACACTACAGAATGACAGTTATAAGACAGTATTTCAAAAAAACAAACTATATGCCAAAAAATTCAACAACCTAGAAGAAATGGATAAACTAGAAATATATAAACTACCAAAACTGAAAGAAATAAATAGAAAAAAATTTTTTGAGGATATTTTTCTTACATAGGTTTCTTCCATTTCATTTTTTTTCCATACACTTTATTTAAATTTTTTTTATTGTTATGTTAATCCCCATACATTACATCATTAGTTTTAGATATAGTGTTCCATGATTCATTGTTTGTGCATAACACCCAGTGCTCCATGCAGAACGTGCCCTCCTCAATACCCATCACCAGGCTAACCCATCCTCCCAACCCCCTCCCCTCTAGAACCCTCAGTTTGTTTTTCAGAGTCCATCGTCTCTCATGGTTCTTCTCCCCCTCCGATTTCTCCCCCTTCATTCTTCCCCTCCTGCTACATTCCTCTTCTTCTTTTTTTCTTTCTTAACATATATTGCATTATTTGTTTCAGAGGTACAGATCTGAGATTCAACAGTCTTGCACAATTCACAGCGCTTACCAGAACACATACCCTCCCCAGTGTCCA